>NW_025963857.1:0-600000 GCF_023055435.1 Haliotis rufescens
CAGTAGCACAAGAAAAAATACCCATATATACAAAATATACAATTTTGTATATTTGGTATTTCCAAAATATACAATTTTGTATAGTTGGTACTTCCAAAACTATACAATTTTGTATATATGGATAGATTTTACCACTGCTTCATTGAATTTTTTGAACTCGTAAGAGGTTTTCTTGTGGTTTGAAACTAATGTTACCGAACAGTATTTTTGCACGTGACAATAACACGTTAATACTATTTCATTATGGCAACTATATTTGGAGTGTTATGAAATAATTTTTATTTCTTTATGTTGACAGCATTTTACATAAGAAATAGAACATTTGTGCAGATTTTAGTAACAGATAATGTAAATAATACCGCTGTCTTAATTAGATCGCGGTTTGAAAAAGCACTGTTTGTATAACGAAAGGCTGCTGCTGTTTTAATTAGGTCGGAGTTAGAAAAGCTCTGTTTGTTTAACGAAAGGCTGCCGCTGTATAAACTTAATTGGGGCTAGAAAAGCACTGTTTGTATAACGAAAGGCTGCCGCTGTCTTAACTAGGTCGGGGTTAAAAAAGCACTGTTTGTATGGGGAAAGGCTGCCGCTGTCTTAACTAAATCGGGGTTAGAAAAAACACTGTTTGTATAGCGAATGACAGACGCTGTCTTAAATAATCGGGGTTAGAAAAGCACTGGTTGTATAACGAGAGGCTGTCGCTGTCTAAACTAGAATAACCACTAAACGGAATAGCAAGAGAGTAGCATTTTAGCGATTGTCACGATCATTGCAAAATAATAGATAAAAAATCCATGAATTAAAAATTGTACAAGGAAACATATATAGGAAACACATCGTTGGAATAAATTCCTATTATATTACGTTCACGACATTAGTTCTGGAGTTTTCAAAGTAAAATTTAATATATATGTTTCTGTGATTTCATGTAATGATGATTCTAAATATGAAATATTGGTTGATATTGTTTGTCAAACAGTTGTACACACCGTCCATTGTGATACTTCTACTTAAGGACGTTTGTTTAGTCAATTGGCATGCGTTCATTGTAAACAAGGATCATTAGTGTGAAAGGATTACTAAGTTTGTCATCCAGTATAATGCACTTCCACGATTAGCATAATTAGAACAGAGTTTGTAATTAGGTACATCCGGACTCCAGTTAATCAAGGCAGCTACATCAGTTGAGAGTGTGAGCAACTGGAGAAGAGGCGAGCAACTCAATGTGATTAATGAATTAGTGGAATTTTAATAAATAAACGAACGCCTGTCGCAAAAATGCATTCGAACATTGAACACGCACAATCGCAGATTTCTATGGTACATTTGAGGGTGAACGTGAACGAAGCTGTGCAGGATGCCTAACAGCGATTTGTCTTCAGAACACACAGTGAGCTCAGGTGAGTTTATTAATGATGATATTTTTATTCATTCTTAGATATGGCGATCATGAGCGCTGACACTATATGTGTTCGCAATAGAACATTTGGAAGACTAGACACATATAGATTCACTATATGACTACATCAAATCCAGTATTTGTTTAATGCAACAGGTTTAAAGCATTCAAAATTGTCCATTATTATAAAATACAATGTGTGTCGCTTCGTCTCCCATGTAAAATACATTAATTATTTGTTTTAAATATAATTTAATATTACTATGAGTTTTACATTATAACTAAAATTATGGAGTCTTGCATGTCGAGCCAACAAACTATTGTACATATAATTCACATTGGAATTTCTGTATACTGTTTTTGCGGTGGGGTCCAGACAATTCCCCAAAGGGACAATTCCAAATACTACTGCGTAAAATATTAATGCTGATTTGGAGAAAATTACCAAATGGATGAAAGTAAGTAAAATTGAATCCAGAGAAAACAGAAGCTTTCTATTTCACGTTAAATTAAAGTCTTCCCAAGTGCAAAACCTAATCTTAAAATGAAAGGAATTAATATTTATGACTTTGGGAATAATATTACAGTCAGATTCTGATATTGACGAGTTAAAAAGGAAATCCCTATGATTAATTGCCTTAGAAGTCTTAGATACCTTTCTGGTGTCCACCGCCGTAAACCATACTCACTCACTCAGTTAAATAACTCCTTTCACATAAATCGTTAGAAGTTATGAACAAGCATATAATGCCCATATTTTGGATAATTGTACCAAGAACAAGAATTAATCCTAGAATGTTTACACTAAGATTCATTCCGGACGCTGAAATATTGCCGATGAGACGTTAAATTTTAACTCACTCACTTAATACGGACTATACGGACTATTTGTGGGGGGATAAGGGGTACAGGCCACAAGAAAATATATAGAGAAACTATTACAGCCATTACACCTTTTTACAAGATGGAAAACATCTTTGCTGTTAGTAATTACATTTATAGAAATCAAACCAATATATAGAGGTTATCACGCTTGTATGTTTGGGGATGGTAAATATCCTGCATTAGGAATAAACATTGTATTTAGCGAGCCTTGGCCAAGGCTCGCTAAATACAATGTTTATTCCTAATGCAGGATATTTACCATCCCCAAACACACAAGCGTGATAACGTCTTTATCATATAATGTCATTCTTTAATTCTGTGCTTTAAAATCGCTTTCCCTCTCTCACAAACATTACCGAAACATTGCGAGTTTTCCTGGAATGCGCGCATTAATATTTATTACGTCACAGGGTAAGTGATTAGTCAGTCGGACAGTGACAGTAGCCAATATAGTTCCAACTGAAATCTGTTTCTTATACAGTGGCGAAGCAACTTATAGGCAAAACAACAGTTGTGTTTAATTGCCTTTCGCGGCAATCCATCGGTCTGTCCGCTAGAGTAACTGCCCTTTGTCAAAGGGAAGCGACTCTAACTCTAGTCTATGAGACGTCACGGGCACGGTCAGACGTTGTTGACAGTCGGTCTGTCCTTTCATAACGTTAAGAAGTGTAGTCAGATGTACACACAGCGACAAAACCAAACAAGGTAACAGTTCAAACATATTTCGGCCGAATCCAACCATTTTAATTTGTGGAGAAGGTTTCAAGCCACAGAGGTCTACAAGCACAGATATGGCTACTGATCCCGCTTGGCTAGGCCTCGCGCCCTCGCAAAATTGTTTCGAAATTTATATCTCGAAAGTTGCCAAAACTTATAAAATGCCTAAGCTACGTCACTGTTAGACACTGATTTTCAGTATATTAGACTGTTCGTTTGATAATGATAGCAATTATCCCTGTAGTTTATCCAGATTCACGATGGTTAATTCTGACTCGATCGCCGAATGACGAGGGCGACGCCATGCTTGTTTATAAACAGTGAAAGTAGTCCTACTTGACCTTTGATATTTGCATCTCTATCCGCATATGACCCCAACGGATATCGTTTTTATCCGTTGGCTTTATCCTGCCGAGAAACCTACCCATTATATGATAAACAGGCTATATGTTGTAGAACAGAATGCTTTGCCAAGTTATTCCTACCTGATACCATTAATAATTGGAATAGTCATCTGATATAGAGGTTATCACGCGAGTGTGTTTGGGTATGGTAAATATCCTGCAATAGGAATAAACATTGTATTTAGCGAGCCTTGGCTAGCTAAATACATAGTGTTTATTCCTAATACAGGATATTTACCATCCCCAAACACACAAGCGTGATAACCTCTTTATCATATAATGTCATTCTTTAATTCTGTGCTTTAAAATCGCTATCCCTCTCTCACAAACATTACCGAAACATTGCGAGTTTTCCTGGAATGCGCGCTTTAATATTTATTACGTCACAGGGTAAGTGATGTGTCAGTCGGACAGTGACAGTAGCCAATATAGTTCCAACTGAAATCTGTTTCTTATACAGTGGCGAAGCAACATATACGCAAAACAACAGTTGTTTTTAATTGCCTTTCGCGGCAATCCATCGGTCTGTCCGCTAGAGTAACTGCCCTTTGTCAAAGGGAAGCTACTCTAACTCTAGTCTATGAGACGTCACGGGCACCGTCAGACGTTGTTGACAGTCGGTCTGTCCTTTCATAAAGTTAAGAAGTGTAGTCAGATGTACACACAGCGACAAAACCAAACAAGGTAACAATTCAAACATATTTCGGCCGAATCCAACTATTTTAATTTGTGGAGAAGGTTTCAAGTCGCAGAGGTCTACAAGCACAGATATTGCTACTGATCCCGCTTGGCTAGGCCTCGCGCCCTCGCAAAATTGTTTCGAAATTTATACCTCCAAAGTAGCCAAAACTTATAAAATGCCTTAGCTACGTCACAGTTAGACACTGATTTTCAGTATATTAGACTGTTCTTTTGATAATGGTAGCAATTATCCCTGTTGTTTATCCAGATTCACGATGGTTAATTTTGACTCGATCGCCGAATAACGAGGACGACGCCATGTTTGTTTATAAACAGTGAAAGTAGTCCTACTTGACCTTTGATATTTGCATCTCTATCCGCATATGACCCCAACGGATATCGTTTTTATCCGTTGGCTTTATCCTGCCGAGAAACCTGCCCATTATATGATAAAGAGGATTATTAAACTTGGACAGTGTGACTTATATACAGTTAAGCCATGATACCAGATTTTGTCACATAATCCTTTATCGCCTCGGACTCGGTTGTAGTGATTTAAACTTCCATCGGCTTAAAATATATTAGGAAACGATTCGCCTTTCTATTCTAAAGGCTAAGTGAGTTTATATTCAGTGGTTTATGGGAAACAATTTGTCAATTTAGCTATTTTGAAATCGGTCCATGTACATCCTACGTTCGGGTGAATTTGCACTAATGTTATAACTTAAGAATTAATTCATATTTTAAGACACGTATTAAGTATTAAACAGTTAAATAGCTTTTCTTAGTAATTGAACACCTGTACAATTACAACATCCCCAGGATACCAATAACAACGAAATGTACAAATTAACATACATGACCAACATTATTATTTCATGATAATGTAGGTGTCATGAATGTAATTATAGCTATATAAACATATGTTTAATTATTCAGTTTGTGTGAAGTCGGTCATAAATACAAGAAACAGTTGATTCTGAAATTCTTTAATCATGTACTTTTAAGTATATTTTCCCAATATTATGTTATCCCCAAAAGGGCAATTACATTCATGTTATATTTATCAGTCAATTTTTTAATACGAATTACGTAACATTTATGCTCCTTTGATTTTATAAGACCAATGTTGTTGTTACAGATTCAGGGACCGACTAGGTTCATTACATGTCATAAAAGTGCCGGGACATAATGTGGTGGCAATACATTCTCTAGTTAACACCTGTCACAAAGGGACGGGCCATTTGGGTTTGTCCTCAGGGAATGTGTTATGCAATTTGTGTATTCACGAAATAACATTCAACAAGTCGGGTGATTAAGGATTGATGCATTTGTACTTCATATAAATAAATGAATTACATTATTTTCTTAATCGTGTGCGAAATACGCATAATGTCGGAAAGCGCAAGTTAAATCCCCAAATACTGACTTCGTTCCTAAATAAATCACAACCCACACTTATAATTGTATCACTGTATCACTTTAAATTTTAATAAAGTAAATCACGTATCTGTCACTTTTTAATGTAGAATACGTCAGTCACTCAACCAGTTCCACTATTATTTTCCCAAAAGATCAAAGATTAAAAACAGTTATCAAGATTTAATTTCCATATCGTTAGATATATTTAATCTTAACATTGAAACATCTTCATGTATTATTCTGTATTGAATGACATTAGATATATGCTCCTATACCGCCGCTGGTGTCTTAATTCGCGAGAATTAAACATCTAGTTTGCATCCAACCATGCGCGTCCCAAATTATACAGCGTCAAGCTTCCAGAGCTCCAAATAAGTTTTCCAAAGTAGAAATTAAGCAAAATGAATATTGATCAAGTTTCCTTTTGCTAGAACATATGCATGCTGTTATGGTTTTTCAAAAAAAAATCTTCGTTCTCTCTGTTGTTAACAATATTAAAACAACAAGTACTATAAAATATAATACGGAAATATATTATATATCATTTACGCATCCGGCTAAATGCTATTAAACAATATTTGTGTCCCAGGGACTGAATACCAATTAGACCAAGCCAGCTCTACAGATACTGACTCTCTCAAAGACAGCAAGCTACATTATACAGTTAATTGAAAACTGTAATCTCAAACATATCTAATGCTACTTCAACACTTTATCATATACTTAGCAGTTGAATATTCTGTAAAATTGAAATAAATCCTCTATTAGTTTACAGTGACGATTCTTGCAGGCTATATAATGCAGGCACGGCCCGTTATGTATCATTCAATCTTTATCTTTCTCACTTTCTTATAAAGGCATAATAGATAATCTCTTCTGTTGCAGTGTGAAATGTTAATTTATTGTGAGTAAGGCTAATCCCTTTCTCCAGACATAAATTGATCACTCACCAACAACTGACAAGGGATTACTCCTCGTTAAGGCAATACTAAGTGATACAATATACTGCAGATTAATTAACTAATTAAGGGTTAAATGAGATTGTTTACTCAGAGTGTGATGTAATCCGTTTGATGTCGAATTACAAAGAGTGAATCTTCAAAAAGGGTAAGCATACCCAACACTACCAGTAGCACCTGGCATTCCAAAATAGTGTTGTTCTAATACATCAAGCTATAATACTGACACGTTGCTTAAGGGTTATCGGAATAAATTTGAATTTGATTTTCACATATTCTCCTCCATTGCTCATGAGCATATACATGGATATACATACATATGCATTATAAATTTGAAATGCAATTGTAAATAAAGTTGTTGTTTTTCTTCAGAAGAGTCGTAACCGAGTCCTCGGGATACGCCATTGCAACCTTCCCGTCCAGAAGAAACAGAGGTACGAGGACGCATTAAAGATAGCTCAGTTGATGCCCTCCGAGGAAAGTAACTATGACGGAGACGGCATAAAGATATTTTACAGTACGACCAAAGAACTGCGAGTCGACGGAACTGCAGATGGCGAAGAGGCTCGCAGATGAGACATACATTAAGAAGCTGGACAGTACAGCAGCTTTCCCTAAGGCAAGACGTGTCCGTTGACCACCATCCAAAAACCCATTCCCTGACATGAAGAAGGATATGTCATGGGTCAATACCGAGTATGGAATCCCGTGGTGTGGTGTGGTGTGGTGTGGGTAACGTAATATATGTGGGTGGGTT
This sequence comes from Haliotis rufescens, assembly GCF_023055435.1. Lineage (NCBI taxonomy): Eukaryota > Metazoa > Mollusca > Gastropoda > Lepetellida > Haliotidae > Haliotis > Haliotis rufescens. The sequence continues at coordinate 7,222 of NW_025963857.1, forward strand.
AGTGACTGAATTTGCGGATGTGTGTGTTCGTTTTACTTCTTTGGGGGGGGGGGGGGGGGAGGTGATGCGTATTTTGTCTCAAAAACCAAAATGGTTGGTTGTTTAAATAGTTACACTTTAATAAACTATTCTTCTTCTTCTTCTTTTTGTTCATTGTCAAGATGCTGTGTATTACTTCCCAGACTGATGACATGTGTTATCATTTTTTATCTTCAAATATCACGATGTGCCCACTGATACCATCATTATGTTGATTGCCTGATTGTTTAGAACTATCAGTCGCGATATGTTATATGATTGCTTTGTATAACATCGGCATGCTGTTCACTTTAATTGGGACTGGATGCTTTGCACAATAGCGATAGTATCTCACTGTTAATTATTTTTTTATCATTTGCATTTACATAAGTAAAGAACATCAATTTAATCTGAATACGTCAATGTGTCAATTTCTTGTTCTAAAAAGTACAGGTATAAGTATTCATATTCGACCTCTTATCATTTGTATTTGTAAGAATTTTTTTTAATTTTCTTGCGCCTGTTGTTCATTACATTTATGGTCGTAGTTTGTTGACTTTGCTAACAATATTAGACTGAGCCCCAAGAAATGTTTTGAACATTTGATTGCATTCTAAGCAATTTTGTGCCGTCTGGACAATATTCATACCAACAAATGTAACAGTGGCAAAAGTAAAAAAAACAAAGATGGCGGATGTAAAATTTCGGAGTTAAATCAGTACTTTTAAAAAATCGGGAATAGTTTCTGCGCACCTGGGTTCCAGCCACTAATGCCTAAGTCCACTTTTGCCTACAAATAAATAAACAGTGTGGAATAAATCCTACACAATGAAAACAACATACCCATGCTAGGAATGAACTCTTTGAAATTTCTTTGAAATCATCAAATATCTGCTGGTGTATATTCTATAAGAACTAATGCAATGATGCAGAAATGATGCACTGATAGTAGGTGTCGCTGAAAATCACTGGTGGATGACTATGTTTATTGTAGGCCGTAGGCATTAGTGGATGTAGGCATTAGTGGACGAGGACGCCACCTGGGAGCAATACTGCCACAAACGTGCAATGTCCCTTTCCCCATGTTGAAGCATATTGAGCAAAGCATACCTTTGTACTTATTATCTTTTGTAAAACATAAAACATTAATACAACATATATCCCCGTGTTAAGGGTTTTCGGACGCTGAATTAAACATTCATAGTTTTTTCACATGAACAACTGTAAAACATCTCATTCACTTATAAAAGACAACTTTATCATAAAAAAAGTCATTATTGGATTATTAACAATTTCTGTGTGACAAGGACAGCTAAATAAACTTGGAGGCTGGAGGCAATATTTGTTTTACGCATTTTTGCATAAACACTGATTGGTTAACTGTGATCTGTACAGATTTCGACAAAGGGCGCATGTTAATTAATTTCTTCAGCCTAAACAAGCAGACAAAAAGAACAGCGGAGCTCATCGGATGTTGTCATTTGGAAATACTCCAGATGGTTATAGTTTTATACTAAAAAAAGTATCCATGCAGTGAAAGCATTTTCGGATTTCGGCTTGCGTCGATAATACGATTACTACTCCCTTGTTGACATCCACGTTTTCTCGTATATCCCTTCACTTGTGTATTTGTCGTCATTCACTTGATGCTCAGTTAATGAATTTATTACAGGTACAATTAGTAGTAGCACCACTTAGATTACCTGACAAAGGTTCCCATTTGGCATTTATTGTGTCTGGGGTAATTATTCAATCTAAATCCAGGTTTGAAGTAAGGTGAAATGTGTGTTATGTAATATGCACGTGGCAGCCCAGCAAGAGATGAATGATCAGTTGATTTATTTTTTTGTAAATCAACGGAACGTTCCTAGTCATCAAAGGATTAACAGAAAATACGTTGATTGATTAATCACTATTATCTTGCACAGTGGATATGTAAAGAGTGAGTGTTTACATGTCTAGGTTTACTAAAACAAAGGGAATACACTCATACCATGGCGTGAAGTGCCGATGTAAAAACAACATACTTTGTTCAAAGGGTTAACTTATAATACGCTGATTGATTGATCATTGTTATCTATCACTCAATGGATTTTTTAGGAACCGTGAACGTTATGAAAATAGTTGTCACGTGGGCTTTCTCAGCCGATCATTGAGACTTGACACCTATGTAAAACACCTGAAACAATCCAAGTGATCAGTTGAGAAACGAACACGGGTTATAATATCCCGAAACGACATATATCTTTTAAAATATTTGATTGTTACTGAGACACGTGACATCGAATAAGTTTCTTTGTACATCTGCAGACGAGTGGGATATTGTTCCTTTGTGTGGATATTCACGGATACATTCCTCGAACAAGGACGCTGCCTAAAATTTATACACATAAATTTGGTAGGTTGTAATTATGATATTTGCATTTTGTTTTCCTTCATTTGAACCGATTCGTTCTTGTTTCTCTACGTCTTGGTTGGGAAATTCTTCAATGCGCGATAGACTTTGTTTTCATAGGTCTTTTCCTTTGTATGCGTGTATATATTACCGTCAATTTGTAAAATGTGATTCTCTCAGGCAATTTATAAAATGTGTAAATATTTCAGTCATTTTGACTAAAAAATCTGTCCAGATTGATTAAGACGATCAAAAGGGCCTACAGACATCACAACAGATTATTATGTAGGATTAGAAGCCAAACAACATAGAAATGTACTTTTCTCAATGTAACATTTTCAGTCTCTTGGTGATGACATTAAACATCAAAATGTTTGGAATTGGTTATCATAATAATACAGATGGAAATGTTTTTCAGTCACTTTGTAAAATAACTGAATATCTAGACGTTTAATAAATTTGTTACACATTTGACAGTAAAAAAAATACACACTATAAAAAAATCAATGCTCAGGTGATATATGTACTTTGTGTTGCAAGTCAAAATAGTGTAAACGAAAATCACAAAATTACCAAGCAAGTGACTTATCAAAACTTCGTCACCATTACCGATGCTACCCACAAAGATACCTACATTTCCTTATTATCTCGAAAACTTTATTTCATTTTGTTGATCAATGTGACCATACGCCCTTATTACTACCCATAAAAGCGACTAATGCGCTTACGAATGGCGCAGCAGAGGTCGCGAACTAGTCTAGATTTCTGCTATACATCCGGGTACTCACTGGGAAAAAACAATAACAAAGGCAACAACCAGTCCCGGGGAATTGCGTTAGATCAGTGCCCCTTTAAATTAATAATAAAATAGTTTTCATCCTCTGTGCAATCCACACTGTTGGCTAATCTGCCATGTGCACGAGAGCAGGTTACAAATCACATCGCCACCTCCCCGTACAAGCGAATCCAAGCTCAGCACAAATTGATTTCAACACTTTCAAAACAGAAGTCACCGCCAATGCAATCACCCCCGACAGCTAATCCTCTCTGTGCATTTGACCATAAAGTCTACTCACATACCAAGCACCGCGCCAGGAAAAGTACCAGACGCCTCAACCGCTTACCCGTCAATATCATTGCAAGGAGAGTATGTACTCCCGCTAACAGTGTGGAGTACTAATTAAACATTCCAGTATTGTTACACGCCACTATATCAGTTTTTTTGTAACTTGCTGATACTATTTTGCACATACAAAACAATTATCCTCCTTTACAAACATATACAAAGAAACACAGTGCTCAACTTTAAACACTTCAATTTGCATATATATATAATAATTATACACAAATACATAACAATTATCTCCCTTTACCAATATATACACAGAAAACAAATTTGGATATACCATATATACAAATTTGTATACTTTTGTATATGTCGTATATACAAACTTGTATATTTTTGTGTATATCATCATTCCAATCTTGTCTATCCTTTGGAAATATCATCTTTCCAAAGGATATACAAGCTTGTATATATGGATTTCTTTTGCAGTGTAGGATACTGATTATCCGCAAGTTGCCTTATGGATGACGATGTACTATTCAGGATATCTCAGTCACATGCATGTCTCACAGTAAACGATACATCAACTGTGTTTTAAAGACATCTCTGATACGAGACCTGTCCATGTTACTCTCTAATACATCAACATACTGAAGTAATCAGGATTACCAAGACGAGTGGTGGACGGTCATACATTTATTGATTTTATGTGTACATGTTAATAATAAATGTCGACAGACCTGAAATTTGATCTGTGCATATATTTTTAAAGTTCTGCAAGTTCTGTTTTAGAAACGGACTTTGTTGAAGTTAAGTAAAACAGTGAATCAAAAGCTTGAAACCCGTTCCATATTCACAAGAAATCTCTTCCGAAAGCATTTCTCATAAGTATAATTTAAGTCAAGGTAAATAATCAAGAAATGAACTGAATTCAAAAGTTACTTCACCTCAAACTCAACAAGAAGAAGAAATAAAACTGTTATCAAAAATATAATTTATTTTTAGAGTTTTTGAGAAGTTAATAGCCACCAATCTTGCTGCGGACAGTCACTGTTTGTCACACCAAGCATGTTAATTCTGCAAGCAAACACAACGACCACTTTTGCAACTTATTAGGGATCCAAGCCACAATGGCTGAGAGATTAGGGATCCAAGCCACAATGGCTGAGAGCTCTGTTGTAATTGTTGGATTTATTATTATCATTATTTCCCCCGATTTTTTGTTGTACAAGGAAATGTCAATAGTCAGAGTTATTTCTATTATCACCATGTACAATAAGCTCACTACATACAAGGGGTAATATATTCTCACTATAACATTTATAATGATGTGAATTTCAACTTAAAATCCTGTGTTACAATTTCAACAATGATAAACTGCAGATGTTAAACGTTTAACAAATGAGTCCTAAAACTGTACAATAAGATGACATGTATTTATACAATACATAAAAGAGACAAAGCTGAGGACAATGATGTTAAAACACAAAAGGAGGAAACATGACATCAATAATGTGACTGCAGGTGTATAACAACACAAATACCACATTTTCTCTGTGTCACCAGGAACATTGTTTTATTTCATCTAGCTCCTAGACCTGGAGGTAGAGTCCCTGAGTTATTATTTCAGGGTTACGATGTTACAGATTTATTATCTTCTTTTCTCCATACCAGGCAAAGGTCAGTGGAATCAGACATGCCTGATGGTTATTGGAGATCTGGCACTATGTACAGCCCCAGTGCTTATTTTCATTGTCCTGTTTAAGTCCGGACATTTACACGAGGCCGGCGTTTCATCTCAACTCTCACTGAGAGGAAGTATGTTACTTCAAAACTACACAGGTACAGCATGGTCTTGAAGCACGACTACATATACTATAGCATACCACGGTACTCCTTGCTAGAGATGTTCTCAAGGGAAGCAAAAACACAATGTCAGCTGTTAAATATTGAGCAGTTATTCTCCTCTGGACCCTTCCTACAGATCTGAAACTATGTCTGTGTATGTGCAACACTGAGACAGAAATATGTCAGCATCAAGGTACTACATCACATGGTTATGTTAAGCATCCAATGTTATCCAACTTATAATATCTCTATTCTGTGATGATAAACACCCCCGGCACAGCTTCGTTTCAGTAGTGACATGCCCGTCCTCAAAGACTCCTAGGCACATATTCTGTACAGGACATAAAGGCACAGTGGCGATTTAGATAAAAGATTGCCATGTCTCTAGCTCACATGGATATGTAGTCAACAGCTTAAAATGTTAGCAACGAAGATTTGGGAGAATTTAGGAGGATCACATTTAGCAGTAACAAGAACAAAGATCTGATGTTCATGAGATTTGTCTCGTATGTTTTACACTTTGGTGAAACCCACAAGCACACACGTCTAGAAACATAATCCTGCGAACTGGGATTCCAACCTCAAATCATGCGCAGCAACACTACACAGGAATTCCGGCACCTGCGATGATTGCACCCCCCTTGTCCCGACACCCTCCCACCCCTGGTGAAATATGTGTGACATACATAGAGGTTTATGTGTAGCACCCAGGAGAAATATATACATTTGAAATAAAATCTGACAATTGTAAATCAATTATCTCTTTAACTGGTTCCAGAATGAAAGGTATAACATTTGTTCTGTAAATCTGAAATGTACAAATAATACCTGTAACCATGGCAACGTGGCCAAGTTGCCTAGAGTGGGTGAGTGAGTATGGTTTTATGCCGCGTTTAGCAATATTCCAGCAATATCACGGCGGGGGACACCAGAACAAGTTGCCGAGAGGTCAAGTAAGAGATAACACAGCTGACAACACAGACCAGCTTCATCAAACTCTGTCAACAATAGTCAAGCTGTAAAACTTGTGTCAATGAAGGATGGAATGTTGAAGGTTGAAGAGTGGCCCCCTTCATCAAGTATCACACTTTCACAAGAAGGACATGATAGTTTAACTTTTAAGTACATTATCACAAGTATATAGGAAATAATTTAAAATTGCCTGCAACCAAAAGAACCATGAACATATAGATACGAGACATAAAGCTGTAAATAGTGTTTCTTGTTCCCCAGGTGAAACCAGCTCATATGCATTAAAAGATAAATTAAAAACAGAAATTCTGATAATCAAGAATCAGTGTATATACATATTAAAAGAATACTAATTCCTTAAAAGAACTACATCATCCATCCTACTTAATATTATATTAAAAAAGATATTCACTTATTGATATTAATATTTCAATCTTATGTTTCAAACTTTGTCCTATCCTATCAAATAAAACATGTTTGATGTTCAGATCCTTCACAAGGGGGATGTGTCAAACGTTCTCACAGCATTTCCAAATCTGAATGTTAGTATAACAATATTGACCTTTTTCACACTTTCGCCATCTTGGATCGAAAACGAGGCTTGGAGAGCATAGCTCCATGCAGTGAGAGTCGCATCAGCTCATAGGGAACAGACAGCATGTTGTGCATTTCACTGATGGACATTTTAAACAAACAAAAAATAGTATCCTCTGTATCTAATACAGAAGATATTTCAAATTAAATCATGAGGCCCAACTAAAATATGCCTGTAATACACTGGAATTAGCATTTTGCTGTCAGGATCCCAGAAGTGACTCGAAAGGTTCATTTCGAGATACGTATTTAGGAAATAGATTGTTTTATCATAACCTCGTCGGCATATAGAGACAATGTGACAGTACATTCAATGACAGAAGTTTTGTATCGTAAATAAACCGCATAACATGAAACAGGTCAGTTTCCTTTTGCAAAATTGCTCAGTCAATGCGTGGCTTGGCGAACTCTAGATCAAGATTGAGATATGTTTATTTCACGTTTCATAGTGGTGTTTGCTGCACAACGCACCATCGTTTTGCCATGAGTCCAGTTGACGAAAGACACTTTTTCTGCTTAGATTTACATTTTAACATATTACAATGTTAATTATGAAAATAATTCGTGTGTCAAAATAAATATTCAGAAGGGGCGATAACTCTATTCAGTGTGAACAATGACAGATGATACTTTCAAACATCACTTACTTAACTGATTATTGCCGATTGAGATTGCACCGTGCACGACAAAAGTAATAATGTGTGAACTGTTTAAATTAAGTTAAAGGGAAACTAAAAATTGATAAATATAAATAATGTATGAAATTGAAGAAATATAAGAATTGATACAACTACCAACTTCTTGAACACCCTCACCTAATCCTGCATGATGATAGGTAATTGTATACCAAAAGGAAGCTACTAATACATTTATCCTGAATAGTTTGAAAATGTCTTGATCAGATATGAGTACAGATAAAATAACAAAAGATAAAAAGGAATCAACTTCAATTGGTAATCAAGCCAAGATAAAATATATGTATGGGTACAAATTATGTTGATGGAACAATCTGGATTTCTCATATTTAACAAAGAAAAACAAACCAAATTTTTCATATCTTTATTTCTCACAATATAAGTTTTCAAAACTTAACATGGACTGGGTGTCTTTGTCAGTCAAAAGCACCTAATTAAATTCCAGGAGAAAATAATTTTCTTGCTTGTAAACAAATGGTACAATGTGCTTTTTCAGTGTCCGATAAATATTGGCCATGTTGATTTGTGAGTGAATAAGGCTTTTCACTTCCTCATCCTATTTAAGTGAAATATGACAGGAAGCACATTTGTTGATTAAATGATTATGGCTTTACACTTCCTCGTCCTTTGACACAGGACGCACATTGTAACCATTGTGTTACTGTCAGCAGAAAGCTCCTCCAGACATCCGTCACCGGTTACTAGTTCTTCATTGTGTTGACTCGCTGTCCTGAAGTGAATAATTCAATAATATTGTAATAATATTCCTACTTCAATAACATTTTTTATAAACAATGCATATTCACCTTCTCTCAAAATATTGCTTATTTAGAAAACAACATTCTTCTGAAATAGAGAAGTTTAAGGAAATATAATCACAGTGTGTAACATTACATGCTACTTAAGAACAATCTTGAAGGCATCAATTCATCTGATATGTCGAAAACTCAAACAGTATATTCTTTGTAAATAGTAAACTCAACAGATGCATCAATTTAATGACAGTGTACTAAAGCTCTTTATATCAATGTCACACAGAAATTCACTCTTGTTTTAATGAAACACGTTTTGATATTTGCATGACCAGTATGTATTTAATCATGAAATACTTTGTTTAGTCTAACCATGTTGAAAACATACTTTCGCTGGAGTGAAAATCAGGTGAAATATCACGTTTTGTCACACCTACAGTCAGTCTGCCTCATTGACACTATGGTTTTCTGAGTAAGGTCATGAAGATCACAAAGAAAATATGAGACTTGAATTTATTTTGTCAAATGCAATGTTTATCCCTTCATGTGGTTTACTAAAGTTGATATCTTGACTTGAAAATATTAACTTTGTCAGATCACAAGATGAAATATTATTAAACATATTTTATTGTCCAAAAAGACAAAGGGCAGCACTTATTACCGCCTTCTCCCTGTATACAGTTATACATTATATTGCGTAATGAAAATGAACAATTTACAGTTGAAGCTTCCCATTGTGGAAACATAGTGCGCAATATATATACAGTGCTCATATGAAGGATATGTACAATGTGTTGGAAAGTGAAGACAGTGTGTATCTCATACATATCCTAATATTATACATTTTAGTGTTGAATATGGATTTAACAATATTAATGAATAACAGTTTGGAAACAATAACATGCTAGCTACTGAATCTGTTAGTCGTTTCTATAAATTTGTTTACAGACAAGAATATTTTTTGTATTCAGGAAAACATCTAACTTTGGATCACCAAAAAGAATACTATGTAGAGTTTTTTGTCCTCCAAGATTATCGATAGCTGTCACAGCCTGTCAGTAATGTCTCCCTAAAATCATCATATAAGGTACATTCGAAGAGGAAATGGAATGAATTTTCACAAGGAGCATGCATTCAAGGAGCATGAGATAAATTCATGTTATCATCGTTATTTGACAAGCAAACCAAATTTCTTCTATGTATTTATATTTTTTTATTTTTCGCGTTTTGATTGAATTATTAAAAAATATCAAAATGATCACACCACTTGACTTGATTGAAATAAACTAAAGTTCTAAAGATTGTTAACAATAGTAAAATATTACATCATAACAATATAATTATTGCAAAATGACACAGTAAGCACAACTATATTCTTATATATAAATTGATATGATTAATAATCAATAATACATGGCAATTGCTTGCACAAAATTGCAGATCAAACTGTACTTTACTTTAAATATTTACACACCCTTTATGTAATAATTCAGTTGAAATATTACACCTCATGCTATCTAATCTGTCAACATTGACAATCAAAATAACAACTGTTCACAATCACAACAGCACAAGTAGATCGAGAGGTCTAATACTCTATTGGAATTACAATTTACATCAAATACGCAACTGATGCAAACTTTTGATTTGTTACGATTGTAAATTCTCAGCAGGTTACAATTTGATACATTATATCAACATATCAATTTAGTTAGTTTCTGACATGTATCTAGATATGGGCAGTGTTCCACAAAGCGATCTTAGCGCTATAACAGTCGTAAGTCTATGTTAAAGTATGGGAGTTACGATCAACTTAGCGCTAAGATTGCTTTGTGGAACAGGACCCTGGTCAAAAGGTCAATATTTCGACTTCAAATACAACCCACAAAGTTATTTAAACTCACAATAAATAGTTTGGCTTAATGGTGTGTAAACAATGATGTATTCTTTACAAGATTTCAGTAGCATTTGTATTAAGTCTGTTCAGCTACCATAAACTGCACTGGGAGTTACCAGGTGGTGATGGATATTTTAAATTGAAATCACAACAGAACGGCCAGATTGAAATTTATATCGGTAAGGAGACCAGATAACAGTAGAATAGTTTGTCAATAAGAATAATGTTCAATACTTACGATAAATGTACCGGGATGGTTAAATTGTCACAGTTTGTCCCGATTACGTGCCTTGTTGACATCTCCATGTGTTTCATGTGCTATCCAGCCTTCACCTTCTGCTCTCCAAGCCTCGCTTTCAAACCGGAAGTAGCGAAGTGTGAAAAAGGTCAATACATGCCCTCTATGAACTGAAGAAGACGTATATTTACCACGAGAATCGATGGGAATTGAGTGTAAACACACGAGAATGACTGAATACAGCAGAACCAAAGGACACATTGTGATAATGAAGGTCTCACTGAAACAATAAGGTTCATGTTTGGAAATGATGAGCATGCTTTTGACACATCCATTTATTATTTACAAATGTTTCATAAAATATCACATGCTTCAGTGGGGAATGAATCCTTAAATATGGACAGCTCTTGCACAAATAGTCTTAAAAAAATCCTGTACAATAGTTCAGATCTTCACCGAGACAAACGGCCATCTTGTGGAGCGTCACCTTTTCTTGCTCGTCCTTGGTCCTTTCTTGTCCTCCTGGAACCCAAGGAACAGATTCATATGAAGCACATGACGCATGTTGAGTGGGGACAGGCTGTGTTCATGTTTACTCTGCTGCAAAGTAGGGCTGGGACGGGAAACTCGGGTACTCAGGTCAGGTGGGTAGTGAGGAGGACCCGGGTACCCACAGGACTCCCCGGACCTGTTGCTAGTCCTGGATATATTGATTAATGACAAAAATCTCTACAACTCTATGTTTAAACTACGAGTCACACATGTTCGCAGTTCTTCCTGACTACACCCATTCCTTCTAACTTTTATATATTTGAATAAAGATAAAACTTCAATCAACTTCAGTGTATATCGTTTCATACGTGTATCTAAACACATTTTACCAGAGCTACAGTCAAACTTTTCTCAATCTTGAGACCTACAGCGGGTACCTGGGAAGGGTCGGGTAATAGGGGATGGGTACCAGAGTAGTAAATTTGGACTCGTCCCAGCCCTCTTGCAAAGTGTGGGAGACATCACCAGTGTAAGTAAGACCTGCTTTGAGTTTTTACTTTTGAAGTATATCATTTAATTTGCATCTTATTTTGATTTAAGACTGGTCAAAAGGTCAGGATTTTTTTACATGACAATTCCATGATGTGAACTGAACTGGCAACCATATATCTTGTTTAGTATTGTCATCCAGTGTGTTCCCACTGATCCACCGGGCAGGTGATGAAGTAAAGGGTCATTGAGTCACCATGGCAGGTGATGAAATAAAGATTCACTGAGACACCAGGGTAGGTGATGAAGAAAAGATTCACTGAGACACCAGGGCAGGTGATGAAGTAAAGATTCCCTGAGCCACCAGGGCAGGTGATGAAGTAAAGATTCCCTAAGCCACCAGGGCAGGTGATGAAGTAAAGATTCACTGAGCCACCAGGACAGGTGATGAAGTAAAGATTCACTGAGCCACCAGGACAGGTGATGAAGAAAAGATTCACTGAGACACTGGGGCAGGTGATGAAGTAAAGATCCACTGAGTTAACAGGGCAGGTGATGAAGTAAAGATTCACTGAGACACCAGGACAGGTGATGAAGAAAAGATTCACTGAGACACCGGGCAGGTGATGAGGTAAAGATCCACTGAGACACCAGGGCAGGTGATGAAGTAAAGATTCACTGAGACACCAGGGCAGGTGATGAAGTAAAGATTCACTGAGACACCGGGCAGGTCATGAAGTAAAGATTCACAGAGAAACAGGACAGGTGATGAAGTAAAGATTCACTGAGACACAGGGGCAGGTGATGAAGTAAAGATTCACTGAGTTAACAGGGCAGGTGATGAAGTAAAGATTCACTGAGACACCAGGACAGGTGATGAAGAAAAGATTCACTGAGACACCGGGCAGGTGTTGAAGTAAAGATTCACTGAGACACCGGGGCAGGTGATGAAGAAAAGATTCACTGAGACACCGGGCAGGTGTTGAAGTAAAGATTCACTGAGACACCGGGGCAGGTGATGAAGTAAAGATTCACTGAGGTAAATAAGGTTTACTGTGCACATGGTTTGTGACAGTGTGTATCACCCTTCAGTTAGTTGATACATGTGCAATGCCATTGCTGCACATCCTAGGGCACTAATGGTGAGCCCAGGGTATAAGTATCAAATACATACAACCCCTCCCCCACCCCTACTCCCCTTACCTTTTCCTTGACGTAGCCGTGCTCCAGCAGGATTTCCCTGGAGAGGTTATTGATGTGTCCTTTAATCTGTCCGGGCTGAGATGGATGCCACTGTACCACCGAGTCACCACCACCATCACGTTCTCCGCATTCAGAATCTAGAGGAAAAGGGGTCACTATATTGACAATCACCTTATTCAAAATATTTCCTTCCCAGACGGGGTACATAGCATCTTATCAAGATCACGTGCGCCAATCAGATCTCAACATTCTGGAGGGGAGATGATCACAACCTTTACACTACAAAATTTCATTGTTGGAACTTGCAAAATATACGTCATCCTTTGATCTTCTTGAGAATAACAATAACTGTCAACATTACATGGAACTATTAAAAAAAATGTTTTAATTTGTCTCAGCTCTCTATTTATGCCAAACGCTACCTCTACCATACTTGATACATATGTGCTTGAATAGCATATTGCTGTTGTAAGTAATTTGGTTTGGAAATCTTTTACTGAATAAACTGTCCACCTGGCCCTCCCTCCTCAGGTTTATAAACATCCAGTGACGTCATGCTATTGTTCTCCAGTGGGAATAAATCTCATAAACAGGGATGTCATTATATCCCCAGCATTTTATATATTTTAAATAACTTATCCCAGTGAGTGTACTACTAGGCTACAGATACGCTGATAAATCACAATGCTCTAAAAATGTCTTTTTCAAGTACCAAATGCCTGCAACAAATTCCTAAGGTTCATGGAAAGCATGTTTGAAATGAAAAATGTTGATAAACGTTGCCATAAGTTTCTTTTGTTGAATAAAACACTTCTCCTTGGGTTTTTTATGATATTAAAAACCCTTATCCTGGGAATAAAACCTCATATAAACCTAAAATATCATAAAAACCCTTGGACGTGCTTTATCCTACACCTATAACATCCCCAGCTGAAACAGTTCTCTGTTACATGCCTCGCTGCCCTTACATTGAGGAGAAGCAGCATTCTCTGTCCAGCCCCGAACTCTGTGTCGTCCTCACAGCTCTGGTACATGATGTCCGAGTTGGGGACTCGGATCCTAAAACACGAGTGAAGTTATCAGACAACAATCACTGAACAGGCACCAGGTGTCCTGGAGTATTCTCCTGACTTCATATTCAAGTCCAGGACTGTCAGAAATCATTAGCATACAAATCTGACGACCACAACATGAGACAGGTGAAGTTGGATTACAGCATCACTTGTACAAGGTGAGTGAGTGAGTGAGTCGGGTTCAACGCCGCTTTTAACCTAGAAACATAATCGAGGTGAACCGGGATTCGAACCCACAATCACTTGTACAAGGGGTGGCAGGTTCCGAGTCAACTATGATGAACTGTGTTGCTAATAGGGCTGGGACAAGTCCAGATTTACTCCCGACCCCCTATTACCCGACCCTACCCACTGTAGGACTCAAAGTGTTCGGAACAAACTGTGCAATTGGAATTGTTTTACTGCAGCCCTGGCAAAAACAGTTTAGATTCATGTATCAAACGATCAGATCATGTTTACACTGAAGTTGACTGAAGCTTTATCTTTTTTGTTTTACTCAAACATATAAATGGGGTCGCTTATTAAACGGCGATATACGGTACTATGGCCGCATGGAACTCTGTGTAGGGGAGTGCGATTTTTCTTCTTAGGAAGAGGTGGAAATAATGAAGGAAGTTTTCAATCATTGCTAATAAAGTCCATCTTAAAAACAGTGTCAAGATCAATAAATAAAGCAAAAACAAATAAACAAATAAACACTGTCAACTTGTGCGCTCCTGTCCCCGAGACTCCTGTACACACCTGTAGGCCACGATGTTGTGGGTAGCTGCTGCTATCTTCCTGTTCTCCAGTAACTTATTCCTCACAAGCTCTATCTGAAACACAAAACATCTTATTCAGACAGTATGTTAAGTGCATGTATGTGTATTCAGTGCATGTTTGTGAAAAGGGGTGTATGTGTTTGTTTGTTTGTTTGTTGTTTAACACTGCACTCATTAATGTTCCAGCTATATGAGGGTGGTGTGTAAATAATCGCGTCTAGACCAAACAATCCAGTGACTGATATGAGCATCGATCCACGCAATTGGGATACAATGACATGCATCAATCAAGTCAGTGAGCCTGACATGCCGATCCTGTTAGTCACCTCTTACGACAAGCATAATCACCTTTTACGACAAGCATGGGTTGCTGAAGACCTATTCTACCCCGGATCTTCACGTGCTTATGTGTGTCAGGGACGTATGTGTGTGTACAGGGTGTATGTGCGTGTACAGGGGTGTATGTATGTGTACAGGGGTGTATGTGTGTACAGGGGTGTATGTGTGTACAGGGGTGTATGTGTGTACAGGGGTGTATGTGTGTGTACAGGGGTGTATGTGCGTGTACAGGGGTGTATGTGCGTGTAAAGGGGTGTTTGTGTCTGTACAGAGGTATGTGTGAGTGTACATCGGTGTTTGTGTGTGTACAGGGGTGTATGTGTATGTACAGGGATGTATGTGTGTGTACAGGGGTGTATGTGTGTGTACAGGGGTGTATGTGTCTGTACAGGTGTGTGTGTGTGTGTGTGTCTGTACAGGTGTGTGTGTGTGTGTGTGTGTGTGTGTGTGTGTGTGTGTGTGTGTGTGTGTGTGTGTGTGTGTGTGTGTGTGTGTGTGTGTGTGTGTGTGTGCGTGTGTGCTAGGGTGTATGTGTATGTACAGGGATGTATCTGTGTGTACAGGAATGTATGTGTGTGTGTACAGGGATGTATGTGTGTGTACATTGGTGTATGTGTGTACATGTATGTATGTGTGTGTACAAGGCTGTATGTGTGTGTACACTGGTGTATGTGTGTACAGGGATGTATGTGTGTGTACAGGGATGTATGTGTGTGTACAGGAGTGTATGTGTGTGTACAGAGGTATGTGTGTGTGTACAGGCGTGTATTTGTGTTTACAGGGGTTTGTGTGTGTGTACAGGTGTGTATGTGTGTGTACAGGGGTGTATGTGTGTGTACAGGGGTTTATGTGTGTGTACAGGGGTGTATGTGTTCACAGGGGTGTATGTGTGTGTACAGGGGTGTATGTGTGTGTACAGGTGTGTATACAGGGATGTATGTGTGTGTACAGGAGTGTATGTGTGTACAGAGGTATGTGTGTGTGTACAGGCGTGTATGTGTGTGTACAGGGGTGTATGTGTGTGTACAGGGATGTATGTGTGTGTACAGGGGTGTATGTGTGTGTACAGGGGTGTAGGTGTTCACAGGGGTGTATGTGTGTGTACAGGGGTGTATGTGTGTGTACAGGTGTGTGTACAGGGGTGTATGTGTGTGTTTAGGTATGTGTGTGTGTGTGTACAGGGGGGTATGTGTGTGTACAGGGGTGTATTTGTGTGTACATGGGTGTATGTGTGTACATGTATGTATGTATGTGTACAAGGCTGTATGTGTGTGTACAATGGTGTATGTGTGTACAGGGATGTATGTGTGTGTACAGGGATGTATGTGTGTGTACAGGAGTGTATGTGTGTACAGAGGTATGTGTGTGTGTACAGGCGTGTATTGTGTTTACAGGGGTGTGTGTGTGTACAGGGGTGTATGTGTGTGTACAGGGGTGTATGTGTGTGTACATGGGTGTATGTGTGTGTACAGGGGTGTATGTGTATGTGTTGTGGGTAGCTGCTGCTATCTTCCTGTTCTCCAGTAACTTATTCCTCACAAGCTCTATCTGAAACACAAAACATCTTATTCAGACAGTATGTTAAGTGCATGTATGTGTATTCAGTGCACGTTTGTGAAAAGGGGTGTATGTGTTTGTTTGTTTGTTGTTTAACACTGCACTCATTAATATTCGAGCTATATGAGGGTGGTGTGTAAATAATCGCGTCTAGACCAAACAATCCAGTGACTGATATGAGCATCGATCCACGCAATTGGGATACAATGACATGCATCAATCAAGTCAGTGAGCCTGACATGCCGATCCTGTTAGTCACCTCTTACGACAAGCATAATCACCTTTTACGACAAGCATGGGTTGCTGAAGACCTTCTACCCAGGATCTTCACGTGCTTTTGTGTGTCAGGGACGTATGTGTGTGTACAGGGTGTATGTGCGTGTACAGGGGTGTATGTATGTGTACAGGGGTGTATGTGTGTACAGGGGTGTATGTGTGTACAGGGGTGTATGTGTGGGTACAGGGGTGTATGTGCGTGTACAGGGGTGTATGTGCGTGTAAAGGGGTGTTTGTGTCTGTACAGAGGTATGTGTGAGTGTACATCGGTGTTTGTGTGTGTACAGGGGTATATGTGTGTGTACAGAGGTATGTGTGTGTACAGGGGTGTATGTGTATGTACAGGGATGTATGTGTGTGTACAGGGGTGTATGTGTGTGTACAGGGGTGTATATGTCTGTACAGGGGTGTGTGTATGTGTGTGTGTGTGTGTGTGTACAGGTGTGTATGTGTGTGCGTGTGTGCTAGGGTATATGTGTATGTACAGGGATGTATATGTGTGTACAGGAATGTATGTGTGTGTGTACAGGTGTGTATGTGTGTGTACATGGGTGTATGTGTGTACATGTATGTATGTGTGTGTACAAGGCTGTATGTGTGTGTACAATGGTGTATGTGTGTACATGGATGTATGTGTGTGTACAGGGATGTATGTGTGTGTTCAGGAGTGTATGTGTGTACAGAGGTATGTGTGTGTGTACAGGCGTGTATGTGTGTTTACAGGGGTGTGTGTGTGTGTACAGGTGTGTATGTGTGTGTACAGGGGTGAATGTGTGTGTACAGGGGTGTATGTGAGTGTAGAGGGGTGTATGTGTGTGTACAGGGGTGTATGTGTTCACAGGGGTGTATGTGTGTGTACAGGGGTGTATGTGTGTGTACAGGTGTGTGTACAGGGGTGTATGTGTGTGTTCAGGTGTGTGTGTTTGTGTACAGGGGTGTATGTGTGTGTACATGGGTGTATTTGTGTGTACATGGAGTGTATGTGTGTACATGTATGTATGTGTTTGTACAAGGCTGTATGTGTGTGTACAAGGTGTATGTGTGTACAGGGATGTATGTGTGTGTACAGGGATGTATGTGTGTGTACGGGAGTGTATGTGTGTACAGAGGTATGTGTGTGTGTACAGGCGTGTATGTGTGTTTACAGGGGTGTGTGTGTATACAGGGGTGTATGTGTGTTTACAGGGGTGTATGTACGTGATCAGGGGTGTATGTGCGTGTACAGGGGTGTAAGTGTGTGTATAGGGGTGTATGTGTGTGTACAGAGGTATGTGTGTGTGTACAGGCGTGTATGTGTGTTTACAGGTGTGTGTGTGTGTACAGGTGTGTATGTATGTGTACAGGGGTGTATGTGTGTGTACAGGGGTGTATGTGTGTGTACAAGGGGGTTTGTGTGTGTACAGGGGTGTATGTGTGTGTACAGGGGTGTATGTGTGTGTACAGGGATGTATATGTGTGTGTACAAGTGTGTATATGTGTGTACAAGGGTGTATGTGTGTTTACAATGGTGTATGTGTGTACAGGGATGTATGTGTGTGTACAGGGATGTATGTGTGTTTACAGGGGTGTATGATAGATAGATAGATCATCTTTATTTCCTCCAGTTGATGAAGATACATTGATATGAGATATAAATGTATATATATAACAGCTGATATATTGTATGTACAGACAGTTTCACATCGTTATCAAATAATGTTTCTTAGTAGGTTTTTCCACATTTTAACAGTTTTACATACACGAACCATGATATTTGCCCATAGATTGTATTCAATTGCCATAGTACTTTCTGTTGGCAAACCGCCAAGTAAAAAGGACAGAAAGGTATCGTCATCATCGTTCCAGATACTAGAAAAAGTTGTCACATCCAGTAAATCAATAATAGACTCAACAAGAATATTTCTTTGTTGTTGAGTCTTTTTACAATACATAAACACATGTTTGATAATATCAAAAGCAAATGTGCCGCATAAACATTCATCAGATTGTATACTGTAGGTGCTAAGGCATAATAAATATGCTAAATCATAGAAGTGTTCCGGCCTTTCAATTGTTAGTAACCAAAGTCTGTGTACCTTAGGTGATCGTATAAGAGAGTATCGTTTTAGGTTTTCTCTTGAATGAATCTCTGCATGAATTATGTTATGGTCACATACGCTTATTTGTTCTTTAACTCGACTCGCCCATGCATGTTTTGAGGGGAAATGAGAATAAATGGTATATGTGTTTATGTCATTATTGAGTTCATACTTGTTTACAAGTGAAAGCATGTGGTACACGGGTGACATTTTACATTTATCATCTTTTTCTTTAATTGTATCGAGTTCAAACTGAACAAGTCTGTGCTGAAATAGTCTTTTAAATGCAAAGTTAATGTCACTATTACATAGTCTTCCCAGAAATAACAGAGCTCGTTGATCAATGTACGCCTGGAGAGAAATTAAACCCAGACAATCTCTGGTGACGACGGAAGGAGTGCGTCTAGACAGTCCTTGAATCTTTTTACAAAAATAACGTTGAATAATTTCAAGCATTTCGTATTCCTTCGGTGACAGTTTACAAATAGTCCAAATGGTAAAATTACCCTTTCCCATATACGAACAGCTGGGATAGGATTAAAGCCACCAAAGTATAGTCCATGATTATAATTTATATTGACTAACATTCTGAGTTTTTCACATATTAGATGGGTACGTTCTAAGGTTTTCTTTGATGTACTTAGAAGCAATCCAGCATAAGTTACATTTTCCTTTTTAGGAAGTACTTGTGAACCAATGTAGACACATTGACAGACAGATTTGCGAATATTCCCAAACAGTAGAAATGCACTTTTACTGGCATTATATTTCAAATGCCATCTATTAGCATAGGTGTATATATTATTCAGTAGACATTGCAGTCCGTCAGAGGAGCTGCTCAACAGCGTAGTATCGTCTGCTAATAGGATGCCTGGTGTATTACCCCATGGAAGACACAAGCCACGCCCTAAATCATCAAGTGAATACAACAAGTCGTTAATATATAGAGTAAAAAACAGTGCCGATAAAACGCGACCTTGACCAACACCTTGCTTAACATGAAACACATTTGAGGTAAAACCTCCAATGCTTACACATGACTGCATTGAGGTATATACTGTGCGTAAAAGTCGCCATAATTTTCCATTAATACCAAAGTTATACAGTTTGAAGAAAGGACCATTAAGCCAGACTCTGTCAAAAGCTTTCACGTTGTCGAGAAAAGCGCAGTAATCTGGAGACTGTCTTTCGTTATAATAAGCTATGCTTTCCATTAATGTAAACAGGGCAGTTTCTGCCCAGTCCCCACTCCTAAATCCAAATTGAAAGTGGTGGGGGAAGCCTTTAGATTTGTTTGCCCACTCTTCAATTCTATTCAGCAGAAGTCTTTCGAATAGTTTACTTAATACTGGAGTGAGGGTAATACCTCTGTAGTTAGTGGGGTCGTCTTTACGTTTACCATGGCCTTTATGGATAGGTAAAATCTTTCCAACGTTAAACATTTTAGGTACATATTCATGAGAAACAATTTTATTATAGAATATAACAAGGTGATGGATAATGGATCTACCAGAGTATTTGATATGATCATTAACTATGCCATCGGGACCAGGCGATTTTCCACTTTTTAGACGTTTTATAGTTGCCAATAACTCATCAGATGTGAAAGGACAAATCAACGTGGAACTAACGTCACTGTTCCCTTGGTCATTATACGAGTCATTTTCAATCTGTTCCATGCGAATATTCACATAATCAGTAAAATCTGAGTCAAAATTGATATCATGATTTGGCATTGATAAATCCTTGAAATATTTGGAAAACAGATTACAAATTCCTTCCTGTGTATTACAGGACTCTTCATTATACACAAGCGTCTGGGTTTGTTCCTTCTTTCTTTTATATTTCTTGGTTACTCTAAAGTACTCTGTTATATCAACCTCAGCTGCTTCATATATTTCCTGAAACTTTTCGTCTTTCAGTTTTTGTTTGGAACGGCGATGCTGCTTCCTAAAGATACGTTTTGCTCTTTTATACTCAATGTATTTTGCATCCTCTTTATCATGAGATTTACCATTATAGATCCATTCACTACGGCGTTGTCGCATTGTACGATGCAACGTATTTAAATTATCTTTTTTCCAGTATGGTTTTAAATGAGATTGGAATTTTGAAGATGGTATACTTAGTTTAGCTGCAGCATGTAACGCTTGTAGGATATAGTCGTGATAACTTTCAATGTATTCATGAGGAGATGCATACTGAGTTTCGTCAAACTGAGCACATCTAAAATAGTTTTCAGTTTCATATCGGTATAACATAAAGTCTATGTCATTAGCTTTACGCCAGTTTAGATGTTCACCGCCATGGTGGCGTGGCTGGGAATCAGTACTCAGACATAGGAATATCGGACAATGGTCTGATACTGAGTATTGAACACCAGTATCTAAAGTATAACCAACAACGTTACTAACATGTTGGAGATTAATGAACACATAATCTATCATACTTCTTATAGTTTTACATTTACTTGTGAAGGTAAAAAAGGCATTATCGTCAAGGGGTACGACAGAGATTAGATTCCGTTCAGTGAGCACTCTTTGCAGATATTTCGCTCTGCGTTTCAATATAATTCCATGCCGCAGGTCTGCATTAAAATCACCCAGAAGAATTGTCTCCCCTTGATGAGAACATCTATCATAAATCTCCAGTACATTATTAAGTTCTTCTATGTATACACTATCTAATACGTTAGATGAGGGAAGGCGAGCACCAATTATACACATAGGGCATTTATTAATGAAGAGTTTAGCCCCAATGGTATGCTCGCTTGAAGGTATACTAATTGCTGACGACCTCCGACATGTACTTTTACGAATAAATATGGCTATACCCCCTGCGCCTCTTTGAGATAAGTGGTCATGCTGACATTTAACATAGACGTTAAAGTCATCATCCAAGTCATAGAGTAGATATTCACGTGTGTCGTCCAGCCAGTGTTCGGTAATAACCAAAATGTCACAGCTCATTAGTTTTGAGCGAATTTCATCTAAGCAATTCAATGCCCCACGCACATTCCACGTAATCATGCGAAGGATTGCCATTAGAACAAGTATATATGTCGCAAGTCTAAAATTATTCATCAACATTATTAATGTTCAGCCTTATCGTCATTGTACCACACATTATTCGGTAGCCACTCACGACAGTTAACGTTTTCGGGCCAGAAGCAGTCATCATCCAAGATGATATCTGCACATTGCTGTGGGACAGTTATTCGAATGGTGAAGGTAGGATTGCGTCGCCCATCCCAGTGTTTCATGAGTCTCACATTTGTGATAGTTACATCACGATTCTTAGCATAGTCACATATAGCATCTTTAACAACGTCCAATGGTTCGTCAGCTCTGACATAGCTTAGGACCAGTCTTTTGTTTCTATTTCTATAGACACCGGCAAAAGACTTTTCCCACTGATTGTTGAATGTAACATTTCTTGTCTCCTTTACATTGTTTACAGGTTTAGTTTGCTTTTGTCTGTCGACGCCATCATGCTTGACAATGAGCGGCTCGGGGGAAGTGTCTTCAGAGCTTGGGTCTTTACTGCCTGCATTGTCATGAGTCTGAGGTCTGAATGGGAGGCTTGGGAATTGACGAGAGTCTATACTCGTGTAATCGGTCCTTTGAATGGGTGGGGAAATAGGTCTGTTGGAATTTGGGCTTCCCCTCGTAACAGTCTCCGAATATAAAAGTTTGTTTTTCGTTTTCATGCAATCTATTTTTCCATCGACAACGCGCACATTCTTGTCAATAGATATAATTGTTTCTTTCACATTTCCTCTCAATTCAAGTAACTCAGTCTCTTTCTGTTTGAGTTGATTACGTAATTGAATTAAGTCCGTCTTCATTGACTGTTCATTTGAACGAAGTGTCTGAATCACAACCGTACACCTTTTCACTTCATCGCTCTTTTCATCATATGCACTGATTAACTGTAACATATCTCTGTCATATTTGTCTTGAAATTGATCCAGTTGTCTGCACACACTGTCAAACTTCTTGTTCACATCTTCATGCAAGAACATTAGTTTCGCCAATACACTTGACAGTATGTCCTTGTCCTTTTCCATAGCTACATCAGTAGTAGCCTTCATACAGGCTTGCTTTGGTCTACTTAAGACATCAGTCTGAATCACATGAGCTGGAATAGCACCTTCAACAAACTTATAAAGCAGATACACATCAGATGCATATTTTTCTGCTACGCTTTTAGTTTGACCACTTCTATTGACTCTCTTAATCAAAATGCCCTCTGGAAAGTCTCCACACTCTGCTTTAGCTACATCATAGACAGATTCTCTGATATGATTGAGCCCTGTATCATCATTATCATAGGCGTCAACCAATTTCTGCTCACAAGTCTTTCTATCATTTTCGCCAATTATCTCTTCAAGCTGCTTCAATATATTGTAGTCCAGTTCATCAGGCAGTTGTGTTGAGTACGCTTGAGCACTTTGACTCATTGTCAATATAAAGGTATAAAGAAGGATTGTTTTACCTTACATTGAGATGTCCAGTGGTCAATCACAAAATAGTCCAAATATCTCAGGGTAATGCATCATGAATCTCCAGTAATTCACAATTATTTTCGTCCACTCTCTCACAAGGCTGAAGTATGCATCATACTGTATCACCCTTGTGGGCTTATGTCATTACATAACCCTTGTCTGGAGGAGCTACAAAAAACACGTCCGTTCAGCTCGGCGTCCAGTGTCATGTATGTGTGTGTACAGGGGTGTATGTGTGTGTACAGGGGTGTATGTGTCTGTACAGGGATGTATGTGTGTACAGGGGTGTATGTGTGTGTGCCAGGGTGTATGTGTGTGTACAGGGGTGTATGTGTGTTTACAGGGGTGTATGTGTGTGTACAGGGATGTATGTGTGTGTACAGGGGTGTATGTGTGTGTACAGGGGTGTATGTGTGTGCGTGTGTGTCAGGGTGTATGTGTATGTACGGGGGTGTATGTGTGTGTGCCAGGGTGTATGTGTGTGTACAGGTGTTTATGTGTACAGGGGTGCATGTGTGTGTACAGGGATGTATATGTGTGTACATTGATGTATGTGTGTGTACAGGGATGTATGTGTGTGTACAGGGATGTATGTGTGTGTACAGGGGTGTATGTATATGTACATGGGGTGAACAGGGGTGTATGTGTGTGCACAGGGGTGTATGTTTGTGTACAGGGATGTATGTGTGTGTACAGGGGGGTATGTGTGTGTACAGGGGTGTATGTTAGTGTACAGGGGTGTATGTGTGTACAGGGGTGTATCTGTGTGTACAGGGGTGTATGTGTGTGTACAGGGGTGTATGTGTGTGCGTGTGTGCCAGGGTGTATGTGTATGTCCGGGGGTGTATGTGTGTGTGTGTGTGCCAGGGTGTATGTGTGTGTACAGGTGTTTATGTGTGCAGGGGTGCATGTGTGTGTACAGGGATGTATATGTGTGTACATTGATGTATGTGTGGGTACAGGGGTGTACGTGTGTGTATAGAGATGTATGTGTGTGTACAGGGGTGTATGTGTGTGTACAGGGATGTATGTGTGTGTACAGGGGTGTATGTGTGTGTACAGGGGTGTATGTATGTGTACAGGGGTGAACAGGGGTGTATGTGTGTGTACAGGGGTGTATGTTTGTGTACAGGGATGTATGTGTGTGTACAGGGGGGTATGTGTGTGTACAGGGATGTATGTTAGTGTACAGGGGTGTATGTGTGTACAGGGTAGTATGTGTGTGTACAGGGGTGTATGTGTGTGTACAGGGGTGTATGTGTGTGTACAGGGGTGTATGTTTATCTCAAATACATCAACATAGTGAAGTAATCAGGATTACCAAGACGAGTGGTGGATGGTCATACATTTATTGTATATGTACATGTTATCAATAAAAGTCCATAGATTACAAAAGTAAAACACAGCAAACTCGAAGTAACTGCATAATGAAACGATCATTGTGTTTTGTGAAAAGTAATTATATATAATTAGAATACATTAAATTTCCCGTGGGCGGTCGAGATTTGTTAGTTTTACTTATACATGTTATTAATACATGTCGATAGACCTGAAATTTGATCTGTGCATATATTGTTAAAATGCTCTGCAGGTTCTGTTTTGGACTACTGGTAATTTTAGAAACGGCTTCTATTGACATCCATAATGATTCATACTTCCATACTTTAAGGTGAGGTGAGGTGAGGTGAGGTGAGGTGAGGTGAGGTGAAATTGAGTTTAACGTCGTGTTCAAGGTTATTGCACTAAAATGCACGTGAGTGTGACGGCTTTTACAAGTCCAGACTAATGCCGATTTTATTGTGCTAGCCCATTAAGTACCACATTAACATGAATACCCCACTTAGACACAACATACTGCCGAGCCGACCAGTCTTTGTTTTAGCCCCTTAATGCCGAGTGCCAGGCAGGGTAACAACAAGTATAATCTTTGAACGTCTTTTGAAATGACGCGTCAGGGGATCGGACCCCCGCTCCTCGGGCAGACGCTCTACCACTATACCAAAGAGGCGGTCCATTCCATCTGTTAAGGACGCCCGCCAGTTATATCATGGCGTGCCAGCTTCACGTGGGAGGAAAGCCAGAAGTCTTGCAGACCTCAGACGTTAACGAAGTTTGTGAGACCCAACAACACCGGTATGGAAACATATCAGAACATATCACGGATTCGAACCCACGAACGTATGATCCCAGCACGTTCTGCACAGTGTAATGCAGCACCTTAAACGACTGGGCGACCCGTGCCCGCCCAATTATAGAATTTTACTATGCCGTGCAGGCAAATATTGAACTTTAATACATAACCATGGATCGATTTCACTGGGCCACCAGTGGCCAGCCGTTTTAAACACAGAACTATGAACCCATAGATCGATTTCACTGGGCCAGGTTCCGTCCGAATTAACGAGGCTTTATTGTATACATTTATGTTAATAAGTGCGTGAGTGATGTGTTACATCGCAGTTAGCAATATTTAATCTCTGTCTTGCCAGCCTGGGCCAAGAAAACCAGTGATGACATCAACGATCCATGACGTTCGCCACGGTGCCACACAATCAGCCAGGTCACACACTACACTCCCTTGATCCCAAGGAGTGTTCATCATGCGACACCAGATCTTACGCTTGGCAAAGTATATTGGGGACTAGGTTTGTCACAAAATCTTGGTGGCGACCTCAGCCGATAGATACCGCCATGCATTATTGAACCAGTTGTGTGATGAGGTGAAATAGGGTTTAACGTAGTGCACACGAGATTGGTGTCGTGTGCAGAAAGGGGATGCCATTGTGACCAATCTAGCTCCTGTCTTAATTTGGGTAATTCATTAGATGGCTGTCATTAGGTTGCCCTGAAGTCATATAATTGACAGAACACAAGATGCTCGATGTGAGTGAGTTGGAATTTACCATGTAATCAGCAATAATCATGTCATGAATATGAGGACGATATCGCGTTCTGGTGTGAATCATTGTTGTTAACTTCTTATCAACTTCCCATTGTAGGAAAACCACACATATATTGTCATGTGGGCACATATTGCAGACCCGGCTTGTAAATCGGAAACAGGTCGAACAACCCGCTATTGGAAAGTTGTAGCCATCCCTCTTGTCACATTGTCTTGTGGATAATTTTTGTCCTCTGAATCTTTATGGATAGATCCAAATATGACACAATTAGGTGGTTTCTCTGGTCTCCTTAATTCCTTGCTCTGGTGGGTAAACTAGTGGATAGGAGTTGGCTATTTGGCCGTTATTGAACGATATCAGATCATCGTTATACCTGAAGCTGAAGACAAACTTCTTGGCATTTCACATCTTGTCTTGTCAGTAAACTTCAGCAACACATGGGAGGCAGTCATTACTGGACTGGTGTGTAACCTGGTGGAGTATCAACAAAGCTGGTACTATTGCATGTAAATATTTATTTCATGACAGAGTTGTGTTCTTCTACTACCCACCAATATAATCATGGACCTCGTGATATAATCATGGACCTCGTGATATTATCACGGACCTCCCAATATTATCATGGACCTCCCAATATAATCATGGACCTCCCAATATTAGCATGGACTTTCCAATATTATCATGGACCTCCCAATATAATCATAGACCTCCCAATATTATCATGGACCTCCCACTATAATCATGGACCTCCCAATATTATCATGAACCTCCCAATATAATCATGGACCTCCCACTATAATCATGGACCTCCCAATATTATCATGGACTTCCCACTATAATCATGGACCTCCCAATATTATCATGAACCTCCCAATATAATCATGGACCTCCCACTATAATCATGGACCTCCCAATATAATCATGGACCTCCCAATATTATCATGGACCTCCCAATATAAGCATGGGCCTCCCAATATAATCATGGACCTCCCAATATAATTGTCTCTAAAGTGATCACCAGTGATGCTTGTTACAAAGGACACAATTCAACGGTGACAATGCACGGACCAACTTTCCATGCTTACAGACACAGCATTGTTATCTTGTTCCTTCAGTGAACAAGGTGATTTGTAGCTTAGGCCAGACCAAATATCCTTAGGTGTGTTTTTCCTTTTGTTGAAGTAAGTAAAACAGTTAATTAAAAGCTTGAAACCCTTTCCATATTCATAAGAAATCTCTTCCGAAAGCATTTCTTATAAGTATTTTTGGTCAAGATAAATAATCAAGAAATGAATTTCAAAAGTTACTTCACTTCTAACTCAACAACAAGAAGAAATAAAACTGTTATCAATTTTGTTTTTGAAAAGTTCATAAAGTAATGACTTCATTTTAATAGCCTCAGTGTGAACTGCACACCAATCTTGCTGAGGACAATCAAGGATGTTAATTGTGCAAGCATCCACAATGACCACTTTTGCAACTTATTAGGGATCCAAGCCACAATGGCTGAGAGCTCTGTTGTAATTGTTGGATTTATTATTATCATTATTTCCCCCTTTTTTTGTACCAGGGACACCTCAATAACCAGAGTTATTCTTATTATTACCAGGTACAATTAGCTCACTACGTACAAGAAGTGATTTATTGTCAATAAAACATTTATAATGATGTGAATTTCAACTTAAAATCCTGTTTTAAAATTAAAACAATGATAAACTGCAGAAGTAAAACGTTTAACAAATGAGTCCTAAAACTGTACAATAAGATGACATGTATTTATACAATATATTAAAGAGACAAAGCTGAGGACATTGATGTAAAAACACAAAAGGAGGAAACATGACGTCAATAATGTGACTGCAGGTGTATAACAACACAAATACCACATTTTCTCTGTGTGACCAGGAACATTGTTTTATTTCATCTAGCTCCTAGACCTGGATGTAGAGTGCTGGTGTTATTTTTTCAGGGTGACGATGTTACAGATTTATTATCTTCTTTTCTTCACGCCAGGGAAAAGACAGTTGGTTATTGGAGATCTGGCACTATTTACAGCCCCAGTGCTCATTTTTATTGAACTGTATAAGGGGCTTAAAGGGGAAGTGTACACGCAAAAATCATTTTCTTTCTTATTTAAAAAAAAAGGGATTTTAGAATTAGTTAGTGTCAGTGTTTGAAAATATACACTCATTTTCCTCACAGTCAATGTAGCGAGCTCACAATAGGTGTGAAAATGTCATGCCGTTATGAGGCCTTCGTTTTCCGAGCTAAACAGGCCTGAGTTATCCCCCTTAGATTATGACGTAATTGGCGCCAATTTAACTGGGTCCCTGTCTTGTCACAACGCAAAAGATATCAAGTTACAGTTTATGGTGAGACAACATGGCATCCGATACCTTGCCTGGTCCGAAGAAGTTCCCTTGACCCTTCAAGAAATCGCAAAACCATACGATTTTGAACCAAAACGAGCAAGCTTCGCGGTATGGAAACGATGAAAATCAAGTGGAAACAAGAGAAGACCCACATCACCTAATTTGTCACCCGACCCCGACTCGACATCTACACAAGTAGGCCTACCAGTGACAACGTGGTAAGAATAACACTTTGATGTGTGTATACCTAAATTACCTATATGCTCATTATTACGTTTTCAGAAGCGGAAACGTAATATTCTATGAGATTTTTGTCACGCCTGGTGACCCGCATGCTTCGTCAGCAGGCCTATTCATCCTGTATCAATGCTACTTGCCAATATCAAGAAACAAATACGATCTGTCGCCAAACGTTGTCTCAACAAGATTACACATTAGGCCTACCAGCTAATGACGAGACCATATGCTTAGAGTAACACGAAAATGGGGTACGTCCCAGTACGTTTCTAAAGTCGGTTGCCGAGTGGAAACGTACTGGGGGGAAAAAGATTCTGTTTGATAATTTCCCATCCGAGTTCAAAATACCTGCCATATTTATTGATAAGTAATTGGATGTCGTACTTCACACTTCACACCGTCCCCATTTGAAAGTGAAAAGATAGATCACTCAATTGATTTGTTTAGTGTTTGAAACCAGTTACTGCAGGAGGCCTACAGTATCTTATTCTATTTAATAGATAATTGGTTATTGGTTTGTTCTGACAACCATTCATAGAAAATGCATTGCAACTTTGCAGGGAAACTATTTATCATCTATTATGGGGCCAGATTTAAAAAAAAAAATGTTTAGAAATTATAAAAAAGAAGAAATATCTAATATATAATTAATTATTAAAAACAGTGGGTGGTTTCACTGAGTGGACCAGATATATGTAAAATGTTTACAAAAAGCTCATTTACTGTCAAAATCAATACATATAAATTATCTAAGAAACTATAAGTAAAACTTGTTGAATATTAGTGAAAAATATTTGAAATTGTAAATCTTTGTTTGGAAATTTGGACCTCCCAACCTGACCTTTTGAGCAAAACGTCTGTAACAACCACCCTCTAAAATGCAAGTGAAATATGCAATCATTTTTTTATATGAGTGAATGAGTAGGGTTTTACCCCGCTTTTAGCAATATTCCAGCAATATCACAACTCGGGGACACCAGAAAAGGACTTCACATGTTGTGCCCATGTGGGGAATCGAACTTGGGTCTTCAGTGTGACGATCGAACACTTTCACCACAAGGCTACCCCACCATCCTTTTTAATATTAACACTTGAAATAAAGTTTAGAAAACATATAATATGATTTACTTTCATCAATATATTTTATTATGCATTTTAAGATCTATCATGCACAACAAACAAATCTGACAAGTAAAATAAGAGATTCGAGTACCATAAATGTTTATTTGCCAGCAAGTTGTGAAAGCATATGTAACTTGTAAGGTTATTAAATTACATCAGTGATATTGAAACATGCCCACAATATTTCAAGAAGTATTCAAACCTACAGTAATAAACACATCATGTCAACATGATAGAACTATAAACTGTTTTGATATTTATTGAATTATTAACATGTAATAAATTTTTCATCATAAGTTTCTGTAATACACGATGGATGATGCTGGATCAGGTAGTTTTGGGCAAGGGCAAAGGCCGGGGAAAAGACTGAACAAAATATCACAAGCACTGGCTAAATGCTCAGTGGCAACTTGTTAGTGCACTGGTTGACTATTTCAAAAGTACAGCTCTCTTGTTGTCTGAAGCACTGTACCTCACAAGACACTCTAATAGTTTATGACTTGTAACTCTGCATGAAAATAATCACAATTTGCACTCAATGAAAATGGATCTCAACACCAGGGATTTCTTGTGACACCGGTGGGGCAGGATACTCTCACCTTTCGCGAACACCTGGTATCATCACTATTTGATAGCGATTCATTAACACGTGCTCATCATTTAGTCAGAATCGTACCATCAACTGTTTTTTACAGAGATTTCATGTGAATATGGAAAGGGTTTTGTCGTATTTATACTCTACCATATCATTGTGGGACCTGAAAAATATAAAAATAATTTTAACATAAATTTGTCAAAACAATATGTACACTGACTAAATAATTGTAAAGAAGGTGGTAATAATCTTCAGCAGTGTCAGGCATGTCACTGGGTGCCTGAAGACAAATATCATCAGTTAACTGTGTACAAATTGTATCAGATCTTAACTGTTATATGTCATTCACAGTATACTTTCATTTGTCATCCATACTACACTTTTACAACAAAAGACAACAATATAGAATATAATAGATACACAAAATAGTTCAATACAGAATTTTTTTGCATATAGTATTTACATTGTGTGATTATTCATTGTCAAAATATTATTTTGTACCTCATACTGTGAAGCACGGTGTGCCATGCTTCTTGTGTACATTGGACAGCGACTTTACACCATGATGGACTGTGGACCTGTACTTTCTGGGCATTGGTGTCTGGCATGACTTGGCTCGAAACTTCATATTTGAAAGATACAACATAGAAACATTAACACTTTTGTCATCTATATCCACTATCACAAAATATAAAATGGTAACTTGATTTTTTTCATGTATAAATGTGCTATAAATGTATATGTGTGTAAATTGCATTGAACATGAAATTTGAATATTTTGGGTGGTAGGTGGGCGATGATTTTGGTTAGTGACTGGATATTTTGTCAGCTACAAACCTGCAAAACCAGATATCTTTTTAAATAAAAAATATATAAAGCCTCAATATAAAAAATAAACATGTTGCAACAATGTATTTTTGCGGATTTTTGCTTCAACAGTCTGAATCAAAATTATTGTACATGATTATTTAAAGATTAGGTACACACACAAACACACACACACAGAGAATTTCAGTGAGTTTATATAATTTATAATTTGTTTTCCTGTGTTATTATAAAGTTTTTTAATTACCGAAATGAGATGATTTGTGTTAATTCCAGATGGGAATGGCTGTAAAACAAAATCATTACGTAATACAACTTACTCCATCAACAGGATTTTGCTGCATACTGCAACGATCAGCTGATCAGGAGTATCGACATAACCATGCAGGAAGTGAACACCTGAACGAGACAACATCGCGGATGTTCATGATTGTCAAGTGAAACAAATATCACCCTACTCCTGCTAAAATACATTTCTAAAATACTACTGTGTTTAGAATAAACTAAAACAGCAAACTTACCTGATCGAGTTACTTCAACTTTACGGCGTTTGTTTACAAAAACATCCCAGTCAGGGTCTTGATGAGAGTGCTGTCCCTTTGGCCCGTTTCCATATAAGGATCGTACACCATCCACTTCCGATCAGTTTCAGCACAGGACCATATGTAACTTATAATAGTAACAAAAACGGCCTTCGGCCTCTTCTATAATTTTTTGGCGAGGTTTTTTAATTGTTATTATTAGTTACATATGGTCCTGTGGTTTCAGAACCAGCAGGTATCTAAACTCTCACGGAAGACGACAGCAACTCAGCAAGAGCCAATATGCGCAACACAAATGAACGAATAAGCGCAATTCATACAACGGACCCTTCCAACCATAATCGCGAATCTTACAGTATGTTATCAGTGCACACTGTTGTCTTCACAGTCGCGATTTTGGAAAACGAAATAATTTTAGAGTAATTGTGCTTAGCTTTGTATCTCGGCTCGGCACCGAACAAAACAATAGCTAGGCTGCGCATCTGAGAAGATAGAACCACACACCTACATACACCATGTACCACGTGAAACGCGTCTAATAAAGTCTTATGACGTCATTCCTTTATCAATTGGCACCAATGACGTCATATTGCAAGGGGCATAAGCCATGGTGTGTTTATTATGGAAATAGAACTCTCTGTAAATGTGAAAAATATGAACCGATTTTATGAATAAAATAAATTTGATACGTGTGATATTTTAATTGTTTTGCCTCCGAAACTACTAGGTAAATACTTTTCATGATGAAAAAGTACAAGAAAAATAGGTTTACTTTCGTGTGAACTTGCCCTTTAAGTTCCAACTCTCACAGAGAGGAAGTATGTTAATTCATAACAAGGAGGTAGAATCCTGGTGTTATCATTTCAGGGTGACGATGTTACAGATTTATTTTCTTCTTTTCTTCGTACCAGGCAAAGGTCAGTTGAATCAGACATGCCTGATGGCTATTGGGGATATGGCACTATGTAGAGCCCCAGTGCTTATTTTCATTGACCTGTTTAAGTACGGACATTTACACGAGGCCGGCGTTAAGTCTCAGCTCTTATTGAGAGGAAGTATGTTACTTCATAATTACACAGGTACAGCATGGTCTTGAAGCACGACTACATATACTATAGAATACAACGGTACTCCTTGCTAGAGATGTTCTCGAGGGAAACAAAAACACAATGTCAGCTGTTTGGGGAGAAGTATTCTCTCATCTTGACCCAACTGTGACAATAGTTTTTGCAAAACTGAGAAAGAAATATGTCAACGTGAAAGTTTTGTACATCAGATGGTTATGTTCAGCATCCTATGTTATCCAATGTAGGATATCTCCATTCGGTAATGATAAACACCCAAGACCCAATGGCCGTCACAGCTTAGATTCGGAAGTGACATGCGCACTTGCGTACCCTCGATACTTGAACAAATCAGATCACTCTTTACAGTTTCCTCGGTCGGTAAACGAATATTTACATCAATACTTTGCAATGTTTTAAAACATGCTGACTTTTAATTATGTGGCCCAGAACAAAGATATGTATGTTTTTTTCTGATTTTCTGATTTTTCCGTCGAAGGTTTATTTAATTGCTTTAATGTTGACACCGTTACAGGTGACAGGATGTAACACGACATTATACTTATTACGTTCTGAACTGTTATGGGTAATACAAATACTTGAAAATATTTAATAAACGAGCGCCCAATTGAAAGCTGGTCTGTAGTTGGACACAATGACTAATTGCTGTATAAAGTAAAACATAGAACTGATATTGTGGTGAAATATGTCACACACATACAACCAAAATAAAAACTGTTTATTTAGCTGCTGACAGCCAACGTTCTGACCACAGATTACGTTGTGAGCTGTTATGGAGAGAGAGTTGTTGGTGTCGCCCATTGAAGACCGCTTCATCTATCTCCAAAACCACTTCATCCCCGTCACAACAACGTCATCCACGGCAATTGCACATCATGTCAGTAGACTGACAGTGTCACGGAGATTGAAGGAACATGGTATCCGATCACCTCGACCCGACCGTGGAATGACGTTGACGCCGGCGTTTGCAGGTTCAAGACTAGGGGCGAAACGTTGTCTCTGATGAGAACAGATTTTACCTATGCCGAGCTTATGGTGGTCAGCGTGTGTACAGACGTCAAGGTCAACGCCCATCACCGAACTGTGTCCAAGACGTTCAGCCATTTGGAGGCAGTGGCACCATAATCTGGGGAGGAATCTGTGGAGACTTGAAGAAAAGCTGTTTAAGAACCGACCATTTGATATGTACCCAAGGATTGATTTCACTTGGCCACTCGTGTCCAATCATTCCTAGAACGTAAATACAGACCCACAGATCTATTTCACTGGGCCTACCGTCTCCATACATTTATACAACATAACCACACACACATGGACTTAATTCACTGGGCCACTCATGTCCAGAGATTTATAGAACATTACTACTCACACATGGATCTATTTCACTGTGTCAGACGTATCTAGGAATTTATAGAATATTACTACACACCAGTTCCGCGCCAAATGTCACTTGCTTGAAAATATCTGTGGTCACATTCAGCATAAGTAATTATGTTAAAATGACAGCACTTAATATGGTTAGTTTTAATTACTGGATGGGAGTACATTAAAAAAACATAAAAGATTTACATAGAATCATCCAATCACAAATGCCAGATTGGTTAATCTGCACTGAATGCTCTCTACGAACACTGCTGGTCGACTGATTCTGATTTTGTTAGTGGAACCTACCGTAAACTTGGGGGATATTCTGTCATGGGTATTAACTTTTCCTATACACTGCAAGTGTGTTACACCCACCCACATGGAAATTGGAGGCTGTCCATCAACGCTGTGGTAAGACAGTTTATATCATTATACAGTGAATGCTGAATGATATTCAAACGTGTTTCGGCTCCCAGTACAGTTACGAGTCAAGAGAATGTCTCAAATCCAAGCTACTATATCCACAATTGCAGGCTTAACATTTCAATGGAGATGTTTCAGTTGAATACTTTACTGTTTTAATTTTATCATAGAAACGAAGATTCATGATAATTATTGTTAGGTGGTTGTCGAACAAGCCGCTAAGACAGGTTGTTATTGTATTTTTATTTTACTGTTTCCCTTTTCAGAAAACTAAGAATAATTCTTTACATTTAGCAAATAGACAATATCTGGTGTATTATTAAGCAGCCATGTGTAAGTTGTTTCTGAATTTGATCACTGGGTGCATGGACATCTGAAATATCTCATATCTTTCATTTCTTACACACCTGTGGGTGAGCAACCCATTTGAGATAACTGGTATCAAACATATGTGTGAGATCGAATTCCAGGCCCGTGATTGGCTACTCCATGGTGATGACCTGGGGTCAGATGATGACGGACTACTTTCCTGAGTGTAAGTCATTCATAAGTTGCTCGTGCTTCAGTCGAATGTTCACCTACGTCTGTATTGAACAACAGGACCCACGCTCCGGTGCAGTGGTGACTCAGCATAACACCACTGCCACAGGCTAATTTGCATATCACGTGACTGGACTTTTCTCTGGTTTGTAAACAAACGCGCTTTTTCAGAAATCAGTATAAATCGGACAATGCAAGTAGTTGGGGGCGCTTTACATATTGTTTTGCATAATTATATATATATGCTACTACAACTGCGACAGTGAGTTGGATGACAATATATATTTATACATCAAAGTGACCGTATCGCTAGCTCTCCGTTGGGCTTCGATGACAGCACGTGGATACAACCAATGTAAACAAAGGATAACTACGCAAAAACAAATAGACGTTCACGTATAAGGATACTTTCTTAATGAACCGTAACCATTCTTTGACATTTGTTTATGAAAATGTGTAGACTTGTCAAACATGAAACGGATGAAAAACATATGCAATATCTTGAAAGGACTGTGAAAGATGTGACGAATCGTCACATGGCGCCGGCCTGTGGCAGAGGTATTATGCTGGCTGGCTGCTGGCCGCAAGGAACTCTGGGTAGGAGAGTGAACAGGACCGTGTAATTAATAATAAAAATAAACAAACTCGTCCTCGTCTACGAGTTTGTTTGTTATTATTATCAGTTACATTATCTGTTGTTATGTCAACATTATCGTTTTTCAGAGTGTAAACCCCGTGGATGCCACAGCGACACATATGTCCCTTCTCGTCAACCCTCACTTCAAAATCGAATAAAATTCAAAATACATCATGCAGACACTTCACAGTTTTGAATTCCCCCTTCTGTTTATCATTTACTGTCATTTTAGGCAATTCAAAATTACTGAAAGTGACTGAAAGTTAGGTACATTGTAAATCTCGCCAAATCACAATTCACGGCGTTATATAAATATTTATTATGTGTTTAGAAATCAAAATATTGGATATATACTCGAATAATTAAAGTAGAAAAATACCATATTAGTGATCACGGCTATCACATCACTAATGCTAACTCTGAAACGTCGCTGATAAGCCTAGAATCGTTTAGAATGTTTCTGCAAATATGCACACACGAACGCCGAAGTGTACGTTCCGCCATATTGGATTGTGTTTACAAAATGCCGATTATGTGACGCCTATATTCGATCAGGTATATTTCAAACTCAGCTGCTATACATGCATCCCTGAATTCCTCATACATTTTCGAAACAATGGATAAATGGTCTTA
This sequence comes from Haliotis rufescens, assembly GCF_023055435.1. Classification (NCBI taxonomy): domain Eukaryota; kingdom Metazoa; phylum Mollusca; class Gastropoda; order Lepetellida; family Haliotidae; genus Haliotis; species Haliotis rufescens. The sequence goes on from NW_025963857.1 coordinate 43,751, forward strand.
ATCACCAATGTCAAATACCTAGATGAAATCATGCTAAATAAATTAGGTATGGACACGAAAACTGTGCTCGGAAAATTGTACTTGCTGAAATGTAAACAAAGCAAAATTCAGATTTGACACTGTAGCATTTAAAGAGGTACTTCCGTCTAATTGTTGCATACATTGGCTCGATCACACGTTTGAGAATATTCATGGGAAGAGTATCGTTGCACTAATTATGGAATTACACATATTTACATTACAATGATGTGGTAAATTCAACAGAAGCCGTAAAAGTTTCCGTTCTGTGTGACGCCATGACTGACGCTAAATCACGCACAACGATGACGGTAGGCCTAGTTATCTGCATTTCTGACTAATTCTCTTTGTTACATTGGAAAACATGGTAAACAAATAACAGTACGCAGATTGTCAGAATGTTTCTGATTACTTACGTGACACATTTATGTGTATACGATCCCTTAATCAACAAAAACCTCCTCTGGAAATCCCGCGTAGTGTTGTCAGTGAACATGCCTTTTCGTAAAAGTCGGTCACCGGTAGTGATGTCATACGGAAGTAAACATTGTTGTACATATTTGGTAATTTCTTTGAGGTGTAACCTTTCAACTTGGCACCCAGCGTGTAAGCAGCACATAGGATGACGTCACTTATGACAGTGGTGTTACATGTATAAATGCGCTACTGCAATCATGAGAATAGACAAATATCATCGGTTCGATGCTAAAAAGGTGCGATTTTAGGGTGTGTAAGAAACAGATTACTGCACTCGTGTCTGTCAGAAACCATTGATCTTACAACTCGTTGTTACAAAGCGTATCTAACTCGCTTTCGCTCGTTAGATACGTTTTGAAACAACTCGTTGTAAGATCAATAGTATCTGACAGACACTCGTGTAGAAATCTCTATTTCTCAATCATATGGCAGTATGTTTCTTGTACACTTGATATGTCAAGTCAAGGGTTAAAGTCTTCCTCAAGGTCATGTTCAATTGAGAACGTGACCCTCGTATACAAGGTCAAGTTCACCGTGAAGGGCATTCGTAATCTGTGTTTGCCAATTTAACTAATGCCGATACTTATTTAATGAAAATACAGAAATAGTTTTCAGCGCGGTGGAAATAGTTTTCTGTATTTTCATTTTAGTTTGGGTAGACAAGTTCGGTGACTTGGTTGATGCATGTAAATCACTGGATTGTCTGGTCCCATTATTTACGGACCGCAGTCATATAGCTGAAACATTGCGGCGTTAAACAACAAACAAACGGTATGACACGACCTTGGACCTTCCACCGACCTTCCAGTCTCTGGACAGACGTTCTATCCTCTCGGCCACCGAGGCGACCCAATGCTCCTGGAATACCAGTAAAGCTGCTGCGTGTGTTGCCTGTGATATATGTTATGTAACATACTACTTGAAAGAAGTGTCAGTTGTTGAAATACTAGTATACACATTTGTCTTGGCGTCATTTTATGCGCTGCTTCATCGAGAGACTGTACTGTGCACGTGCGCATAAACTGCACGTGGCCGTTTTGGGTAAGTGCGCCTTGGCGGCGCAATTCATTACGCAGAGATGCGTCCCTCGGGGAAGCCACAAACCTGTGATCGTTGGTTTGAATCCGGTACACTCAGAATAGGTCTCTTGGTGTGTAAGCTCCGTGCCCCTGTTCTTTGGTTTCACCAAAGTGGTATTTAAACGACTCTCCGTGACGACTCTCTCATAATGATGGAACGCTTCGCCATGTCGTCTGATGCGCCGGAATTCGGGTACAGAGTTGTACCCCTTAGTCGTATAAGGATCCACCGAACGTGTGTCCACAATTATCCCTGATTTAGATCTATGGTAGCACCGTAAACATGCCTGTGGGATTTAGGGCATTGACGTCTCTGACCTGCATCACTTTCACTCTCAAATTAACCTGTATTAACGTGGTCATAACTGTTACAGAATAAACCACCCGCTCTTCAATACTGCCTTACAAGAATATATGGATGAAGTATGATTGATGAAACACTAAAGGACTAATATCCTCTCTGGTCACATATGGCTGTTACATATGCTCTTCAATAGGAATCTAAACATCCCCTTTAAGCCATCCATTTCATTCTTAGACACAACCAACAAGAACAGAGAGCTATGAAGACTAACCACGAGCTTTCACGAACCACTATTGAACAAACCAGTTTTAAACTACGTTCCATGTACATAGGTGGATCCAGGGGGGGGGGGGGGGGGGGGGGGGCAGGAGGCGTTCCTGACCCCCTCCTTTTGAAGACCCAAATGTAGTATGTTTTAGGCAGTACAGGGGCTGTCGGGTAGCCTAGTGGTTAAAGTGTTCGCTCGTCATACCGAAGACGCGGGTTCGATTCCCAACATGGGTACAATGTGTGAAGCCCATTTCTGGTGTCCACCGCCGTGATATTGTTGGAATATTGCTAAAAGCGGCGTAAAACCATACTCACTCACTCACTCACTGTAGGCAGTACAGTAATCTGAGAGGGCATTTTATATTTGGAATCCTCCCTTTTGAATATGCTGGATCCGCCCTTGTATGTATACGAGTAGCCTCACAGGTTCTCAGTGCCTTAACATGTTACCACGGGATGGACAGGAAACTATCATAATAACCAACATGTTCCAGCTTTAAATAAGTTTCAGGTTAGAATCGTCGTGGTAGCCAAGTATTGAGTCTGGTTGTGATGAGAGTGTGACGTGTTGTACATGCTGTGTACATATGTCATCTGGCCTACTTAATTGTAAACTGCATGTGATGCATATCTTAAACAAACTGCTGACCCGAGATAACCAATGACTGACGACGTACATAGACAAGTCGTGGACATTGCACCTAGTCCACAGTTTGCCACCCAACTCGGGAGGATCACACACAGGTGTTATTGCGCCCACCTTCAACACGAGATATTCACACAGTTCTCGGAGGACTACGTTACCAGTGTCTCAGCACCAGCAAGGTAATGTTGCGTGTCTATTTGCCTCGTGTTTTCATGGCTGGTGCTAGGTATTCAGTGTGTCAGCAGCTGAGCAGTTGTTACATTTGGCTAAGCAGTTGCAACATTTGGCTAAGCAGTTGTCAACCATTTCTAGAACATAGGTACACACCCATAGATCTATTTCACTGGGCCTACCGTCTCCATGCATTTATTAACTACACACTCATAGATCTATTTCACTGGGCCACCCATGTCCAGACATTTATAGAACATTACTACACACCCATGGATCTATTTCGCTTTGGCACCCGTCTCCTTACATTTATAGAACATCATTACACACTCAATGATCTATTTGACTTAGCCACACGTGTCTAGGAATTTATAGAACATTACTACACACCAATTCCGTGCCAGATGTCACTTGCTTCAAAATATGTGTGGTCACTTTCAGCATAAGTCATCATGTTAAAAACGACAGCACTTAATATTGAAAAAAACATGGTTAGTTTTAATTACTGGATGGGTGTACATTAAAAAAACGAGGATAAAAAAACGAGGATCCAAGATCACAACAAAGTCGTGTATTGTTTGTTGTATTCATTCATATACAGATCATGACGTATCAACGTTAATCGATAATTATATGTATGTGTTGTCAACAATGTGTGTGTATTTATATCCTGTACTGGTTTAAACCATAGTCATCACAATCTCCAGTGTGTCACCTGTATACCTACATACTGTTTACAACACGGAAGTCAGTCGTCTACTTTCGTTATTGTAATGAGGACCAGTGACCCACTAGGAATATGGCGGGAGATATTCAAACGTGTTTCGGCTGCCAGTACAGTTTCGAGTCAAGAGAATCTCTCAAATCCAAGCTACCATATCCACAATTGCAGACTTCATATTTCAATGGAGATGATTCAGTTGAATACTTTACTGTTTTAATTTTATCATAGAAACGAAGATTCACGAATAATTATGGTTAGGTGGTTGTTTAACATCTCGCTAAGACAGGTTGTTATTGTATTTATATTTTACTATTTCCTTTTTCAGAAAACTAAGAACAATTCTTTACATTTAGCAAATAGACAGTATCTTGTGTACGATTATGCAGCCCCGTGTTAAGTTTTCCCTGAATTTGATCACTGGGTGTTTGGACATCTGGACATGTCATATCTTTCATTTCTCAATTATATGGGAATATGTGTCTTGTACACTTGATATGTCATGCCAATGGTTAATCTTCAGATCGTAGCCTGACAAAAGTTTGTTCAGTTAAAACGAAAATAGTTGTGAGTGACACTCGTATACAAGGTCAAGTTCACCGTGAAGGGCATTCGTAATCTGTGTTTGCCAATTTAACTTAGGCTGATATTTATTTAAGTGTTATGCATGTACTTGTTATGTTATTTGAAAACACACGCATGACAAGTGGTGACAGGTGACAGCGACCTACTTTCATTTAGCAGCACACTCTGGACTTTTGTTGCCACATTGAATTCTATTAAGGACCAACACGTGTTGTTAATATGCAATCTGGATCGTCCCATGGAGTCGTCTTGAACATTTTGAGACGATAATGAAGGTCAAATTGGCCCTCAATGTCATACAGTCAAAAATGCACTTTGTTCACAATGACGCAAGCAGTGTTTACTACAGTAGGAGGAAGGTTTGTATATATCATCTTTGGGGTGGGGCATTTGAGTGGCAAGGTTGTGCGCTACCTTTGAATGAAGTTCAAGCTTCGAAAGTGCATACAACTTTCTTATTGAGGTAGCTAGAGGCATCAAACTTTTGTTAGTTTCTATGTCCTCATATTTTCACAACCATTTTGCGCTTAACGCTCATTTGACTGGTTATTCTCTTGAATATTCCCTAACCGGAAGTGATGTCATATGACTTACAATGATGTCATTACAACATACACGCCTTCAGGTTCCTTAGTACTGTCAAGGTCGACTTCTGGAAATGGCGGTGATGGGGGACTGCTTTTTCAGGCACTTCCAAATACTCTTCTAGTTTCAACAGAATATGTTCAGAACAAAGAAGGCGTGTGCAACAATGTGAAAAGATTTTTTTCTGTGGAATCCTAGAAAGGTCATTGTCGCTTTATCGACTTGTCACATTGTCACTCTTAAAGAAATAAGCAAACACTGTCAAAAATTGACCTAAGCATGAGAATGCGACAATGCGACAACACTACACTTTGACAATTTATCCCATTGTCGCGCTTTGAATAATATATTTATTGCTTTGCCAAAGGGCGACAAGGCAACATTTTTTCAGGTCGAAATATGTTAGGTTATTGCTATGTCACATAATCAAAAATGTGTAAACGGGACATTAAAATTTATGGATGACAACGCAACATTGCGACATATTGATAATGTCACGTTGTCTCCCTTTTCGATTAACCGTGCGCACGTGTAGTACGCGAATAAATCTACGCATGCGCAGAAATGGATATACGCCTTTTCAAACTCCCATGATCTTTTGTTAGCCTCAGTGGTTCTAAAATCAAAGTAGCAATGGCAATGTGCGTTGCTCTACACAAAATTAAAACATATCTTTCATTGATGCTTTAAAAATTATTTCGTATCATTTTCTTGTCGTTGTCTGGATTTTTTTTTAAACCAAACGTGTTATCACAGCAAGAAAAAAAAGCTTTGCATTTTTTAAATTCTGGTTTCTGGCCAGGTCGTTTTAGTTGCGTCTCCGAGGCGTAGCAGAAAACTATCATCGTGGGTTCGAATCCCAGCGCCATACACATGCATCACTTGGGTGTTTCCCCTCACTTCAATCTGACAGGCAGTGAAATAACTAAAATATTGCTCAAAGTGGCCTTAAACAGAACTCGTTCACTCGCTCAAATCTACGAATTCGCTGTGCAGAGTTGCATATTCTTGGCGTGCCAGAAACCTATGATCGTGAGTTCGAATTTCAGACTCGCCCTGAATATTTTATTTGCTTTTGACCTACCGTATAGCCTCGATTAAGCGCCTGGCCGTATATTTGGTTGAGCCACTGTTTATATAGCTATCATTATTAATATGTGGCATTGTTGCACTATCACTCATTTCAACTTTTTTTCACACATTTTGTATGGACCGACAATGCGACATATATCAACCTGGGAAATGCTACAAATTAACAAAATGTCGTGTTGTGGCATTATGGCATTGTCGTGTTTTGGTTAATTTTGACAAATTTTGTTTGTTTTTGTAAGGGCAACAATATACTTTCTAGGGGTCCATAATATACTGATACTTTGATACAGCTTGAAAGTAACTCAACTGGGATATTTGGCACATGATTATACGGGAGACCAAAGAATGTTACATAAAACCAGGGTACTGTTGAAATCCTGAACCTTAACATGTTTCAGATGGCAACCTCTCAGAAGCTTAAGGAACATTTCCTGACCTGTACAATATGCACAGAGGTGTTTGATAATCCCTGTACGCTTGTGTGTAATCACACCTTCTGTCGGAAATGTGTCGTCAACTACACCAAGACCAGACCAGAAGCCATCAGTGCCAAGTCCCTCCTCTGTCCATTCTGCAACAAGATGACGAAAGTGTCTGCCCCTGAGAGACCAGTGGAGGAGTGGGCGGATGACGTCAAGCCAATCTTTATCATCCAGGGACTCTTGGACTCGTTTGGTCCGGGATCTAAAGGTAGATAAATCTGATTTTCTCCCAGACGGATTAACTTCTAACGACAGACAATTTTAATTTTCCCTTAACACCAGAGCTACATCGACACTATGTGCATGAAGCTCCAAACTCGCTGAACTATTGACATATTTGAGTTTTTGCACAATCGTTTCATCTATCATAGGACTCATGAACAAAGACGTTTGCAAAGTGGTGTATAAAGACTTGCGCTTTTGAAGTATTTCAGGCATTCCATTCATATCAAACATATCTTACTCGCTATGATCAGCACTGGCCTTTGGTGGTTTATGCCTTTGATAATGTTGAGATTTACCCAATGCAGGCACATGGTTGTCGTCTTTCCACTGTGCATGAATATCAATAAAATCACTGCAGATATTAGAACTGAGAAATAGAATTGGATTATTTAGGACAGGATTTCTCTTCCTCTGCCCCACAGTCCCATTTCCCTGTCCCACCCACACCTGCAGTCCCATACACCTGTCCCAACAAGCCTTACAGTTTCATTCCTCTGTCCCACCCTGTCCCAACCACCCCTGCAGTGCCATTCCCCTGTCCCGCTCTGACCTACCAATTCACTCCAGTCCCGTTCAATTGTCCCGCCCTGTCCCGCCCACCCCTGCAGTCCCTTTCCCCAGTCCCTCCCACCCCTGCAGTCCCATTCCCCATTCCCTAACCACTCCTGCAGTCCCATTCCCCTGCCCCGCCCTGTCCCTCCCACCCCTGCAGACCCATTCCCCTGTCCCTCTCACCCCTGCAGTCCCTTTCCCCAGTCCCTCCCACCCCTGCAGTCCCATTCCCCTTTCCCTTACCACTCCTGCAGTCCCATCCCCTGCCCCGCCCTATCCCTCCTACCCCTGCAGTCCCATTCCCCTGCCCCGCCCTGTCCCTCCCACCCCTGTAGTCCCATTCCCCTTTCCCTAACCACTCCTGCAGTCCCATTCCCCTGCCCCGCCCTGTCCCTCCCACCCCTGCATTCCATTCCCCTGTCCCTCCAACCCCTGCAGTCCCATTGCACTGTCCCGCCCTGTCCCTCCCACCCCTGCAGTCCAATTCCCCTGTCCCTCCAACCCCTGCAGTCCCATTCCCCTGTCCCTCCCACCCCTCCAGTCCCATTCCACTGTCCCGCCCTGTCCCTCCCACCCCTGCAGTCCCGTTCCCCTGTCCCTCCCACCCCTGCAGTCCCATTGCACTGTCCCACCCTGTCCCTCCCAGCCCTGCAGTCCCGTTCCCCTGTCCCTCCCATCCCTGCAGTCCGATTCCCCTGTCTCGCCCTGTCTTACCCGGCCCCGCAGTCCCATTCCCCTGTCCCTCCCACCCCTGCAGTCCAATTCCACTGTCCCGCCCTGTCCCTCCCATCCCTGCAGTCCCATACTCCTGTCCCTCCCACCCCTGCAGTCCCATTCCAATGTCCCGCCCTGTCCCTCCCACCCCTGCAGTCCCATGTCCCTGTCTCGCCCTGTCTTACCCGGCCCCGCAGTCCCATTCCCCTGTCCCTCCCACCCCTGCAGTCCAATTCCACTGTCCCGCCCTGTCCCTCCCACCCCTGCAGTCCCATTCTCCTGTCCCTCCAACCCCTGCAGTCCCATTCCCCTGTCCCTCCCACCCCTGCAGTCCCATTCCCCGTCCCGTCCTGTCCCGCCCACCCCTGCAGCCCCATTCCCTTGTCCCGCCCTGTCCCTCCCACCCCTGTAGTCATATTCCCCTGCCCCCCCCCCCCCCCCCCCCCCACCCCCACCCCACCCCTGCAGTCCCATTCCCCTGTCCCTCCCACCCCTGCAGTTCAATTCCCCTGCCCGTATGGATACCAAATGCTTAAGTAAGAAAGTTTTATTTAATTGGTCCATCTCCCGTTGCTGGTAGTTTTTCCGTTGGTAGAAAGATATAAGGAGATATGAACACATATAAATAGTTTAAGTAGGTGAAATGTTATTATGCAAATGTAATGTGTTTACAGACACGACCTACTGTACCTACTGCCAAGAAGATGGGGAGACAACTCCGGCTGTTGTATGGTGCTCGGTCTGTGATGAGGCACTCTGTGACAAATGTACTGGAGCTCACAACCGCATCCCATCATTTCGTCAGCATGACGTCACTGACCTGTCTGGAGAGGTAAAGGCTAAGGGAAGACAAAAGGTCAAGGTCATGTGCAGAGAGCACAGACAGGAGTCGCTAGAATTTCTCTGTACGGATTGCAAGAAGGCAGCGTGTCAGAAATGTTGCATCATTTACCACAGGAAATGTGACGCCGTTGTCACGATCACGTCACAGATAACGACAATGAAAACACAGCTGAGAAAAATAAAGAAGGCATTATCAAAGAAGGAAGATGAGATGAAACTACGTGTGAATGAAAAGGATTTGAAAAAGAAATTAGGGAGAGATCATTATTCACTGATGAAATCGAACATTCAGTCCGAATGCCAGAAAGTTAACAATCAGGCCAAGGAGAAGGAGAGGAAGCTGTTAGATCAGATGGAAGACATTTCATATAAACACATCGGGCAACTGAAAGCAGACATTAGGTCAGGTGAGATGTCAGTACAGATGTACCAACAACAGGCGGAGCTGATAGACCAGGCTCTACAATCTGAGTGTGACATGGATGTGTATGAGATGTATCAGGGATGTGAGACGGGTGATGTGGAGGCTGTCGGAGACGCAGATGTGAAGGAGAGAGGAAGAATATCCAAGGTCACATTCAGACAAGACACGGACAAGCTGAGTAAATCTCTGGAAGATCTACAGCTGGGAGAGATAGATGTCCTGTATGAGGATGTGCTGGACCTGAAGGCTACTCCTGTGTTACACGACACCATTAGCGTCAGAGTACCAGGAGACAGTAACGTATCATACCCGCGTGACGTGACAGTGATGGTGGTGAATGACACAGATACAGTTGTAGTCACAGACTGGAACAACAACAATGTGAAGTCCTTCTACACCAGGAATAACCAGACACGTCACAGTAAACTCAGTCTGGGTGGTCGACCATGGGGTCTGACAAAGTTGACACACAACCAGGTGGCCGTCACTGTCCTGAACATCAAACAGATTGTAACAGTAGAAGTCAACCCTGACCTGGTGCTGCTGTCAACCATCACAACCAGCAAAGAGTACTCGGGCATAACGTCCCTGACACCATCAACACTAGCAGCTAGTTCCCGGCCTCCTACCTGTGTTGATATCCTGGATATGGCGGGAAACGTGCTGAGGTCAATCAGTCCACTCCAAAATGGTAGCAAGATCTTACAATATCCCAAGTACCTCTGTACCACGAGGACAGGAAACATCCTGGTGTCTGACCAGGGAACCGAGTGTGTCGTGTGTCTGACCCTCGAGGGAGAGGTGGTGTTCACCTACAGCCCGACAGGAGACACAGCACTGAAGTCTCCCCTGGGTATCACAAGTACCAGCACAGGTGGCATCCTGGTGACAGACTACTCTCTAAACAGAGTCATCCATCTGACGGAGTCAGGACAGTTTGTCAGAAGCATACTGACACAGCAGGACGGTATCATCAACCCCTGGGGTGTGTGTGTAGACGGACATGGCCACGTGTATGTTTGTCTCAGGAGGGAAGGAGTTATTAAGGTGTTCACATGTTAACACTGACAACGTGTGTTTGTGACATATATATGTGTATAGAACTCTCTCAGGTTCCTGTCGTCTTTAGGAAGGAATTCATAAAAGCCCAAACAATATTTTACTGATTATCCGCAAGTTGCCTGAAGGATGACGATGTACTATTCAGGATATCTGAGTCACATGCATGTCTCACAGTACAATAATCATCAAATGTGTTTTAAAAACAGCTCAGATACGAGACCTGTCCATGTTAATCTCTAATACATCAACATAGTGAAGTAATCAGGATTACCAAGACGTGTGGTGGACGGTCATACATTTATTGATTTTATGTGTACATGTTATAAATAAATGTCGACAGACCTGAAATTTGATTTGTGCATATATTTTTAAAGTTCTGCAAGTTCTGTTTTGGATTACTGGTAAGTTTAGAAACGGACTTTGTTGAAGTTAAGTAAATCAGTGAATCAAAAGCTTGAAACCCTTTCCCTATTCATGAGAAATCTATTCCGAAAGCATTTCTTATAGGTATAATTTCTTATAAGTCAAGGTAAATTATCAAATAAATGAACTGAATTCAAAAGTTATTTCACCTCAAACTCAACAAGAAGAAGAAATAAAACTGTTATAAAAAATATAATTTATTTTTAAGTTTTTAAGAGTTAGCCACCATTCTTGCTGCAGACAGTCACTGTTTGTCACACCAAGCATGTTAATTCTGCAAGCAAACACAACGACAACTTTTGCAACTTATTAGGGATCCTAGCCACAGTGTCTGAGAGCTCTGGTGTATTTGTTGGATTTATTATTATCATTATTCCCCCCGATTTTTTGTTGTACAAGGGACATGTCAATAGTCAGAGTTATTTCTATATCACCATGTACAATCAGCTCACTACGTACAAGGGGTAATCTATTCTCACTATAACATTTATAATGATGTGAATTTCAACTTAAAATCCTGTGTTAGAATTACAACAATGATAAACTGCAGATGTAAAACGTTTAACAAATCAGTCCTAAAACTGTACAATAAGATGACATGTATTTATACAATATATAAAAGAGACAAAGCTGAGGACAAAAGGAGGAAACATCACGTCAATAATGTGACTGCAGGTGTATAACAACACAAATACCACATTTTCTCTGTGTGACCAGGAACATTGTTTTATTTCAGCTAGCTCCTAGACCTGGAGGTAGAGTCCTGGTGTTATTATTTCAGGGTTACGATGTTACAGATTTATTATCTTCTTTTCTTCATACCAGGGAAAAGACAGTTGGTTATTGGAGATGTGACACTATTTACAGCCCCAGTGCTTTTCTTCATTGAACTGTTTAAGTCCGGGCATTTATCCCTTAAGTCCCAACTCTCACCGAGAGGAAGTATGTTACTTCATAACAAGGAGACCTGGAGGTAGAGTCCTGGTGTTATTATTTCAGGGTTACGATGTTACAGATTTATTATCTTCTTTTCTTCATACCAGGCAAAGGTCAGTTGAATCAGACATGCCTGATGGTTATTGGAGATCTGGCACTATTTACAGCCCCAGTGCTTATTTTCATTGACCTGTTTAAGTCTCGGCATTTACACGAGGCAGGACTTAAGTCTCAACTCTCACTGAGAGGAAGTATGTTAATTCAGAACTACATAGCAACAGCATGGTCTTGAAGCACGACTACATATACTACAGCATACCACGGTACTCCTTGCTAGAGATGTTCTCGAGGGAAACAAAAACACAATGTCAGCTGTTAAATATGGAGCAGTTATTCTCCTCTGGACCCTTCCTACAGATCTGAAACTGTGTTTGTATATGTGCAACACTGAGACAGAAATATGTCAACATCAAAGTTGTGTATCACATCACACGGTTACGTTAAGCATCCAATATTATCCGACTTATGATATCTCTATTCTGTGATGATAAACACCGCAGATCCAATTGCCGCTACAGCTTCGTTTCAGTAGTGACATGCCCATCCACAAAGACTCCTAGGCACATACTCTGTACAGGAGATAAAGGCACAGTGGCGATTTAGATAAAAGATTGCCATGTCTCTAGCTCACCAGATCTGTAGCTCACCTGGATATGTAGTCAACAGTTTAAAATGTTAGCAACGAAGATTTGGGAGAATTTAGGAGGATCACACTTAGCAATAACAATAAATAATACCTGTAACCATGGTAACATGGCCAAGTTGCCTAGAGTGAGTGAGCATGGTTTTATGCCGCTTTTAGCAATATTCGAGCAATATCACGGCAGGGGACACCAGAACAAGTTGCCTAGAGTGAGTGAGTATGGTTTTATGCCGCGTTTAGCAATATTCCAGCAATATCACAGTTGGGGACACCAGAACAAGTTGCCTAAAGGTCAAGTAAGAGATGACACAGTTGACTAAACAGGCCAGCTCTATCACACTTTGTCAACAATAGTCAAGCTGTAAAACTTGCGTCAATGAAGGATGGAATCTTGAAGGTTGAAGAGTGGCCACCTTCATCTAGTATCACACATTCACAAGAAGGATGATAGTTTAACTGTTAAGTACATTATCACAAGTATATAGGAAATAATTTCAAATTGTGGACAACCAACAAAACCATGAACATGTAGATACGAGACATGAAACTGTAAATAGTGTTTCTTGTTGCCCAGGTGAAACCAGCTCATATGTATTAAAAGATAAATTAAAACAAATATTCCGATACACAAGGTTCAATGTATATACATTTTAAAAGAATACTAATACCTTAAAAGAACTACATCATCCATCCTACTTAATATTATATTAAAAAAGATATTCACTTATTGATATTAATATTACAATCTTATGTTTCAAACTTTGTCCTATCCTATCAAATAAAACATGTTTGATGTTCAGATCCTTCACTAGGGGGATGTGTCAAAAGTTCTCACAGCATTTCCATATCTGAATGTTAGTATAACAATATACATGCCCTCTATGAATTGAAGAAGACGTATATTTACCACGAGAATCGATGGGAATTGAGTGTAAACACATGAGAATGACTGAATACAGCAGAACCAAAGGACACATTGTGATAATGAAGTTCTCACTGAAACAATAAGGTTCATGTTTGGAAATGATGAGCATGCTTTTGACACATCCATTTATTATTTACAAATGTTTCATAAAATATCACATGCTTCAGTGGGGAATGAAGCCTTAAATATGGACAGCTCTTGCACAAATAGTCTTAAAAAAATCCTGTACAATATTTAGGATCTTCACCGAGACAGACGGAGCGTCACCTTTTCTTGCTCGTCCGGGGTCGTTTCTTGTCCTCCTGGAACCCAAGGAATAGATTCATATGAAGCACATGACGCAGGTTGTGTGGGGACAAGCTGTGTTCAAGTTTACTCTGCTGCAAAGTAGGGCTGGGACGGGTAACTCGGGTACTCGGATCAGGTGGGTAGTGAGGACGACCCGGGTACCCACAGGACTCCCCGGACCTGTTGTTTGTCCGGGATATATTGTTTAATGACAAAAATATCTACAACTCTATGTTTAAACTACAAGTCACACATCTTCGCAGTTCTTCCTGACTACACCCATTCCTTCTAACTTTTATATGTTTCAATAAAGATAAAACTTCAATCAACTTCAGTGTATATCGTTTCATACGTGTATCTAAATACATTTTACCAGAGCTACAGTCAACCTTTCCCAATTTTGAGAGTTACAGCGGGTACCTGGGGAAGGTCGGGTAATTGAAAGACTATTTCAGCACAGACTTGTTCAGTATGAACCCGATACAATTAAAGAAAAAGATGATAAATGTAAAATGTCACCCGTATACCACATGCTTTCACTTGTAAACAAGTATGAACTCAATAATGACATAAACACATATACCATTTATTCTCATTTCCCCTCAAAACATGCATGGGCGAGTCGAGTTAAAGAACAAATAAGCGTATGTGACCATAACATAATTCATGCAGAGATTCATTCAAGAGAAAACCTAAAACGATACTCTCTTATACAATCACCTAAGGCACACAGACTTTGGTTACTAACAATTGAAAGGCCGGAACACTTCTATGATTTAGCATATGCCTTAGTACCTACAGTATACAATCTGATGAATGTTTATGCGGCACATTTGCTTTTGATATTATCAAACATGTGTTTATGTATTGTAAAAAGACTCAACAACAAAGAAATATTCTTGTTGAGTCTATTATTGATTTACTAGATTTCTAGTATCTGGAACGATGATGACGATACCTTTCTGTCCTTTTTACTTGGCGGTTTGCCAACAGAAAGTACTATGGCAATTGAATACAATCTATGGGCAAATATAATGCTTCGTGAATGTAAAACTGTTAAAATGTGGAAAAACCTACTAAGAAACATTATTTGATAACGATGTGAAACTGTCTGTACATACAATATATCTAAACACATTTTATTAGAGCTACAGTCAAACTTTTCCCAATCTTGAGACCTACAGCGGGTACCTGGGAAGGGTCGGGTAATAGGGGGTGGGTCCCCGAGTGGTAAATCTGGACTCGTCCCAGCCCTCCTGCAAGGTGTGGGAGACATCACCAGTGTAAGTAAGACCTGCTTTGAGTTTTTGCTTTTGAAATTTATCTTTTAATTTGCATCTAATTTTGATTTTTTTGACTGGTTAAAAAGTCAGGATTTTTTTACATGACAATTCCATGATGTGATCTGAACTGGCAACCATATATCTTGTTTAGTATTGTCAACCAGTGTGTTCCAAATGATCCACCAGGGATGGTGATGAGGTAAAGATTCACTGACACACCAGGGCAGGTGATGCGGTAAAGATTCACTGACACGCCAGGGCAGGTGATGAGGTAAAGATTCACTGAGTGACCAGGACAGGTGATGAAGTAAAGATTCACTGAGACACTGGGGCAGGTGATGAAGTAAAGGTTCCCTGAGACACCAGGGCAGGTGATGAGGTAAAGATTCACTGAGACACCAGGGCAGGTGATGAAGTAAAGATCCACTGAGCCTACAGGCAGGTGATGAAGTTAAGGTTTATTGTGCACATGGTTTGTGACAGTGTGCGTCCCCCTTCAGGTGATGAGGTAAAGATTCACTGAGTGACCAGGACAGGTGATGAAGTAAAGATTCACTGAGACACTGGGGCAGGTGATGAAGTAAAGGTTTACTGAGCCTACAGACAGGTGATGAAGTAAAGGTTCACTGAGACACCAGGGCAGGTGATGAAGTAAAGATTCACTGAGTGATCAGGACAGGTGAGGAAGTAAAGATTCACTGAGAGACCAGGTCAGGTGATGAGGTAAAGATTCACTGAGCCACTGGGGCAGGTGATGAAGTAAAGATTCACTGAGACACTGGGGCAGGTGATGAAGTAAAGGTTCCCTGAAACACCAGGGCAGGTGATGAGGTAAAGATTCACTGAGACACAAGGGCAGGTGATGAAGTAAAGATTCACTGAGCCGCTGGGGCAGGTGATGAAGTAAAGGTTTACTGAGCCTACAGACAGGTGATGAAGTAAAGGTTCACTGAGCCACCAGGGCAGGTGATGAAGTAAAGGTTTATTGTGCACATGGTTTGTGACAGTGTGCGTCACTCTTCAGGTGATGAGGTAAAGATTCACTGAGTGACCAGGACAGGTGATGAAGTAAAGATTCCCTGAGACACTGGGGCAGGTGATGAAGTAAAGGTTCCCTGAGACGCCAGGGCAGGTGATGAGGTAAAGATTCACTGAGACACCGGGACAGGTGATGAAGTAAAGATTCACTGAGCCTACAGGCAGGTGATGAAGTAAAGGTTCACCGAAACACCAGGGCAGGTGATGAAGTAAAGATTCACTGAGACACCAGGACAGGTGATGAAGTAAAGATTCACTGAGCCTACAGGCAGGTGATGAAGTAAAGATTCACTGAGACACCAGGACAGGTGATGAAGTAAAGATTCACTGAGGTAAATAAGGTTTACTGTGCACATGGTTTGTGACAGTGTGCGCCACCCTTCAGTTAGTTGATACATGTGCAATGCCATTGCTGCACATCCTAGGGCACTAATGGCGAGCCCAGGGTATAGGTATCAAATAGATACAACTCCTCCCCAACCCCTACTCCCCTCACCTTCTCCTTGACGTAGCCGTGCTCCAGCAGGATTTCCCTGGAGAGGTTATTGATGTGCTTAAATATGTCCGGACCGAGATGGATGCCACCGTACCACCGAGTCACCACCACCATCCCGTTCTCCGCATTCAGAGTCTAGAGGAAGAGGCGTCACTATATTGACAATCACCTCACTCAAGATATTTCCCTCCCAGGTTTGGAAAACTTTTACTGAATAAACTGTCCACCTGGCCCTCCCTCCTCAGGTTTATAAACCTCCAGTGACGTCATGCTATTGTTCTCCAGTGGGAATAAATCTCATAAACAGGGATGTGATAATATGGTGGGTGGGTGGATGAGTGAGTGAGTGAGTGAGTGAGTGAGTGAGTGAGTGAGTGAGTGAGTGAGTGGGTGAGTGGGTGGGTGGGTGGGTGAGTGAGTGAGTGAGTGAGTGAGTGAGTGAGTGAGTGAGTGTTAATAGTGTTCCAGTTATATCACTGCGTGTCAGCTTAATGTGGGAAGAAAGCCCGAAGTGATGCAGGTCTCAGACATTTACCACTTCGGTGAAACCCACGAGCACGGGTTTGTTGCTGACAAACCTAGAAACATAATCGAGGTGAACCAGGATTCGAACCCACATCACTTGTACAAGGGGTGGCCGGGGGTTCCGAGTCAACTATGATGAACTGTGTTGCTAATAGGGCTGGGACAAGTCCAGCTTTACTCCCGACCCCCTATTACCCGACCCTACCCACTGTAGGACTCAAGGAGTTGGGAACAAAATGTCCGATTGGAATTGTTTTACTGCAGCCCTGGCAAAAACAGTTTAGATTCATGTATCAAACGATCAGATCATGTGTACACTGAAGTTGACTGAAGCTTAATCTTTTAAGTTTTACTCAAACATATACATGGGGTCGCTTTATAAACGGCGATATACGGTACTATGTCCGCATGGAACTCTGGGTAGGGGAGTGCGATTTTTCTTCTTAGGAAGAGGTGGAAATAATGAAGGGAGTTTTCAATCATTGCTAATAAAGTCCATCTTAAAAACAGTGTCAAGATCAATAAACAAAGCAAAAACAAATAAACAAATAAACACTGTCAACTTCTGCGCTCCTGTCCCCGAGACTCCTGTACCCACCTGTAGGCCACGATGTTGTGGATAGCTGCTGCTATCTTCCTGTTCTCCGGTAACTTATTCCTCACAAGCTCTATCTGAAACACAAAACATCTTATTCAGACAGTATGTTAAGTGCATGTATGTGTATTCAGTGCATGTTTGTGAAATGGGGTGTGTGTGTTTATTTGCTTGTTGTTTAACAGTGCACTCATTAATATTCCAGCTATATGAGGGTGGTGTGTAAATTATCGCGTCTGGACCAGACAATCCAATGACTGATATGAGCATCGATCCACGCAGTTTGGATACATTGACATGCACCAAGTCAGTGAGCCTTACCACCCGATCCTGTTAGTCACCTCTTACGATAAGCATAATCACCTTTGACGACAAGCATGGGTTGCTGAAGACCTATTCTACCCCGGATCTTCACGTGCGTGTGTGTAGAGGGATGTGTGTGTGTGTGTGTACAGGGGTGTATGAGTGTGTACAGGGGTGTATGTGTGTGTACAGGGGTGTATGTGTGTGTGTACAGGGGTGTATGTGTTCACAGGGGTGTATGTGTGTGAACAGGTGTGTATGTGTGTGTACAGAGGTGTATGTGTGTGTACAGGGGTGTATGTGTGTACAGGGGTGCATGTGTGTGTACAGGGGTGTATGTGTGTGTACAGGGGTGCATGTGTGTGTACAGGGGTGTATGTGTGTGTACAGGGATGTATCTGTGTGTACAGGGATGTATATGTGTGTACATGGGTGTATATGTCTGTACAGGGTGTGTGTGTGTGTGTGTACAGGTGTGTATGTGTGTGCGTGTGTGCCAGGGTGTATGTGTGTGTACAGGGGTGTATGTGTGTACAAGGACGTATGTGTGTGTACAGGGATGTATCTGTGTGTACAGGGGTGTATGTGTGTGTACAGGGGTGTATGTACGTGTACAGGGGTGTAACTGTGTGTACAGGGGTGTATGTGTGTGTACAGGGGTGTATTGTGTATAGGGATGTATGTGTGTGTACAGGGATGTATGTGTGTGTACAGGGATCTATGTGTGTACAGGGATGTATGTGTGTGTACAGGGATGTATATGTGTGTGTACAGGGGTGTATGTGTGTGTACAGGTGTGTATGTGTGTGCGTGTGTGCGAGGGTGTATGTGTGTGTACAGGGGTGTATATGTGTACAAGGACGTATGTGTGTGTACAGGGGTGTATGTGTGTGTACAGGGATGTATCTGTGTGTACAGGGATGTATATGTGTGTACATGGGTGTATATGTCTGTACAGGGTGTGTGTGTGTGTGTGTACAGGTGTGTATGTGTGTGCGTGTGTGCCAGGGTGTATGTGTGTGTACAGGGGTGTATGTGTGTACAAGGACGTATTTGTGTGTACAGGGATGTATCTGTGTGTACAGGGGTGTATGTGTGTGTACAGGGGTGTATGTACGTGTACAGGGGTGTAACTGTGTGTACAGGGGTGTATGTGTGTGTACAGGGGTGTATTGTGTATAGGGATGTATGTGTGTGTACAGGGATGTATGTGTGTGTACAGGGATCTATGTGTGTACAGGGATGTATGTGTGTGTACAGGGATGTATATGTGTGTGTACAGGGGTGTATGTGTGTGTACAGGTGTGTATGTGTGTGCGTGTGTGCGAGGGTGTATGTGTGTGTACAGGGGTGTATATGTGTACAAGGACGTATGTGTGTGTACAGGGATGTATCTGTGTGTACAGGGGTTGTATGTGTGTGTACAGGGGTGTATGTGTGTGTACAGGGGTGTATGTACGTGTACAGGGGTGTAACTGTGTGTACAGGGGTGCATGTGTGTGTACAGGGGTGTATGTGTGTACAGGGATGTGTGTGTGTGTACAAATGTGTATGTGTGTGTACAGGGGTGTATGTGTTCACTTTATGAAAACTAACCAGTTTCCATCCAAGGATGTGTGGAACAAAACCGTACAGACTAAAATAACAGAACATGAAACTGCTCATTGGCACACGAGTCTGCGAGATCACCCTGAATTAAACAGATTTATTAAAATTCACAGTAAGCTTGTACCTCATAGACTGTGGAATATGTGTATTCTGTACAATATACCAACTAGACCTATGTATGCACTTGTGAAACTAGGAACACTACCAATAACACCTGGACAGTGTTTAATGTGTGATGAGGAGTGCGATGACATAATAAAGCACCAACTGCTATGTTGTACAGCTTTAGCTGATGCAAGGAACACCCTCTATGAACATCTATTTGACTCTTTAAACCTCGAACAATAGATGCGTATTGAGGACTGTGCAGATGACGAAGTCAAACTTGTGACATTGCTAGGTGGTATAACCCCTATTGTAGAGGATATGAGCCTTGACAGATGGGCTGAATTCATATCTTCTGTATCACGACACATAAGCTCCTGGAACCTGCGATCACTGCTCTATCTATAGACATTATATCTCATACCAGGACCAGGACATGTAAATATTCAGTATTGCCAATTTCTCTGCATAATATAATGTTCGTGTAAATATGCTGTGTTAACATGATTCCAAATGTATATCACTCTCCGAAATTAATGGAGGAAATAAAGATCATTCATTCATGGGTGTTTGTGTGTGTACAGGGGTGTATGTGTGTGTACAGGGATGTATGTGTGTACAGGGGTGTATGTGTGTGTGCCAGGGTGTATGTGTGTGTACAGGGGTGTATGTGTGTTTACAGGGGTGTATGTGTGGGTACAGGGATGTATGTGTGTGTACAGGGATGTATGTGTGTGTACCGGGGTGTATGTGTGTGTACAGGGGTGTATGTGTGTGCGTGTGTACCAGGGTGTATGTGTATGTACAGGGGTGTATGTGTGTGTGTCAGGGTGTATGTGTGTGTACAGGTGTGTATGTGTACAGGGGTGCATGTGTGTGTACAGGGATGTATGTGTGTGTACAGGGGTGTATGTATGTGTACAGGGGTGTATGTATGTGTACAGGGGTGTACAGGGGTGGATTTGTGTGTACAGGGATGTATGTATGTGTACAGGGGTGTATGTATGTGTACAGGGGTGTACAGGGGTGGATTTGTGTGTACAGGGATGTATGTATGTGTACAGGGGCGTATGTTTTTGTACAGGGGCGTATGTGTGTGTACAGGGGTGTATGTGTGTGTACAGGGGTGTACAGGGGTGGATTTGTGTGTACAGGGGTGTATGTGTGTGTACAGGGGTGTACAGGGGTGGATTTGTGTGTACAGGGATGTATGTATGTGTACAGGGGTGTACAGGGCTGTATTTGTGTGTACAGGGGTGTATGTATGTGTACAGGGGTGTATGTATGTGTACAGGGGTGTACAGGGGTGTATGTGTGTGTACAGGGATGTATGTATGTGTACAGGGGCGTATGTATGTGTACAGGGGCGTATGTGTGTGTACAGGGGCGTATGTATGTGTACAGGGGCGTATGTGTGTGTACAGGGGCGTATGTATGTGTACAGGGGTGTATGTGTGTGTACAGGGGCGTATGTATGTGTACAGGGGCGTATGTGTGTGTACAGGGGCGTATGTATGTGTACAGGGGCGTATGTATGTGTACAGGGGCGTATGTATGTGTACAGGGGCGTATGTGTGTGTACAGGGGCGTATGTATGTGTACAGGGGCGTATGTGTGTGTACAGGGGTGTATGTGTGTGTACAGGGGTGTATGTTAGTGTACAGGGATGTATGTATGTGTACAGGGGCGTATGTTTGTGTACAGGGGTGTATGGGGTGTACAGGGGTGTATGTGTGTGTACAGGGGTGTATGTTTATCTCAAATACATCAACATAGTGAAGTAATCATGATTACCAAGACGTGTGGTGGACGGTCATACATTTATTGTATATGTACATGTTATCAATAAAGGTCGATAGAGTACAAAAGTAAAACACAGCAAACTCGAAGTAACTGCCTAATGAAACGATCATTTTTTTTTGTGAAAAGTAATTATATATAATAAGAATATATTAAATTTCCCGTGGGCGGTCGAGATTTGTTAGTTTTACTTATACATGTTATTAATGTCGATAGACCTGAAATTTGATCTGTGCATATATTTTTAAAATGCTCTGCAGGTTCTGTTTTGGACTACTGGTAATTTTAGAAACGGCTTCTATTGACATACATAATGATTCATACTTCCATACTTTAAGGTGAGGTGAGGTGAGCTGAGGTGAAAGTGAGTTTAACGTCGTGTTCAAGGTTATTGCACTAAAATGCACGTGAGTGTGGCTGCTTTTACAAGTTCAGACTAATGCCGATTTTATTGTGCTAGTCCACTGAGTACCACATTAACATGAATACCCCACTCAGACACAGCATACTGCGGAGCCGACCAGTCTTTGTTTTAGCCCCTTAATGCCGATTGCCAGACAGGGTAACAACAAGTATAATCTTTTAACGTCTTTTGAAATGACGCGTCAGGGGATCGAACCCCCGCTTCTCGGGCGGACGCTCTACCACTACAACACAGGAGCGGTCCATTCCATCTGTTAAGGACGCCCGCCAGTTATATCATGGCGTACCAGCTTCACGTGGGAGGAAAGCCAGAAGTCTTGCAGACCTCAGACGTTTACGAAGTTTGTGAGACCCAACAAACACCAGTATGGAAACATATCAGAACATATCACGGATTCGAACCCACGATCGTATGATCCCAGCATGCTCTGCAGAGTGTAATGCAGCACCTCAAACGACTGGGCGACCCGTTCCCGCCAAATTTTAGAATTTTACTATGCCGTGCAGGCAAATATTGAACTTTAATACATAACCATGGATCGATTTCACAGGGCCAGGTTCCGTCCGAATTGACGGGGTTTCATTGTATATAATTACGTTAAAAAGGGCGTGAATAATGAGTTACATCGCAGTAAGCAATATTTAATCTCTGTCTTGCCAGCCTGGGCCAAGAAAACCAGTGATGACATCAACGATCCACGATGTTCGCCACGGTGCCACACAATCAGCCAGGTCACACACTGGGTGGGTGTACATTAAAAAAACATAAAAGATTTCCACGGAATCATCCAATCACAAATGTCAAATTGGTAAATCTGCACTGAAAGCTCTAAACGAACACTGCTGGTCGAACGAGTGATTCTGATTTTGTTAGTGGAACCTTGTACAGTAGGGGGATATTCTGTCATGGGTATTCACTTTTCCTATACACCGTGAGTGCATTACACCCACCCACACGGTAACAGGAGGCTGTGCAGTGACGCTGTGGTAAGACAGTATATAGCATTATACATTGAATGCTGAACGGTTTATTCCGGTATTGATGTGTATAGAAACACGAGCACATTGCAACTAGTCATCTTATTTATCAAGTATTCCTTGTTGAGGATATTTACAACTCTCTGTCCAAGATCACAACTGTAGGTCGTGTGTGGTTTGTTGGATTCATTCATATACAGATCATGACGTGTCAACGTTAATCGATAATTAAGTGTACGTGTTGTCAACAATGTGTGTGTATTGATATCCTGTACTGGTTTATGCCATAGTCACCACAATCTCCAGTGTGTTATCTGTATACCTACATACTGTGTACAACACGGAAGTCAGTCGTCTACTTTCGTTATGGTAATGAGGACCAGTGACCCACTAGGAAAATGGCGGGAGATATTCAAACGTGTTTCGGCTCCCAGTAGTTTCGAGTCAAGAGAATCTCTCAAAATCCATGCTACCATGTCCACAATTGCAGGCTTAACATTTCAATGGAGATGTTTCAGTTGAATACTTTACTGTTTTAATTTTATCATAGAAAGGAAGATTCATGAATAATTATGGTCAGGTGGTTGTTTAACATCTCGCTAAGACAGGTTGTTATTGTATTTTACTGTTTCCTTTTTCACAAAACTAAGAACAATTCTTTACATTTAGCAAATAGACACTTTCCGGTGTATGGTTAAGCAGCCCCGTGTAAGTTTTCCCTGAATGTGATCACTTGGTGCATGGACATCTGAAATATATCATATCTTTCATTTCTCAATCATATGGGAGTATGTTTCTTGTACACTTGATATGTCAAGTCAAGGGTTAAGGTCATCCTCAAGGTCATAACCTGAAGCCTGTTCAATTGAGACGAAATATCTTTGAGTGTTCCTTGAATACAAGGTCAAGTTTACTATGAAGGTCATTCGTAATCTGTGTTTGCCAATTTAACTTATGCCGATATGTATTTAAGTGTTATGCATGTACTTGTTATGTTATTTGAAAACACACGTATGACAAGTGGTAACAGGTCACAGTGACCTACTTTCATTTCGCAGCACACGCTGGACTTGTGTTGCCACATTGAATTCCCTTTTGGATCAACATTTGTAGTTAATATGCAATCTGGATCGTCCCATGGAATCGTCTTGAACATTTTGAGACGAAAGTGAAGGTCAAATTGGACCTGAATGTCATACAGTCAAAAATGTTCTTTCTTCACAATAACTCAAGCAGTGTTTACTACAGTAGGAGGAAGGTTTGTATATATCATCTTTGGGGTGGGGCATTTGAGTGGCAAGGTTGTGCACTACCTTTGAATGAAGTTCAAGCTTATTTAATCGAAAGTGCATACAACTTTCTTATTGAGGTAGCTAGAGGCATCAAACTTTTGTTAGTTTCTAAGTTCTCATATTTTCACAACCATTTTGCTCTTCGCTAGTTGAAATCTGTTTCGGCAGATAAAGTAGACTCAGTTGACTGATTATTCTCTTGAATATTCCCTAACCGGAAGTGATGTCATATGACTTACAATGATGTCATTAGAATAGACATGCCTTCAGGTTCCTCAGTACTGCCAAGGGTGACTTCTGGAAATGGCGGTGAGGGGGGACTGTAGTCTTGTCTTCTAGTTTCAACAGAATATGTTCAGAACAAAGAAGGCGTCTGCACCATGTCCAAAGTTCAACAAAAACATTCCTTTGTTATATACTTTGGAATCCTAGAAGGGCCATTGTCACGTTGTCGGCTTGTCACATTGTCACTCTTGCAAAAATAAGCAAACAGTGTCAAAAATTAACCACCACGTGAGAATGCGACAATGACACAACACTACACTTTGACCATTTGTCCAATTGTCGCGCTTTGAATAAAATATTAATTTTTTTGCCTAAGGGCAGCAAGGCAACATTTTTTCCATGGCGAAATATGTCAGGTTGTCGCTTTGTCACATGATCAAAACTGTGTAAATAGGACATTAAAATGGATGACAATGTGCGAAATATTGATAATGTCGCGTTGTCGCATTATCGATTAACCGTGCGCACGTGTAGCACTCGAAAAAAATGACCAGGACAATGCTACAAAATAACAAAATGTCGTGTTGTCGCATTATCGCATTGTCGTGTTCTTGTTAATTTTGACACGTTTTGCTTGTTTTTGTAAGGGCAAAAATATACTTTCTAGGGGTCCATAATATACTGATACTTTGATACAGCTTCAAAGTAACTCAACTGGGATATTTGGCACATGATTACACGGGAGACCAAAGAATGTTACATAAACCCAGGGTACTGTTGAAATCCTGAACCTTAACATGTTTCAGATGGCAACCTCTCAGAAGCTTACGGAACATTTCCTGACCTGTACAATATGCACAGAGGTGTTTGATAATCCCTGTACACTTGTGTGTAACCACACCTTCTGTCGGAAATGTGTCGTCAACTACACCAAGACCAGACCAGAAGCCATCAGTGCCAAGTCCCTCCTCTGTCCATTCTGCAACAAGATGACGAAAGTGTCTGCCCCTGAGAGACCAGTGGAGGAGTGGGCGGATGACGTCAAGCCAATCTTTATCATCCAGGGACTCTTGGACTCGTTTGGTCCGGGATCTAAAGGTAGATACAGCTGATTTTCTCCCAGACGGATTAACTACTAACGACAGACATTTTTTAATTTACACCAACACTATGTGCATGAAGCTCCAAACTCGCTGAACTATTAACATACTTGAGAATTTGCACAATCGTTTCATCTATCATAGGACTCATGAACTATACGTTTGAAATAGTGAGTGTTTACAGGCTTGCACTTTTGGAAGTATTTCAGGCATTCCATTCATTTCAAATGGTATCTAACTGGCTATGATCAGCACTGGCCTTTGGTAGTTTATGCCTTTGATAATGTTGAGATTTACACAATGCAGGCACATGGTTGTCGTCTTTCCACTGTGCATGAATATCAATAAAATCACTGCATATATTGGAACTGAGAAATAGAATGGGATAACTTATGACAGGATTCCTATTCCCCAGTCCTACCCACGCCTGCAGTCCCATTCCCCTGTCCCTCTCACCCTTGCAGTCTCATTCCCCTGTCCCACCCATGCAGTCTAGTTCGACTGTCCCGCCCTCTCCCTCCCACCCCTGCAGTCCCATTCCACTGTCCCGCCCTGTCCCTACCACCCCTGCAGTCCCATTCCACTGTCCCGTCCTGTCCCTCCCACCCCTGCAGTCTCATTCCACTGTCCCGCCCTCTCCCTCCCACCCCTGCTGTCCCATTCCACTGTTCCGCCCTGTCCCTACCACCCCTGCAGTCTCATTCCACTGTCCCGTCCTGTCTCCCCCGGCCCCGCAGTCTTTTTCAAATGTCCCTCGCACCCCTGCAGTCCCATTCCACTGTCCCGCCCTGTCCCTCCCACCCCTGCAGTCCCATTCTACTCTCCCGCCCTGTCCCTACCACCCCTGCAGTCTCATTCCACTGTCCCGTCCTGTCCCTCCCACCCCTGCAGTCTCATTCCACTGTCCCGCCCTCTCCCTCCCACCCCTGCAGTCCCATTCCACTGTTCCGCCCTGTCCCTACCACCCCTGCAGTCTCATTCCACTGTCCCGTCCTGTCTCCCCCGGCCCCGCAGTCTTTTTCAAATGTCCCTCTCACCCCTGCAGTCCCATTTCACTGTCCCGCTGTGTCCCTCCCACCCCTGCAGTCCCATTCCACTGACCCGCCCTGTCCCTCCCACCCCTGCAGTCTCATTCCCCTGTCCCTCTCACCCCTGCAGTCCCATTCCACTGTCCCACCCTGTCCCCTCCACCCCTGCAGTCCCATTCCACTGTCCCGCCCTGTCCCTCCCACCCATGCAATCCCATTCCACTGTCCCGCCCTCTCCCTCCCACCCCTGCAGTCCCATTCCACTGTTCCGCCCTGTCCCTACCACCCCTGCAGTCTCATTCCACTGTCCCGTCCTGTCTTCCCCGGCCCTGCAGTCTCATTCCACTGCCCCTCCCACCCCTGCAGTCCCATTCCCCTGTCCCGCTGTGTCCCTCCCACCCCTGCAGTCCCATTCCACTGACCCGCCCTGTCCCTCCCACCCCTGCAGTCTCATTCCCCTGTCCCTCTCACCCCTGCAGTCCCATTCCACTGTCCCACCCTGTCCCCTCCACCCCTGCAGTCCCATTCCACTGTCCCGCCCTGTCCCTCCCACCCATGCAATCCCATTCCACTGTCCCGCCCTGTCCCTCCCACCCTTGCAATCCCATTCCCCTGTCCCGCCCTGTCCCTCCCACCCTTGCAATCCCATTCCCCTGTCCCGCCCTGTCCCCCCCCCACCCCCCCCCACCCCTGCAGTCCCATTCCACTCTCCCGTCCTGTCCCTCCCACCCCTGCAGTCCCATCCCTTTGTCCCGCCTTGTCCCTCCCACCCCTGCAGTCCCATTCCACTGTCCCGCCCTGTCACTCCCACCCTTGCAATCCCATTCCCCTGTCCCGCCCTGTCCCCCCCACCCCTGCAATCCCATCCCCCTGTCCCGCCCTGTCCCTCCCACCCCTGCAGTCCCATTCCACTGTCCCGCCCTGTCCCTCCCACCCTTGCACTCCCCCACCCCAGCAATCCCATTCCCCTGTCCCGCCCTGTCCCTCCCACCCCTGCAGTCCCATTCCACTCTCCCGTCCTGTCCCTCCCACCCTTGCAATCCCATTCCCCTGTCCCGCCCTGTCCCTCCCACCCCTGCAGTCCCATTCCCCTGTCCCGCCCTGTCGCTCCCACCCTTGCAATCCCATTCCCCTGTCCCGCCCTGTCCCTCCCACCCCTGCAGTCCCATCCCCCTGTCCCTGCAATCCCATTCCCCTGTCCCTCCCACCCTTGCAATTCTATTCCCCTGTCCCGCCCTGTCCCCCTACCCCTGCAGTCCCATTTCCCTGTCCCTCCCACCCCTGCAGTCCCATTTCCCTGTCCTGCCCACCCCTGCAGTCCCAATCCTCTGTCTCGCCCTGACCTACCCGGCCCCTGCAGTCCGATTCCCCTGTCCCGTCCTCTCCCTCCCACCCCTTCTAAGAGTTCAGGACATAAAGTGACCAGCTACTGTCCACACACGAACTGAGTACTAAATATATTTCTATAAGTGATAAAATGTATACCAAATGCTTAAGTAAGAAGGTTTTATTTAATTGGTCCATCTCCTGGAGCTGATAGTGTTTCCGTTGCTAGAAAGATATAAGGTGACACATGTAAATAGTTTTAGTCGGTGAAATGTTATTATGCAACTGTAATGTGTTTACAAAGACGACCTACTGTACCTACTGCCAAGAAGATGGGGAGACAACTCTGGCTGCTGTTTGGTGCTCGGTCTGTGATGAGGCACTCTGTGACAAATGTACTGGAGCTCACAACCGCATCCCATCATTTCGTCAGCATGACGTCACTGACCTGTCTGGAGAGGTAAAGGCTAAGGGAAGACGAAAGGTCATGTGCAGAGAGCACAGGCAGGAGTCGCTAGAATTTCTCTGTAAGGATTGCAAGAAGGCAGCGTGTCAGAAATGTTGCATCATTTACCACAGGAAATGTGACGCCGTTGTCACGATCACCTGAAGGCTACTCCTGTGTTACAGGACACCATTAACGTCAGAGTAGGAGGCGACATTAACACACCACACCCGCGTGACGTGACAGTGATGGTGGTGAATGACACAGATACAGTTGTAGTCACAGACTGGATCAACGACAATGTGAAGTCCTTCTACACCAGGAATAACCAGACACGTCACAGTAAACTCAGTCTGGGTGGTCGACCATGGAATCTGACAAAGTTGACACACAACCAGGTGGCGGTCACTGTCTGGAACATCTATCAGATTGTAACGGTAGAAGTCAACCCTGACCTGGTGCTGCTGTCAACCATCACAACCAGCAAACAGTACTGGGGCATAACGTCCCTGACACCATCAACACTAGCAGCTAGTTCCCGGTCTCCTACCTGTGTTGATATCCTGGATATGACGGGAAACGTGCTGAGATCAATCAGTCCACTCCACAACGGTAACAACATCTTACAAAGACCCAACTATCTCTGTACCACGAGGACTGGAAACATCCTGGTGTCTGACTGTGGAACCAAGCGTGTCGTGTGTCTGACCCCCGAGGGAGATGTGGTGTTCACCTACAGCCCTATAGGAGACACAGCACTGAAGTGTCCCCAGGGTATCACACGTACCAGCACAGGTGACATCCTGGTGACAGACTACCTTCTACACAGAGTCATCCATCTGACGGAGTCAGGACAGTTTGTCAGAAACATACTGACACAACAGGACGGTATCAACTATCCCTGGGGTGTGTGTGTAGACGGACATGGCCACGTGTATGTTTGTCTCATTAGCGGAGTTATTAAGGTGTTCACATGTAAACACTGACAACGTGTGTTTGTGACATATATATGTGTGTAGAACTCTCTCAGGTTGCTGTCGTCTTTAGGAAGGAATTCATAAACGCCCAAACAGTAGGATACTGATTATCCGCATGTTGCCTAATGGATGACGATGTACTATTCAGGATATCTCAGTCACATGCATGTCTCACAGTACACGATACATCAACTGCGTTTTAAAGACAGCTCAGATACGAGACCTGTCCATGTTACTCTCTAATACATCAACATACTGAAGTAATCAGGATTACCAAGACATGTGGTGGACGGTCATACATTTATTGATTTTATGTGTACATGTTATTAATAAATGTCGACAGACCTGAAATTTGATCTGTGTATATATTTTTAAAGTTCTGCAAGTTCTGTTTTGGATTACTGGTAAGTTTAGAAACGGACTTAAAGTTGAAGTTAAGTAAAACAGTGAATCAAAAGCTTGAAACCCGTTCCATATTCACAAGAAATCTCTTCCGAAAGCATTTCTTATAAGTCAAGGTAAATAATCAAGAAATGAACTGAATTCAAAAGTTACTTCACCTCAGACTCAACAAGAAGAAGAAATAAAACTGTTCCAAAAATATAATTTATTTTTAAGTTTTTGAAAAGTTAATAGCCACCAATCTTGCTGCGGACAGTCACTGTTCGTCACACGAAGCATGTGAATTCTGCAAGCAAACACAACGACCACTTTTGCAACTTATTAGGTATCCAAGCCACAATGGCTGAGAGCTCTGTTGTAATTGTTGGATATATTATTGTCATTATTTCCCCCGATTTTTGTACCAGGGACACCTCAATAACCAGAGTTATTATTATGCAATATATTATGTGTATTATAGAAATTGTGTAAATACTGTTTTTTAGTGAACATAATATATGGCTTGCTGTCTTCCAGTGTTGACTAAATATTGATTGATTGATATGAAATAAATTGGCATGGAATGACATGGCATTATATGGTATGATATGATAAGATATGATGTAGACACAACCAACAAGAACAGAGAGCTATGAAGACTAACCACGATTTTTCACGAAACACAATTGAACAAACCAGTTTTAAACTACGTTCCATGTACTTCGGTGGATCCAGGGGATGGGGGAGGCGTTCCTGACCCCCCTCCTTTTGAAAACCCAAATGTAGTATGTTGTAGGCAGTACAGGGGCGGTCGGGTAGCCTAGTGGTTAAAGCGTTCACTCGTCACACCGAAGACCCAGGTTCGATTCCCAACATGGGTACAATGTGTGAAGCCCATTTCTGGTGTCCACCGCCGTGATATTGTTGGAATATTGCTAAAAGCGGCGTAAAACCATTCTCACTCACTCACTCACTGTAGGCAGTACAGTAATCTGAGAGGGCATTTTATATTTGGAATCCTCCCTTTTGAATATGCTGGATCCGCCCTTGTATGTATACGAGTAGCCTCACAGGTTCTCAGTGCCTTAACATGTTACCACGGGATGGACAGGGAACTATCATAATAACCAACATGTTCCAGCTTTAAATAAGTTTCAGGTTAGAATCGTCGTGGTAGCCCAGTATTAAGTCTGGTTGTGATGAGAGTGTGACGTGTTGTACATGCTGTGTACACCTGTTATCTAGCCTACTTAATTGTGAACTGCATGTGCTGCATATCTTAAACAAACTGCTGACTCGAGATAACCAATGACTGACGACGTACATAGACAAGCCGTGGACATTGCACCTAGTCCACAGTTTGCCACCCAACTCGGGAGGATCACACACAGGTGTTATTGCGCCCACCTTCAACACGAGATATTCACACAGTTCTCGGAGGACTACGTTACCAGTGTCTCATCACCAGCAAGGTAATGTTGCGTGTCTATTTGCCTCGTGTTTTCCTGGCTGGTGCTAGGTATTTGGCTAAGCAGTTGCTACATTTGGCAAAGCAGTTGCTACATTTGGTAAGCAGTTGCTTCATTTTGCCAAGCAGTTCTCAACCATTTCTAGAACATAGGTGCACACCCATAGATCTATTTCACTGGGCCTACCGTCTCCATACATTTATACAACATAACTACACACCCATGGACTTATTTCACTGGGCCACCCATGTCCAGACATTTATAGAACATTGCTACACACCCATGGATCTATTTCGCTTTGGCACCCGTCTCCTTACATTTATAGAACATCACTACACACTCAATGATCTATTTTACGTAGCCACACGTGTCTAGGAATTTATAGAACATTACTACACACCAGTTCCGCGCCAGATGTCACTTGCTTCAAAATATGTGTGGTCACTTTCAGCATAAGTCATCATGTTAAAAACTACAGCACTTAATATTGAAAAAAACATGGTTAGTTTTAATTACTGGATGGGTGTAGATTGAAAAAACGAGGATAAAAAACGAGGATCCAAGATCACAACAAAGTCGTGTGTGGTTTGTTGTATTCGTTCATATACAGATCATGAGGAGTCAACGTTTATCGATAATTAAGTGTATGTGTGTGTATTAATATCCTGTACTGGTTTATGCCATAGTCACCACAATCTCCAGTGTGTCACCTGCATACCTACATACTGTTTACAACACGGAAGTCAGTCGTCTACTTTCGTTATGGTAATGAGGACCAGTGACCCACTAGGAATATGGCGGGAGATATTTAAACATGTTTCAGGGCCTAGTTGAGTCAAGAGAATGTCTCAAATCCAAGCTACGATATCCACAATTGCAGACTTCATATTTCAATGGAGATGTTTCAGTTGAATACTTTACTGTTTTAATTTTATCATAGAAACGAAGATTCATGACTAATTATGGTTAGGTGGTTGTTTAACATCTCGCTAAGACAGGTTGTTATTGTATTTTTATTTTACTGTTTCCTTTTTCAGAAAACTAAGAACAATTCTTTACATTTAGCAAATAGACACTATCCGGTGTATGATTAAGCAGCCCCGTGTAAGTTCTTTTTCTGAATATGATCACTTGGTGCATGGACATCTGAAATATATCATATCTTTCATTTCTCAATCATATGGCAGTATGTTTCTTGTACACTTGATATGTCAAGTCAAGGCTTAAGGTCATCCTCAAGGTCAGTTGAGACGAAATACCTGTGAGTGACCCTCGTATACAAGGTCAAGTTCACCGTGAAGGGAATTCGTAATCTGTGTTTGCCAATTTAACTTATGCCGATATTTATTTAAGTGTTATGCATATAGTTGTTATGTTATTTGAAAACACATGCATGACAAGTGGTGACAGTTCACAGTGACCTACTTTCATTTAGAAAGCTGTACTTTTGTTGCCACATTGAATTCTATTAAGGACCAACACGTGTAGTTAATATGCAATTTGGATCGTCTCATGGAATCGTCTTGAACATTTTGAGACAATAGTGAAGGTCAAATTGGGCCTGAATGTCATACAGTCAAAACTATACTTTGTTCACAATAACTCAAGCAGTGTTTACTACATTAGGAGGAAGGTTTGTATATATCATCTATGGGTGGGGCATTTGAGTGGCAAGGTTGTGCGCTACCTTTGAATGAAGTTCAAGCTTATTTAATGGAAAGTGCATACAACTTTCTTATTGAGGTAGCTAGAGGCATCAAACATGAAAAATTTGGTTAGTTTCTATGTTCTCATATTTTCATATTTTCACCACCATTTTGCTCTTAACGCTAGATGGAATTGATTATTAATTTGCTCTTAACGTGACTTCTGGAAAGTGCGTTGAGGAGAGACTGTAGTCTAGTCTTCTAGTTTCAACAGAATATGTCCAGAACAAAGAAGGCGTCTGCACCATGTCCAAAGTTTAGCAAAACAATTCCTTTGTTATATACTATGGAATCCTAGAAGGGTCATTGTCGCGTTGTCAGCTTGTCACATTGTCACTCTTGCAAAAATAATTTAACCACAGCGTGAGAATGCGACAATGCCACAACACTACACTTTGACCATTTGTCCAATTGTAGCGCTTTGAATAAAATATTTATTATTTTGCCAAGGGGCAGCAAAGCAACATTTTTTCCAGGTCGAAATATGTCAGGTTGTCGCTTTGTCATACGATAAAAACTGTGTAAATAGGACATTAAAATGGATGACAATGTGCGAAATATTCATAATGTCGCGTTGTTGCCCTTATCGAGTTACCAGGCGCACATGTAGTACTCGAAAAAATTGACCAGGAAAATGCTACAAATTAACAAAATGTCGTGTTGTCGCATTATCGCATTGTTGTGTTCTTGTTAATTTTGACACGTTTGGCTTGTTTTTGTAAGGGCAACAATATACTTTCTAGGGGTCCATAATATACTGATTCTTTGGGACAGCTTGAAAGTAACCCAACTGGGTTATTTGGCACCTGATTACACGGAAGACCAAAGAATGTTACATAAACCCGGGGTACTGTTGAAATCCTGAACCTTAACATGTTTCAGATGGCAACCTCTCAGAAGCTTACGGAACATTTCCTGACCTGTACAATTTGCACAGAGGTGTTTGATAATCCCTGTACACTTGTGTGTAATCACACCTTTTGTCGGAAATGTGTCGTCAACTACACCAAAACCAGACCAGAAGCCATTAGTGCCAAGTCCCTCCTCTGTCCATTCTGCAACAAGATGACGAAAGTGTCTGCCCCTGAGAGACCAGTGGAGGAGTGGGCGGATGACGTCAAGCCAATCTTTATCATCCAGGGACTCTTGGACTCGTTTGGTCCGGGATCTAAAGGTAGATACATTTGATTTGCTCCCAGACGGAGTAACTACTAACAATCAGAGCTACATCGACAACATGTGCATAAAGCTCCAAACTCGCTGAACTATTGACATACTTGAGTTTTTGCACAATCGTTTCATCTATCATAGGACTCACGAACAAATACGTTTGAAATAGTAAATGTGTTTACAGACTTGCACTTTTGGAAGTATTTCAGGCATTTCATTCATTTTAAACCGTATCTAACTCGCTATGATCAGCACTGGCCTTTGGTGGTTTATGCCTTTGATAATGTTTAGATTTACATAATGCAAGCACATGGTTGTCGTCTTTCTACAGTGCATGAATATCAATAAAATCACTGCATATATTGGAACTGAGAAATAGAATGGGATTATTTAGGACAGGATTTCTCTTCCGCTGTATCCCCCAGCCCTACAGTTCCACACACTTGTCCCACCAATTCCTGCAGTCCCATACACCTGTCTGCCATGTCCACCCCGTCCCCAGTCCCATGTCCCTGTCCCGCTCTGTCCTACCCATCCCTACAGTCACATTCCCCTGTCCCTCCCACCCCTGTAATCCCATTTCCCTGTCCCGCCCTGTCCTTCCCATCCCTGCTGTCCCATACATCTGCCCGCAATGTCCACCCCGCCCTGCAGTCCCATACACCTGTCTGCCATGTCCACCCCGTCCCCAGTCCCATGTCCCTGTCCCGCCCTGTCCTACCCATCCCTACAGTCACATTCCCCTGTCCCTCCCACCCCTGTAATCCCATTTCCCTGTCCCGCCCTGTCCTTCCCATCCCTGCTGTCCCATACATCTGCCCGCAATGTCCACCCTGCCCTGCAGTCCCATTCCCCTGCCCCGTCCTGTCCCTACCAACCCTGCAGTCCCCTGTTCCGCCCTGTCCTTCCCGGCTCCGCAGTCCTATTCCCCTGTCCCTTCCACCCCTGTAATCCCATTCCCCTGTGCCGCCCTGTCCTTCCCAACCCTGCAGTCCATTCCCATGTCCCTTCCAAACCTGCAGTCCCATTCCCCTGTCCAGCCAACCCCTGCAGTCCACTCCCCTGTCCCTCCCACCCCTGCAGTCCCGTTCCATTGTCCCTCACACCCCTGCAGTCCCATCCCCTGTCCCTACCACCCCTGCAGTCCCATTCCCCTGTCCCGACCTGTCCCTCCTACCCCTGCAGTCCTATTCCCCTGTCCCTCCCACCCCTGCAGTCCCATCCCCTGTCCCGCCCAACCATGCAGTCCCAGTTCTCCGTCCCATCCTGTCCCTTCTACCCCTGTAGCCCCGTTCCACTGTCCCGCCCTCTCCCTCCCACCCCTGCAGTCGCATTCCACTGTCCCGTTCTGTCCCTCCCACCCCTGCAGTCCCATTCCCCTGTCCGTCCCACCCCTGCAGTCCCATTCCCCTGTCCGTCCCACCCCTGCAGTCCCCTTCCCCTGTTCTCCCACCCCAGCAGTCCCCTTCCCCTGTCCCATCCTGTCTCTCCCACCCCTGCAGTCCCATTCCCTTGTCCCACCCACCTCTGCAGTCCCCTTCCCCTGTCCCATCCTGTCTCTCCCACCCCTGCAGTCCCATTCCCTTGTCCCGCCCTGTCCCTCCCACCCCTGCAGTCCCAGTCCTCTGTCCCGCCCACTCCAGCCGATATTTTGCTAACAAACATGTATTGCAGCATCTAAGAGTTGAGGACATAAAGTGACCAGCTACTGTGCACACACAAACTGAGTACTAAATAGATTTCCATAAGTGATAAAATGTATACCAAATGCTTAAGTAAGAAGGTTTTATTTATTTGGTCCATCTCCTGTTGCTGATAGTGTTTCCGTTGCTAGAAAGATATAAGGAGATATAAACACATGTAAATAGTTTAAGTAGGTGAAATGTTATTATGCAACTGTAATGTGTTTACAGACACGACCTACTGTACCTACTGCCAAGGAGATGGGGAGACAACTCCGGCTGTTGTTTGGTGTTCGGTCTGTGATGAGGCACTCTGTGACAAATGTACTGGAGCTCACAACCGCATCCCATCATTTCGTCAGCATGACGTCACTGACCTGTCTGGAGAGGTAAAGGCTAAGGGAAGACAAAAGGTCAAGGTCATGTGCAGAGAGCACAAACAGGAGTCGCTAGAATTTCTCTGTACGGATTGCAAGAAGGCAGCATGTCAGAAATGTTGCATCATTTACCACAGGAAATGTGACGCCGTTGTCACGATCACGTCACAGATAATGACAATGAAAAGACAGCTGAGAGCAGTGAAGAAGGCATTATCAAAGAAGGAAGATAAGATGAAACTACGTGTGAATGAAAAGAAGTTGAAAGAGAAATTAGGGAGAGATCATTTTTCAATGATGAAATCGAACATTCAGTCTGCATGCCAGAAAGTTATCAATCAGGCCAAGGAGAAGGAGAGGAAGCTGTTAGATCAGATGGAAGACATTTCATATAAACACATCGGGCAACTGAAAGCAGACATTAAGTCAGGTGAGATGTCAGTACAGATGTACCAACAACAGGCGGAGCTGATAGACCAGGCTCTACAATCTGAGTGTGACATGGATGTGTATGAGATGTATCAGGGATGTGAGACGGGTGATGTGGAGGCTGTCGGAGACGCAGATGTGAAGGAGAGAGGAAGAATAACCAAGGTCACATTCAGACAGGACACGGACAAGCTGAGTAAATCTCTGGACGATCTACAGCTGGGTGAGATAGACGTCATGTATGAGAGTGAGCTGGACATGAAGGCTACTCCTGTGTTACAGGACACCATTAACGTCAGAGTATCAGGCGAAAGTAACACACCAGACCCGAGTGACGTGACAGTGATGGTGGTGAATGACACAGATAAAGTTGTAGTCACAGCTTGCAGCAACAGCTGTGTGAAGTCCTTCTACACCAGGAATAACGAGACACGTCACAGTAAACTCCGTCTGGATGGTCAACCATTGAGTCTGACAAAGTTGACACACAACCAGGTGGCCGTCACTGTCTGGAACATCAAACAGATTGTAACAGTAGAAGCTAACCCTGACCTGGTGCTGCTGTCAACCGTCACAACCAGCAAACAGTACTGGGGCATAACGTCCCTGACACCATCAACACTAGCAGCTGGTTCCCGGTCTCCTCCCTGTGTTGATATCCTGGATATGACGGGAAACGTGCTGAGGTCAATCAGTCCACTCCACAATGGTAACAACATCTTACGATGTCCCAACTTCCTCTGTACCACGAGGACAGGAAACATCCTGGTGTCCGACAGTGGAACCAAGTGTGTCGTGTGTCTGACCCCCGAGGGAGATGTGGTGTTCACCTACAGCCCTACAGGAGACACAGCACTGAAGTATCCCCAGGGTATCACAAGTACCAGCACAGGTGACATCCTGGTGACAGACTTCTCTCTACACAGTGTCATCCATCTGACGGAGTCAGGACAGTTTGTCAGAAACATACTGACACAACAGGACGGTATCAAGCACCCCGAGGGTGTGTGTGTAGATGGACATAACCACGTGTATGTTTGTCTCAGTTTGGAAGGAGTTATTAAGGTGTTTACATGTTAACACTGACAACGTGTGTTTGTCACATATATATGTGTGTAGAACTCTCTCAGGTTGCTGTCGTCTTTAGGAAGGAATTCCTAAAGTCCCAAACAGTAGAATACTGATTATCCGTAAGTTACCTGATGGATGACGATGTACTATTCAGGATATCTCAGTCACATGCATGTCTCACAGTACAGGATACATCAACTGTGTTTTAAAGACATCTCCGATACGAGACCTGTTAATTATTATTAATAAATGTCGACAGACCTGAAATTTGATCCGTGCATATATTTTTAAAGTTCTGCCAGTTCTGTTTTGGATTACTGGTAAGTTTAGAAACGGACTTTGTTGAAGTTAAGTAAAACAGTGAATCAAAAGCTTGAAACCCTTTCCATATTCACAAGAAATCTCTTCCGAAAGCATTTCTTATAAGTATAATTTATTCAAGGTCAAGGTAAATAATGAAGAAATAAACTGAATACAAAAGTTACTTCAACTCAAACTCAACAAGAAGAAGAAATAAAACGGTTATCAAAAATATTATTTAATTTTAAGTTTTTGAAAAGGTTAATAGCCACCAATCTTGCTGCGGACAGTCACTGTTCGTCACACCAAGCATGTTAATTCTGCAAGCAAACACAACGACCACTTTTGCAACTTATTAGGGATCCAAGCCACAATGGCTGAGAGCTCTGTTGTAATTGTTGGATTTATTATTATCATTATTTCCCCCGATTTTTTGTACCAGGGACACCTCAACAACCAGAGTTATTCCTATTATTACTACGTTCAAGGAGTGATCAATTTTCACTGAAACATTTATTATGATTTGAATTTCAACTTAAAATCCTTTTTTAAAATTACAACAATGATAAACTGCAGATGTAAAACTTTTAACAAAACAGTCCTAAAACTGTACAATAAGATGACATGTATTTATACAATATATAAAAGAGACAAAGCTAAGGACATTGATGTAAAAGACAAAAGGAGGAAACATGACGTCAATAATGAGACTGCAGGTGTATAACAACACAAATACCACATTTTCTCTGTGTGACCAGGAACTTTGTTTTTTTCATCTATCTCCTAGACCTGGATGTAGAGTGGTGGTGTTATTATTTCAGGGTGACGATGTTACAATTTTATTATCTTCTTTTCTTCATACCAGGCAAAGGTCAGTTGAATCAGACATGCCCGATGGTTATTGGAGATCTAGCACTATGTACAGCCCCAGTGCTTATTTTCATTGACCTGTTAAGTCCGGGGATTTACACGAGGCAGGCGTTAAGTCTCAACTCTCACTGAGAGGAAGTATGTTACTTCAAAACTACACAGGCACAGCATGGTCTTGAAGCACGACTACATATACTATAGCATACCACGGTACTCCTTGCTAGAGATGTTCTCAAGGGAAGCAAAAACACAATGTCAGCTGTTAAATATGGAGCAGTTATTCTCCTCTGGACCCTTCCTACAGATCTGAAACTGTGTCTGTAGATGTGCAACACGGAGACAGAAATATGTCAACATCAAAGTTGTGTTTCACATCACATGGTTACGTTAGGCATCCAATGTTATCCAACTTATAATATCTCTCTCTATTCTGTAATGATAAACACCCCAGACACATTTGCCGCCACAGCTTCGTTTCAGTAGTGACATGCCCAGCCTCAAAGACTCCTAGGTACATAATCTGTACAGGACATAAAGGCACAGTGGCGATTTAGATAAAAGATTGCCATGTCTCTAGCTCACCTGATCTGTAGCTCACCTGGATATGTAGTCAACAGTTTAAAATGTTAGCAACGAAGATTTGGGAGAATTTAGGAGGATCACATTTAGCAGTAACAAGAACAAAGATCTGATGTTCATGAGATTTGTCTCGGATGTTTAACACTTTGGTGAAACCTACAAGCACACACGTCTAGAAACATAATCCTGAGAACCGGGATTCCAACCCAAAATCATGCGCAGCAACACTACACACGAATTCCGGCACCTGCGATGATTGCCATCCCCCCCGTACCCCGACACCCTCCCACCCCTGGTGAAATATGTGTGACATTCATAGAGGTTTATGTTTAGCACCCAGGAGAAATATATACATTAGTATATAAATATAGTTTTGGAAATCCTCAAGAGGAATTATAAAAATCTGACATTTGTAAATCGATTATCTCTTTAACTGGTTCCAGAATGAAAGGTATAATATTTGTTCTGTAAATCTGAAATGTACAAATAATACCTGTAACCATGGTAACATGGCCAAGTTGCCTAGAGTGAGTGAGTATGGTGTTATGCCGCTCTTAGCAATATTGCAGCAATATCACGGCGGGGGACACCAGAACAAGTTGCCTAGAGTGAGTGAGTGAGTGAGTGAGTGAGTATGGTTTTAAGCCGCGTTTAGCAATATTCCAGCAATATCACGGCGGGGGACACCAGAACAAGTTGCCGAGAGGTCAAGTAAGAGATAACACAGCTGACAACACAGACCAGCTTCATCAAACTTTGTCAACAATAGTCAAACTGTAAAACTTGTGTCAATGAAGGATGGAATCTTGAAGGTTGAAGAGTGGCCACCTTCATCAAGTATAACACTTTCACAAGAAGGATGATAGTTTAACTGTTAAGTACATTATCACAAGTATATAGGAAATAATTTCAAATTGCCGACAACCAACAAAACCATGAACATGTAGATACGAGACATGGTACTGTAAATAGTGTTTCTTGTTGCCCAGGTGAAACCAACTCATACGCATTAAAAGATAAATAAAAACAAATATTTCGATAAACAAGAATCAATGTATATACATATTAAAAGAATACTAATACCTTAAAAGAACTACATCATCCACCCTACTTAATATTATATTAAAAAACTCATTGATATTAATATTTCAATCTTATGTTTCATACTTTGTCCTATCCTATCAAATAAAACATGTTTGATGTTCAGATCCTTCACTAGGGGGATGTGTCAAAAGTTCTCACAGCATTTCCAAATCTGAATGTTAGTATAACAATATACATGCCCTCTATGAACTGAAGAAGACGTATATTTACCACGAGAATCGATGGGAATTGGGTGTAAACACATGAGAATGACTGAATACAGCAGAACCAAAGGACACATTGTGATATTGAAGGTCTCACTGATACAATAAGGTTCATGTTTGGAAATGATGAGCATGCTTTTGACACCCCCATTTATTATTTACAAATGTTTCATAGAATATCACACCCCGGACGTGTTGTTAGCTGGATATATTGTTAAATGACAAAAATCTCTACAACTCTATGTTTAAACTACAAGTCACACATGTTCGCAGTTCTTCCTGACAACACCCATTCCTTCTATTTTTATATGTTTGAATGAAGATCAAACTTCAGTCAACTTCAGTGTATATCGTTTCATACGAGTATCTAAACACATTTTACCAGAGCTACAGTCAAACTTTTCCCAATCTTGAGACCTACAGCGGGCACCTGGGAAGGATCGGGTAATAGGGGATGGGTACCGGAGTAGTAAATTTGGACTCGTCCCAGCCCTCCTGCAAAGTGTTGGAGACATCACCAGTGTAAGTAAGACCCGCTTTGAGTTTTTACTTTTGAAGTATATCATTTAATTTGCATCTAATTTTGATTTTTGACTGGTTAAAAAGTTTTTTTACATGACAATTCCATGATGTGAACTGAACTGGCAACCATATATCTTGTTTAGTATTGTCATCCAGTGTGTTCCAACTGATCCACCGGGCAGGTGATGAAGTAAAGGATCATTGAGTCACCAGGGCAGGTGATGAGGTAAAGATTCACTGAGACACCCGGGCAGGTGATGAGGTAAAGATTCACTGAGTGACCAGGACAGGTGATGAAGTAAATGTTCACTGAGACACCCGGGCCTGTGATGAAGTAAAGATTCACTGAGACACCGGGGCAGGTGATGAGGTAAAGATTCACTGAGACACCAGGGCAGGTGATGAAGTAAAGATTCACTGAGACACCAGGGCAGGTGATGAGGTAAAGATTCACTGAGACACCAGGGCAGGTGATGAGGTAAAGATTCACTGACACACCAGGGCAGGTGATGAAGTAAAGATTCACTGAGACACCAGGGCAGGTGATGAAGTAAAGATTCACAGAGACACCAAGGCAGATGATTATGTAAAGATTCACTGAGCCACCAGGGCAGGTGATGAAGTAAAGATTCACTGAGATAAATAAGGTTTACTGTGCACATGGTTTGTGCTCCAGCAGGATTTCCCTGGAGAGGTTATTGATGTGCTTGAATCTGTCCGGGCCGAGATGGATGCCACCGTACCACCGAGTCACCACCACCATCACGTTCTCCGCATTCAGAATCTAGAGGAAGAGGAGTCACTATATTGACAATCACCTCACTCAAGATATTTCCCTCCAAGACAGGGTACATAGTATTTTATCAAGATCACGTGCGGCAATCAGATCTCAACATTCTGGAGGTGAGATGATCATAACCTGTACACTACAAAATATCATTGTTGGGATCCATCCTTTGATCTTCTTGAGGCTAACAATAACTGTCAACATTACATGGAACTATTAAAAAAAAGGTTTTAATTTCTCTCAGCTCTCTATTTATGCCAAACGCTACCTCTACCATACTTGATACATATGTGCTTGAATAGCATATGCCGATGTAAGTTATTTGGTTTGGAAAACTTTTACTGAATAAACTGTCCACCTGGCCCTCCCTCCTCAGGTTTATAAACCTATAGTGACGTCATGCTATTGTTCTCCAGTGGGAATAAATCTCATAAACAGGGATGTTATAATATCGCCAGCATTATATATATTTTAAATAATTTATCCCAGTGAGTGTACCACTAGGCTACAGATACGATGATAAATCACAATGCTTTAAAAATGTCTGTTTCAAGCACCATATGCCTGCAACAAATATTGTACGCCCGATTCCTAAGGTTAATGCAAAGCATGTTTAAAACTATAAAAATGTTGATAAACGTTGCCTTAAGTTTCTTTTGTTGGATAAAACACTTCTCCTTGGGTTTTTATGATATTTAAAACCCTTATCCTTGGAATAAAACCTCATATAAAGCTCAAATATCCTAAAA
This sequence comes from Haliotis rufescens, assembly GCF_023055435.1. NCBI lineage: Eukaryota > Metazoa > Mollusca > Gastropoda > Lepetellida > Haliotidae > Haliotis > Haliotis rufescens. The sequence goes on from NW_025963857.1 coordinate 86,222, forward strand.
ACCCTCAGACATGCTTTGTCCTACACCTATAACATCCCCAGCTGAAACAGTTCTCTGTTACATGCCTCGCTGCCCTTACATTGAGGAGATGCAGCATTCTCTGTCCAGCTCCGAACTCTCCTTCGTCCTCACAGCTCTGGTACATGATGTCCGAGTTGGGGACTCGGATCCTGAAATACGAGTGAAGTAATCAGACAACACTCACTGAACAGGCACCTGGTGTCCTGGAGTATTCTCCTGACTTCTTATTGAAGTCCAGGACTGTCAGAAATCATTAGCATACAAATCTGACGACCGCAACATGAGACAGGTGTAGGTGGATTACAGCATCACTTGTACAAGGTAAGTGAGTGAGTGAGTGGGGTTTAACGCCACTTTTAAAAGTGTTCCAGTCATTTCACGGCGTGTCAGCTTAATGTGGGAGGAAAGCCCGAAGTGATGCAGGTCTCAGACGTTTACCACTTCGGTGAAACCAACAAGCACGGGTATGGTGCTCACAAACCTAGAAACATAATCGAGGTGAGACGGGATTCGAACCCACATCACTTGTACAAGGGGTGGCCGAGGGTTCCGAGTCAACTATGATGAACTGTGTTGCTAATAGGGCTGGGACGAGTCCAGATTTACTCCCGACCCCCTATTACCCGACCCTACCCACTGTAGGACTCAAGGAGTTGGGAACAAAATGTCCGATTGGAATTGTTTTACTGCAGCCCTGGCAAAAACAGTTTAGATTCATGTATCAAATGATCAGATCATGTGTACACTGAAGTTGACTGAAGCTTTATCTTTATTCAAACATATACTAAAGGAATGTATGCATTGTCAGAAAGAAATGCGAACATTAGCCACTTGTAGTGTAACCACTGAGCTATGCTGAGTGTTTATCACTAAATATATCAGGCGACTAACCACAGGTCTGAGTAGTACTGTGGGTACCCGGATCCTACTCAGGACCCACCCGGCCCGAGTACCCGAGTTACTTATCCCAGCCCTAGTTGCTAATCAGTTTTCAACATAATCCTGTGTGCATCGATTTTAAAGGCTTGTACAGGGGTGTTGTCTTATACGTTGGGTCACTTTATAAATGGCGATATACGGTACTATGGCCGCATGGTACTCTGGGTAGGGGAGTGAGGTTTTTACTTCTTAGGAAGAGGTGGAAATAATGAAGAAAGTTTTCAATCATTGCTAATAAAGTCCATCCTAAAAACAGTGTCAAGATCAATAAACAAATAAACAAATAAACAAATAAACACTGTCAACTTGTGCGCTCCTGTCCCCGAGACTCCTGTACACACCTGTAGGCCACGATGTTGTGGGTAGCTGCTGCTATCTTCCTGTTCTCCAGTAATTTATTCCTCACAAGCTCTATCTGAAACACAAAACAACTTATTCAGACAGTATGTTAAGTGCATGTATGTGTATTCAGTGCATGTTTATGAAAAGGGGTGTATGTGTTTGTTTGTTTGTTGTTTAACACTCCACTCATTAATATTCCAGCTATATGAGGGTGGTGTGTAAATTATCGCGTCTGGACCAGACAATCCAGTGACTGATATGAGCATCGATCCACGCAATTGGGATACAATGACATGCATCAATCAAGTCAGTGAGCCTGACCACCCGATCCTGTTAGTCACCTCTTACGACAAGCATAATCACCTTTTACTACAAGCATGGGTTGCTAAAGACCTATTCTACCCCGGATCTTCACGTGCGTGTGTGTCAGGGATGTATGTGTGTATACAGGTGTGTATGTGTGTGTACAGGGGTGTATGTGTGTGTACAGGGGTGTATGTGTGTGTACAGGGGTGTATGTGTGTGTACAGGAGTGTATGTGTGTGTACAGGGGTGTATGTGTGTACAGGGGTGTATGTGTGTGTACAGGGGTGTATGTGCGTGTGTACAGGGGTGTATGTGTGTCTACAGGGGTGTATGTGTGTGTACAGGGTGTGTGTGTGTACAGGGGTGTATGTGTGTGTACAGGGGTGTATATGCGTGTACAGAGGTGTATATGTCTGTACAGGGGTGTGTGGGGTGTACAGGGTTGTTTGTGTGTGTACAGGGGTGTATGTGTGTGTACAGGGGAGTATGTGTGTGTACAGGGGTGTGTGGGGGTGTACAGGTGTGTGTGTGTAGGGTGTGTGTATGTGTGTGTACAGGGAAGTGTGTGTGTGTACAGAGGTGTGTGTGTGTACAGGGGTGTGTGTGTACAGGGTGTATGTGTGTGTACAGGGGTGTATGTGTGTGTACAGAGGTGTATGTGTGTGTACAGGGGTGTATGTGTGTGTACAGGGGTGTATGTGTGTGTACAGAGGTGTATGTGTGTGTACGGAGGTGTATGTGTGTGTACAGGGGTGTATGTGTGTGTACAGGGGTGTATGTGTGTGTACAGAGGTGTATGTGTGTGTACAGGGATGTGTGTGTACAGGGGTGTATATGTGTGTACGGGGGTGTATGTGTGTGTACAGAGGTGTATGTGTGTATACAGGGGTGTATCTATGTACAGGGGTGTATGTGTACAGGGTGTATGTGTGTGTACAGGGGTGTGTGTGCGTGTACAGTGGTGTATGTGTGTGTACAGGTGTGTGTGTGTACAGGGGTGTATGTGTGTGTACAGGGATGTATGTGTGTGTACAGGGGTGTATGTATGTGTACAGGGGTGTACAGGGGTGTATGTGTGTGTACAGGTGTGTATGTTTGTGTACATGGGTGTATTTGTGTGTACAGGGGTGTATGTGTGTGTACAGGGGTGTATGTGTGTGTACAGGGGTGTATGTTTATCTCAAAAACATCAACATAGGGGAGTAATCAGGATTACCAAGACGTGTGGTTGACGGTCATACATTTTTTGTATATGTACATGTTATCAATAAAAGTCCATAGATTACAAAAGTAAAACACAGCAAACTCGAAGTAACTGCATAATGAAACGATCATTGTGTTTTGTGAAAAGTAATTATATATAATAAGAATACATTAAATTTCCCGTGGGCGGTCGAGATTTGTTAGTTTTACTTATACATGTTATTAATACATGTCGATAGACCTGAAATTTGATCCGTGCCTATATTTTTAAAATGCTCTGCAGGTTCTCTTTTGGACTACTGGTAATTTTAGAAACGGCTTCTATTGACATCCATAATGATTCATACTTCCATACTTTAAGGTGAGGTGAGGTGAGCTGAGGTGAAATTGAGTTTAACGTCGTGTTCAAGGTTATTGCACTAAAATGCACGTGAGTGTGGCTGCTTTTACAAGTTCAGACTAATGCCGATTTTATTGTGCTAGCCCATTGAGTACCACATAAACATGAATACCTCACTCAAACACAGCATGATGCCGAGCCGACCAGTCTTTGTTTTAGCCCCTTAATGCCGAGTGCCAGACAGGGTAACAACAAGTATAATCTTTGAACGTCTTTTGACATGATGCAGCAGGGGATCGAACCCCCGCTCCTCGGGCAGACGCTCTACCACTATACCAAAGAGGCGGTCCATTCCATCTGTTAAGGACGCCCGCCAATCTTGCTGCGGACAGTCACTGTTCGTCACACCAAGCATGTTAATTCTGCAAGCAAACACAACGACCACTTTTGCAACTTATTAGGTATCCAAGCCACAATAGCTGAGAGCTCTGTTGTAATTGTTGGATTTATTATTATCATTATTTCCCCCGATTTTTTGTACCAGGGGCACCTCAATAACCAGAGTTATTCCTATTTTTACCAGGTACAATTAGCTCACTACATACAAGAAGTGATCTATTGTCAATAAAACATTTATAATGATGTAAATTTCAACTAAAAATGCTGTTTTAAAATTACAACACTGATAAAATTCAGATGTAAAACGTTTAACAAATCAGTCCTAAATCTGTACAATAAGATGACATGTATTTATACAATATATAAAAGAGATAAAGCTGAGGACAATAATTTAAAAAGACAAAAGGAGGAAAAATCAAGTCAGTAATGTGACGGTTGGTGTATAACAACACAAATACCACATTTTCTCTGTGTGACCAGGAACATGTTTTTTTTCATCTAGCTCCTAGACCTGGAGGTAGAGTCCTGGTGTTATTATTTCAGGGTTACGATGTTACAGATTTATTATCTTCTTTTCTTCATACCGGGGAAAGGTCAGTCGAATCAGACATGCCTGATGGCTATTAGGGATCTGGCACTATGTACAGCCCCAGTGCTTATTTTCATTGACCTGTTTAAGCCCGGGCATTTACACGAGGCCTGCGTTAACTCTCAACTCTCACTGAGAGGAAGTATGTTACTTCAGAACTATATAGGAGCAGCATGGTCTTGAAGCACGACTACATATACTACAGCATACCACGGTACTCATTGCTAGAGATGTTCTCAAGGGAAACAAAAACACTGTCAGCTGTTTGGGAAACAATATTCTTATCTTGACCAACTGTGACGTTTTGAGCTGTTATGGATTATGCAAATATTTGAAAATATTTAATAAACTGGCGCCCCCAAAAAAGATAACCTGTAATTGGACACAATGACTATTTACTTTATAAAGTAAAACATAGAGAATGATATCGTGGTAAAATATGTCTCACAAATAGAACCAAAATAAAAACTGTTTATTTAGCTGCTGACTGCCAACGTTCTGACCACAGGTAACAAATGAACACACAACACATTCCTCGCTTAACAGTAGCCCAGAGAGAGAGAGAGAGAGAGAGAGAGAGAGAGAGAGAGAGAGAGAGAGAGAGAGAGAGAACTGGTGGTGTCGCCCATTGAAGACCGTTTCATCCGTGGACTTCATCTCCAAAACCGCTTCATCCCCGTCACAACAACGTCATCCACGGCAATTGCACATCATGTCAGTCGACAGACAGTGTCACGGAGATTGAAGGGACATGGTATCCGATTATCTCGACCCGACCGTGGAATGACGTTGACACCGGCGTTTGCAGGTTCAAGACTAGGGGCGAAAACTTTACTCTGATGAGAACAAGTTTTACTTATTCCGAGCTTATGGTGGTCAGCGTGTGTACAGACGTCAAGGTGAACGCCCGTCAACGAACTGTGTCCAAGAAGTTCAGCCATTTGGAGGCAGAGGCACCATGGTCTGGGGAGGAATCTGTGAAGACGTGAAGAAGAGGCTGGTTAAGAACCGACCATTTGATATGTACCCAAGAATCGATTTCACTTGGCCACTCGTGTCCAACCATTTCTAGAACGTAAGTACACACCCACAGATCTATTCACTGGGCCTACCGCCTCCATACATTTATACAACATAACTGCACACCCATGGACTTAATTCACTGGGCCACACGTGTCCAGATATTTAGAGAACATCACTGCACACTAATTGATCTATTTTACTTAGCCACACGTGTCCAGAGATTTATAGCACATAACTACACACACATGGATCTATTTCACTGTGTCAGACGTATCTAGGAATTTATAGAATATTACTACACACCAGTTCCGCGCCAAATGTCACTTGCTTGAAACTATCTGTGGTCACATTCAGCATAAGTCATCATGATAAAAACGACAGCACTTAATATAGAAACAAACATGGTTAGTTTTAATTACTGGATGGGAGTACATTAAAAAAAAAACCATAAAAGATTTCCACAGAATCATCCAATCACAAATGACAGATTGGTAAATCTGCACTGAATGCTCTATACGACTCTACGAACACTGCTGGTCGAACGAGTGATTCTGATTTTGTTAGTGGAACCCACTGTCCAGTAGGGGGATATTCTGTCATGGGTATTCACTTTTCCTATACACCGCCAGTGCATTACACACACCCATTGGGTAAGAGGAGGCTGTGCAGTGACGCTGTGGTAAGACAGTATATATCATTATACACTGAATGCTGAGTGGTTTATCTGGGTATTGATGTGTATAGAAACACGAACATAGTGTAACTGGTCATCTTATTTATCAAGTATTCCCTGTTGAGGATATTTATAACTCTCTATCCAAGATCACAACAAAGTCGTGTATCGTTTGTTGTATTCGTTCATATACAGATCATGACGAGTCAACGTTAATCGATAATTAAGTGTATGAGTTGTCAGCAATGTGTGTGTATTAATATCCTGTACTGGTTTATGCCATTTTCACTACAATCTCCAGTGTGTTACCTGTATACCTACATACTGTTTACAACACGGAAGTCAGTCGTCTACTTTCGTTATGGTAATGAGGACCAGTGCCCCACTAGGAATATGGCGGGAGATATTTAAACGTGTTTCAGGGCCTAGTCGAGTCAAGAGAATGTCTCAAATCCAAGCTACCATATCCACAATTGCAGACTTCATATTTCAATGGAGATGTTTCAGTTGAATACTTTAGTGTTTTAATTTTATCATAGAAACCAAGATTCATTAATAAACATGGTCAGGTGGTTGTTTAACATCTTGCTAAGACAGGTTGTTATTTTATTTTACTGTTTCCTTTTTCAGTATTCTTTACATATAGCAAATAGACACTATCTGGTGTATGATTAAGCAGCCCCGTGTAAGTTTTCCCTGAATTTGATAACTGGGTGCATGGACATCTGAAATATATCATATCTTTCATTTCTCAATCATATGGGAGTATGTTTCTTGTACACTTGATATGTTAAGTCAAGGGTTAAGGTCATCCTCAAGGTCATAGCCCGAAGCTTGTTCATTTGAGACGAAATAGTTGTGAGTGACCCTCGTATACAAGGTCAAGTTCACCGTGAAGGGCATTCGTAATCTGTGTTTGCCAATTTAACTTATGCAGATACTTATTTAAGTGTTATGCATGTACTTATGTTATTTGAAAACACGTTTGACAAGTGGTGACAGTTCACAGTGACCTACTTTCATTTAGAAAGCTATACTTGTGTTGCAACCTTGAATTCCATTTTGGATCAACATGTGTAGTTAATATGCAATCTGAATCGTCTGATGGAATCGTCTTGAACATTTTGAGACGATAGTGAAGGTCAAATTGGGCCTGAATGTCATACAGTCAAAAATGTACTTTGTTCACTTGTGTTTACTACGGTAGGAGGAAGGTTTGTATTTATAAACCTCTAGTGACGTCACTCTATTGTCTCGCCAGGGTCTTCTCTTACCGACTAAACCTCTACTGGTAGTTTACCGGGCATTCCCAGGGTAAGCCCCGGGCATTCCTAGGGTAAGCCCCGGGCTTTCTGCAAGAAATCCCGGGAGATTTTCTACTGAAAGCCTGGTTTTTGTCCCGAAAAATACCCTCTGTATTGAATTACCTTTCTGCATGAAAAAACAAACAACAGAACATGGCTCAACTATTTATTGATATTAGATGAAATTGAAATTGAGCGTCACAGTTCGATTTAGTTTGTCTTCAGGTCATTGGTCATCTGCTCTTTTGGGATCAGCTTCTTCACGTGATGGCGAGTTCATTTTTTTCAAAATACTAAGTATGTCAGAGACCGTTGCCTTTTGGTTGTCAGAAGTTCTCTTGTAATTTTGAACGGCGTCGCTCCGATGTCCTGAAACAAATTGTTCAGATTACTGAAAGTATTACACATACAGCATACAAATACACTTAAAAACTATTACAGATTCCAAAAACACCAATATTACCATATATATCATAAATAAAAAAGAGCATCTTACTGGTTTGGAAAAAATATTTCTTTGATATGTTATGACTTTTGCTGAATAAAAATTTCTTATTACTGCAGGACTAAAATGTTTATCAACCTACCGGTAATTTCGCAAATCATTTGTTCATCAACGTCACCTTGATACAGTCGAGAGGCTGCCGTGGCTCTCAAGGAATGGTTTATCTTCATGCCCTCAATACCGAACGTCTTGCACAGTCTTTTGACGGTAACTTGTAAGGTTATTTCACGCTCGGAGAGTGGATCTCCTAAACGGAATTTAAAGTCATCACTTTCCTTGTCTTCTTCAGCACAGGATGCCGATTCTTTAAAAACTGACTGCGTCAGAAATATATCGTTGTCTGCGTCCATCCTCTTCAGTGGAATTCATTCGACTGGCTTGAACCACGTGCGCTCATTGTTACAACGGGCCTGAAGCACGTGCGTCTCGTGCAGCGCGCGGATGTACTCCCCGCGTATTGCAGTTAAGCTCTCAACAGTTAATATCAATGAAGTCATGTTAATACCAATTAGTAAAATTATTTCTAATTCATATTATTTGATCAGTTCATAAGTGAGATCAAAAACTTGCCCTCGGTTTTGTTTGGGAAGTATGCCCTTGGCCTCGGAAAAGGGGGTCGGGCCTATCGCCCCTCCCCCCTTTCCCTCCTCCGCGGGCATACTTCCCAAACAAAACCTCGGGCGCGGTTTTGATCCTACACATATTATCCTTGGGGGAGGGCATTTGAGGGGCAAGGTTGTGTGCTACCTTTGAATGAGGTTCAAGCTTATTTAATCGAAAGTGCATACAGCTTTCTTATTGAGGTAGCTAGAGGCATCAAACTTTTGTTGTTTACTATGTTCTCATAGAATTTTCACAACCATTTTGCCCTTAACGCTAAAAAGAGAGCGAGGGAGAGAGATAGAGAGAAAGAGAGAGAGAGAGAGAGAGAGAGAGAGAGAGAGAGAGAACTGGTGGTATCGCCCATTGAAGACCGTTTCATCCGTGGATTTCATATCCAAACCCGCTTCATCCCCGTCACAACAACGTCATCCACGGCAATTGTACATCATGTCAGTCGACAGACAGTGTCACGGAGATTGAAGGAATATGGTACCGGTTACCTCGACCCGGCCATGGAATGACGTATACGCCGGCGTTTGCAGGTTCAAGACTAGGGACGAAACGTTTTCTCTGATGAGAACAGATTTTACTTATTCCGAGCTTATGGTGGTCAGCGTGTGTACAGACGTCAAGGTGAACGCCCATCACCGAACTGTGTCCAAGAAGTTCAGCCATTTGGAGGCAGAGGCACCATGGTCTGGGGAGGAATCTGTGAAGACTTGAAGAAGAGGCTGGTTAAGAACCGACCATTTGATATGTACCCATGGATCGATTTCACTTGGCCACTCGTGTCCAATCATTCCTAGAACGTAAGTACACACCCACAGATCTATTTCACTGGGCCTGCCGTCTCCATACATTTATACAACATAACCACACACACATGGACTTAATTCACTGGGCCACACGTGTCCAGAGATTTATAGAACATCACTGCACACTAATTGATCTATTTTACTTAGCCACACGTATCTAGGAATTTATAGAACATAACTACACACACATGGATCTATTTCACTGTGTCAGACGTATCTAGGGATTTATAGAATTTACTACACACCAGTTCCGCGCCAAATGTCACTTGCTTGAAAATATCTGTGGTCACATTCAGCATAAGTCATCATGTTAAAAATGACAGCACTTAATATAGAAACAAACATGGTTAGTTTTAATTACTGGATGGGAGTACATTAAAAAAACATAAACGATTTACATAGAATCATCCAATCACAAATGCCAGATTGGTTAATCTGCACTGAATGCTCTCTACGAACACTGCTGGTCCACTGATTCTGATTTTGTTAGTGGAACCTTGTCCAGTAGGGGGATATTCTGTCATGGGTATTCACTTTTCCTATACACCGCCAGTGCGTTACACCCACCCACACGGAAAGTGGAGGCTGTGAAGTGACGCTGTGGTAAGACAGTATATATCATTATACACTGAATGCTGAACGGTTTATTCCGGTATCTATGTGTATGGAAACACGAACATAGTGTAACTGGTCATCTTATTTATCAAGTATTCCCTGTGCAGTGACGCAGTGGTAAGACAGCATATATCATTATACACTGAATGCTGAACGGTTTATTCCGGTATCTATGTGTATGGAAACACGAACATAGTGTAACTGGTCATCTTATTTATCAAGTATTCCCTGTTGAGGTTATTTACAACTCTCTGTCCAAGACTACAACAAAGTCGTGTATCGTTTGTTGGATTCGTTCATATACAGATCATGACGAGTCAACGTTAATAGATAATCATATGTATGAGTTGTCAGCAATGTGTGTGTATTAATATCCTGTACTGGTTTATGCCATAGTCACCACAATATCCAGTGTGTGATCACCTGTATACCTACATACTGTTTACAACACGGAAGTGAGTCGTCTACTTTCGTTATGGTAATGAGGACCAGTGACCCACTAAGAATATGGCGGGAGATATTCAAACGTGTTTCGGCTCCCAGTACAGTTTCGAGTCAAGAGATTGTCTCAAATCCAAGCTACTATATACACAATTGCAGACTTCATATTTCAATGGAGATGTTTCAGTTGAATTCTTTACTGTTTTAATTTTATCATAGAAACGAAGATTCATGAATAATTATGGTTAGGTGGTTGTTTAACATCTCGCTAAGACAGGTTGTTATTGTATTTATATTTTACTGTTTCCTTTTTCAGAAAACTAAGAACAATTCTTGACATTTAGGAAATAGACACTATCCGGTGTATGATAAAGCAGCCATGTGTAAGGGTTTTTTTTAAATTTGATCACTGGGTGCATGGACATCTGAAATATATCATATCTTTCATTTCTTAATCATATGGGAGTATGTTTCTTGTACACTTGATATGTCAAACCTAGGGTTTAGGTCATCCTCAAGGTCATAACCCAAAGCTTGTTTAAATGAACGGGTCGCGTTGTTGCCCTTTTCGATTAACCGTGCGCACGTGTAGTTCGCGAATAAATCTACGCTGGCTCAGAAATGGTTATACTCCTTTTCAAACTCCCACGATCTTTTGTTAGCTTCAATGGTTCTAAAACTAAAGTAGCAATGGCAATGTGGGTTGCTCTACACACAATTAATACAAATCGTTCATCAATGCTCCAGAAATTATTTCGTATCATTTTCTTGTCGTTGTACTGTTGAAATCCTGAACCTTACCATGTTTCAGATGGCAACCTCTCAGAAGCTTACGGAACATTTCCTGACCTGTACAATATGCACAGAGGTGTTCGATAATCCCTGTACACTTGTGTGTAATCACACCTTTTGTCGGAAATGTGTCGTCAACTACACCAAGACCAGACCAGAAGCCATCAGTGCCAAGTCCCTCCTCTGTCCATTCTGCAACAAGATGACGAAAGTGTCTGCCCCTGAGAGACCAGTGGAGAAGTGGGCGGATGACGTCAAACCTAGCTTTGTCATCCAGGGACTCTTGGACTCGTTTGGTCCGGGGTATAAAGGTAGATACAGCTGATTTTCTCCCAGGCGGATTAACTACTAACGACAGACATTTTTAATTTTCCCTAAACACCAGAGTATACATCGACACTATGTGCAAGAAGCTCCAAACTCGATGAACTATTGACATACTTGAGTTTTTGCACAATCGTTTCATCTATCATATTACTCATGAACAAGACTTTGAAATAGTGATTGTATACAGACTTGCACTTTTGGAAGTAGTTCAGGCATTCTATTCATTTCAAACCGTATCTAACTCGCTATCATCGGCACTGGCCTTTGGTGGTTTATGCCTTGTATAATGTTGAGATTTACATAATGCAGGCACATGGTTGTTGTCTTTCCACTGTGCAGATAAAATCACTGCAGATATTAGAATTGAGGAATAGAATGGGATTATTTAGGATAGGATGTCTCTTACCCTGTACCACCCACCCCTGCAGTCCCATACATCTGTTCCGCCCTGTCCCTCCCACCCCTGCAGTCCCATACATCTGTTCCGCCCTGTCCCTGCCACCCCTGCAGTCCCATACACCTGTTCCGCCCTGTCCCTCCCACCCCTGCAGTCCCATACATCTGTTCCGCCCTGTCCCTCCCACCCCTGCAGTCCCATACATCTGTTCCGCCCTGTCCCTCCCACCCCTGCAGTCCCATACATCTGTTCCGCCCTGTCCCTCCCACCCCTGCAGTCCCATACACCTGTTCCGCCTGTCCCTCCCACCCCTGCAGTCCCATACACCTGTTCCGCCCTGTCCCACCCACCCCTGCAGTCCCATACATCTGTTCCGCCCTGTCCCTCCCACCCCTGCAGTCCCATACATCTGTTCCGCCCTGTCCCTCCCACCCCTGCAGTCCCATACATCTGTTCCGCCCTGTCCCTCCCACCCCTGCAGTCCCATACATCTGTTCCGCCCTGTCCCTCCCACCCCTGCAGTCCCATACATCTGTTCCGCCCTGTCCTTCCCACCCCTGCAGTCCCATACATCTGTTCCGCCCTGTCCCACCCACCCCTGCAGTCCCATACACCTGTTCCGCCCTGTCCCTCCCACCCCTGCAGTCCCATACATCTGTTCCGCCCTGTCCCACCCACCCCTGCAGTCCCATACACCTGTTCCGCCCTGTCCCTCCCACCCCTGCAGTCCCATACATCTGTTCCGCCCTGTCCCTCCCACCCCTGCAGTCCCATACACCTGTTCCGCCCTGTCCCACCCACCCCTGCAGTCCCATACACCTGTTCCGCCCTGTCCCACCCACCCCTGCAGTCCCATACACCTGTTCCGCCCTGTCCCACCCACCCCTGCAGTCCCATACATCTGTTCCGCCCTGTCCCTCCCACCCCTGCAGTCCCATACACCTGTTCCGCCCTGTCCCACCCACCCCTGCAGTCCCATACACCTGTTCCGCCCTGTCCCACCCACCCCTGCAGTCCCATACACCTGTTCCACCCTGTCCCACCCACCCCTGCAGTCCCATACACCTGTTCCGCCCTGTCCCATCCACCCCTGCAGTCTCATACACCCATCCCTCACACCCCTGCAGTCCCAGTCCCCTGTCCCTCCCACCCCTGCAGTCCAATTCCCCTCTCCCGCCCTGTTTCTCCCTACCTTGCAGTTCCATTCCCCTGTCCCGCGCTTCCCCCCCCCCCCCCTGCAGTCCCTTTCCCATGTCCCGCCCTGTCCCTCCCACCCCTGCAGTCCCATTCCCCTATCCCGCCCTGTCCCTCCCAACCCTGAAGTCCCATTCCCCTGCCCCGCCCACCCCTGCAGTTCGATTGCCCCGCCCTGTCTCTCCCACCCCTGTAGCCCCATTTCCCCTGCTACCCCCCCCCCCCCCCCCCCCCACCCCTGCAGTCCCATTCCACTTCCCCGCCCTGTCCCTCCCACCCCTGCAGTCCCATTCCCCTGTCCCGTCTTGTCCCTCCCACCCCTGCAGTCCCGTTGCTCTGTCCCGCCCTGTCTCTCCCACCCCTGCAGTCCCATTCCCCCGTCCCTCCCAACCCTGCAGTCCAATCCTGTCCTACCCACCCCTGCAGTCCCGTTCGACTGTCCCGCCCTGTCCCACCCTGTCCCACCCACTCCTGCAGTGACCAGCTACTAAAGTGCACACACGAACTGGGTACTAAATAGATTTCCATAAGTGATAAAATGTATACCAAATGCTTAAGTAAGTAGGTTTTATTTAATTGGTCCATCTCCTGTTGCTGATAGTGTTTCCGTTGCTAGAAAGATATAAGGAGATATAAACACATGTAAATAGTTTAAGTAGGTGAAATGTTATTATGCAACTGTAATGTGTTTACAGAGACGACCTACTGTACCTACTGCCAAGAAGATGGGGAGACAACTCCGGCTGTTGTTTGGTGCTCGGTCTGTGATGAGGCACTCTGTGACAAATGTACTGGAGCTCACAACCGCATCCCATCATTTCGTCAGCATGACGTCACTGACCTGTCTGGAGAGGTAAAGGCTAAGGGAAGACGAAAGGTCAAGATCATGTGCAGAGAGCACAGACAGGAGTCGCTAGAATTTCTCTGTAAGGATTGCAAGAGAGCAGCATGTCAGAAATGTTGCATCATTTACCACAGGAAATGTGACGCCGTTGTCACGATCACGTCACAGATAACGACAATGAAAACACAGCTGAGAGAAGTGAAGAAGGCATTATCAAAGAAGGAAGATGAGATGAAACTACGTGTGAATGAAAAGAAGTTGAAAGAGAAATTAGGGAGAGATCATTATTCACGGATGAAATCGAACATTCAGTCCGCATGCCAGAAAGTTATCAATCAGGCCAAGGAGAAGGAGAGGAAGCTGTTAGATCAGATGGAAGACATTTCATATAAACACATCGGGCAACTGAAAGCAGACATTAAGTCAGGTGAGATGTCAGTACAGATGTACCAACAACAGGCGGAGCTGATAGACCAGGCTCTACAATCTGAGTGTGACATGGATGTGTATGAGATGTATCAGGGATGTGAGGCAGGTGATGTGGAGGCTGTCGGAGACGCAGATGTGAAGGCGAGAGGAAGAATAACCAAGGTCACATTCAGACAGGACACGGACAAGCTGAGTTAATCTCTGGACGATCTACAGCTGGGTGAGATAGACGTCCTGTATGAGAGTGTGCTGGACCTGACGGCTACTCCTGTGTTACACGACACCACTGACGTCAAAGTAGCAGGCGACAGTAACACACCATGCCCGGGTGACGTGACAGTGATGGTGGTGAATGACACAGATACAGTTGTAGTCACAGACTGGAACTACAACAGTGTGAAGTCCTTCTACACCAGGAATAACCAGACACGTCACAGTAAACTCAGTCTGGGTGGTCAACCATGGAGTCTGACAAAGTTGACATACAACCAGGTGGCCGTCACTGTCCTGAACATCTATCAGATTGTAACAGTAGAAGTCAACCCTGACCTGGTGCTGCTGTCAACCATCACAACCAGCAAACAGTACTTGGGCATAACGTCCTTGACACCATCAACACTAGCAGCTAGTTCCCGGTCTCCTCCCTGTGTTGATATCCTGGATATGACGGGAAACGTGCTGAGGTCAATCAGTCCACTCCACAATGGTAACAACATCTTACAATATCCCAACTTCCTCTGTACCACGAGGACAGGAAACATCCTGGTGTCTGACTGTGGAACCAAGTGTGTCGTGTGTCTGACCCCCGAGGGAGATGTGGTGTTCACCTACAGCCCTACAGGAGACACAGCACTGAAGCTTCCCCAGGGTATCACAAGTACCAGCACAGGTGACATCCTGGTGACAGCCATCCTTCTATACAGAGTCATCCATCTGACGGAGTCAGGACAGTTTGTCAGAAACATACTGACACAACAGGACGGTATCAACAACCCCCAGGGTGTGTGTGTAGACGGACATGGCCACGTGTATGTTTGTCTCAGTAGGGAAGGAGTAATTAAGGTGTTCACATGTAAACACTGACAACGTGTGTTTGTGACATATATATGAGTATAGAACTCTCTCAGGCTGCTGTCGTCTTTAGGAAGGAATTCATAAACGCCCAAACAGCAGGATACTTATTATCCACAGGTTGCCTTATGGATGACGATGTACTATTCAGGATATCTCAGTCACATGCATGTCTCACAGTACACGATACATCAACTGTGTTTTAAAGACATCTCCGATACGAGACCTGTCCATGTTACTCTCAAATACATCAACATAGTGAAGTAATCAGGATTACCAAGATGTGTGGTGGACGTCATACATTTATTGATTTTATGTGTACATGTTATTAATAAATGTCGACAGACCTGATATTTGATCCGTGCATATATTTTTAAAGTTCTGAAAGTTCTGTTTTGGATTACTGGTAAGTTTAGAAACGGACTTTGTTGAAGTTAAGTAAAACAGTTAATCAAAAGCTTGAAACCCTTTCCATATGCACAAGAAATCTCTTCCGAAAGCATTTCTTATAAGTCAAGGTAAATAATCAAGAAATGAACTGAATTCAAAAGTTACTTCACCTCAAACACAATAAGAAGAAGAAATAAAACTGTTATCAAAAATATAATTTATTTTTAAGTTTTTGAAAAGTTAATAGCCACCAATCTTGCTGCGGACAGTCACTGTTCGTCACACCAAGCATGTTAATTCTGCAAGCAAACACAACGATCACTTTTGCAACTTATTAGGTATCCAAGCCACAATGGCTGAGGGCTCTGTTGTAACAACACTAATACCACATTTTCTCTGTGTGACCAGGAACATTGTTTTATTTCATCTAGCTCCTAGACCTGGAGGTAGAGTCCTGGTGTTATTATTTCAGGGTGACGATGTTACAGATTTATTATCTTCTTTTCTTCATACCAGGGAAAAGACAGTTGGTTATTGGAGATCTGGCACTATGTACAGCCCCAGTGCTTATTTTCATTCACCTGTTTAAGTCCGGACATTTACACGAGGCCGGCGTTTAGCCTCAACTCTCACTGAGAGGAGGTATGTTAATTCATAACTACACAGGTACAGCATGGTCTTGAAGCACGACTACATATACTATAGCATACCATGGTACTCCTTGCTAGAGATGTTATCAAGGGAAACAAAAACACAATGTCAGCTGTTAAATATGGAGCAGTTATTCTCCTCTGGACCCTTCCTACAGATCTGAAACTGTGTCTGTAGATGTGCAACACGGAGACAGAAATATGTCAACATCAAAGTTGTGTTTCACATCACATGGTTACGTTAGGCATCCAATGTTATCCAACTTATAATATCTCTCTCTATTCTATAATGAATAACACCCCAGACACATTTGCCGCCACAGCTTCGTTTCAGTAGTGACATGCCCATCCACAAAGACTCCTAGGCACATACTCTGTACAGGACATAAAGGCACAGTGGCGATTTAGATAAAAGATTGCCATGTCTCTAGCTCACCTGATCTGTAGCTCACCTGGATATGTAGTCAACAGTTTAAAATGTTAGCAACGAAGATTTGGGAGAATTTAGGAGGATCACATTTTGGAGTAACAAGAGCAAAGATCTGATGTTCATGAGATTTGTCTCAGATGTTTAACACTTTGGTGAAACCCACAAGCAGGTATCATATTTGTTCCGTAAATCTGAAATGTACAAATAATACCTGTAACCATGGTAACATGGCCAAGTTGCCTAGAGTGAGTGAGTATGGTTTTATGCCGCTTTTAGCAATATTCCAGCAATATCACGGCGGGGGACACCAGAACAAGTTGCCGAGAGGTCATGTAAGTGATAACACAGCTGACAACACAGACCAGCTTCATCAAACTCTGTCAATAGTCAAGCTGTAAAACTTGCGTCAATGAAGGATGGAATCTTGAAGGTTGAAGAGTGGCAACCTTCATCTAGTATCACACTTTCACAAGAAGGACATGATAGTTTAACTTTTAAGTACATTATCACAAGTATATAGGAAATAATTTCAAATTGCCGACAACCAAAAGAACCATGAACATGTAGATACGAGACATGATACTGTAAATAGTGTTTCTTGTTGCACAGGTGAAACCAGCTCATATGCATTAAAAGATAAATTAAAACAAATATTCCGATAAACAAGAATCAATCTATATACATATTAAAAGAATACTAATACCTTAAAAGAACTACATCATCCATCCTACTTAATATTATATTAAAAACTTATTGATATTAATATTTCAATCTTATGTTTCAAACTTTGTCCTATCCTATCAAATAAAACATGTTTGATGTTCAGATCCTTCACTAGGGGGATGTGTCAAAAGTTCTCACAGCATTTCCAAATCTGAATGCTAGTATAACAATATACATGCCCTCTATGAAATGAAGAAGACGTATATTTACCACGAGAATCGATGGGAATTGGGTATAACACACGAGAATGACTGAATACAGCAGAACCAAAGGACACATTGTGATAATGAAGTTCTCACTGAAACAATAAGGTTCATGTTTGGAAATGATGAGCATGCTTTTGACACATCCATTTATTATTTACAAATGTTTCATAAAATATCACATGCTTCAGTGGGGAATGAAGCCTTAAATATGGACAGCTCTTGCACAAATAGTCTTAAAAAAAATCCTGTACAATAGTTAGGATCTTCACCAAGACAGACGGCCATCTTGTGGAGTGTCACCTTTTCTTGCTCGTCCGGGGGCCTTTCTTGTCCTCCTGGAACCCAAGGAATAGATTCACATGAAGCACATGACGCAGGTTGTGTGGGGACAGGCTGTGTTCATGTTTACTCTGCTGCAAAGTAGGGCTGGGACGGGTAACTCGGGTACCAGAGCTACAGTCAAACTTTTCCCAATCTTGAGACCTACAGCGGGTACCTGGGAAGGGTCCGGTAATAGGGGGTGGGTACCCGAGTTGTAAATTTGGACTCGTCCGAGCCCTCCTGCAAAGTGTGGGAGACATCACCAGTGTAAGCAAGACCTGCTTTGAGTTTTTACTTTTGAAACTTATAATTTAATTTGCATCTAATTTTGATTTTTGACTGGTTAAAAAGTCAGGATTTTTTTACATGACAATTCCATGATGTGATCTGAACTTGCAACCATATATCTTGTTAAGTAATGTCACCCAGTGTTCCCACTCAGACACCAGGGCATGTGATGAAGTAAAGATTCACCGAGACACCAGGGCAGGTGATGAAGTAAAGATTCACCGAGACACCAGGGCAGGTGATGAAGTAAAGATTCACTGAGACACCAGGGCAGGTGATGAAGTAAAGATTCACTGAGGCACCGGGGCAGGTGATGAAGTAAAGATTCACTGACACACCAGGGCAGGTGATGAAGTAAAGATTCACTGACACACCAGGGCAGGTGATGAAGTAAAGGTTCACTGAGACACCAGGGCAGGTGATGAAGTAAAGGTTCACTGAGACACCAGGGCAGGTGATGAAGTAAAGATTCACTGAGCCACCAGGGCAGGTGATGAAGTAAAGATTCACTGGGACACCAGGGCAGGTGATGAAGTAAAGATTCACTGAGACACCAGGGCAGGTGATGAAGTAAAGGTTCACAGAGACACCAGGACAGGTGATGAAGTAAATGTTCAGCGAGACACCAGGGCAGGTGATGAAGTAAAGATTCACTGAGACACCAGGGCAGGTGATGAGGTAAAGATTAACTTAGTTACCAGGGCAGGTGATCAAGTAAAGATTCACTGAGTGACAAGGCAGGTGATGAGGTAAAGATTCACTGAGACACCAGGGCAGGTCATGAAGTAAAGATTCACTGAGACACCAGGGCAGGTGATGAAATAAAGATTTACTGAGACACCAGGGCAGGTGATGAAGTAAAGATTCACTGAGACACCAGTGCAGGTGATGAGGTAAAGATTCACTGACACACCGGGCAGGTGATGAGGTAAAGATTCAACGAGACACCAGGGCAGGTGATGAAGTAAAGATTCACCGAGACACCAAAATAGGTGATGAAGTAAAGATTCACTGAGACACCAGTGCAGGTGATGAGGTAAAGATTCACTGACACACCGGGGCAGGTGATGAGGGAAAGATTCAACGAGACACCAGGCCAGGTGATGAAGTAAAGATTCACCGAGACACCAGAACAGGTGATGAAGTAAAGATTCACTGAGACACCGGGGCAGGTGATGAGGTAAAGATTCACTGGGACACCAGGGCAGGTGACGAAGTAAATGTTCACCGAGACACCAGGGCAGGTGATGAAGTAAAGATTCACTGACACACCGGGCAGGTGATGAGGTAAAGATTCACTGACACACCGGGCAGGTGATGAGGTAAAGATTCAACGAGACACCAGGGCAGGTGATGAAGTAAAGATTCACCGAGACACCAAAATAGGTGATGAAGTAAAGATTCACTGAGACACCAGTGCAGGTGATGAGGTAAAGATTCACTGACACACCGGGGCAGGTGATGAGGTAAAGATTCACTGGGACACCAGGGCAGGTGACGAAGTAAATGTTCACCGAGACACCAGGGCAGGTGATGAAGTAAAGATTCACTGAGACACCGGGGCAGGTGATGAGGTAAAGTTTCACTGAGACATCGGGGCAAGTGATGAAGTAAATGTTCACCGAGACACCAGGGCAGGTGATGAAGTAAAGATTCACTGAGACACCAGGACAGGTGATGAAGTAAAGATTCACTGAGACACCAGGGCAGGTGATGAGGTAAAGATTCACAGAGACACCAGGGCAGGTGATGAAGTAAAGATTCACTAAGGTAAATAAGGTTTACTTTGCACATAGTTTGTGACAGTGTGCGCCACCCTTCAGTCAGTTGATACATGTGCAATGCCATTGCTGCACATCCTAGGGCACTAATGGATGAGCCCAGGGTATAAGTATCAAATGAATACAACTCCTCCCCCACCCCTCCTCCCCTCACCTTCTCCTTCACGTAGCCGTGCTCCAGCAGGATCCCCCTGGAGAGGTTATTGATGTGCTTGAATCTGTCCGGGCCGAGATGGATGCCACCGTACCACCGAGTCACCACCACCATCACGTTCTCCGCATTCAGAATCTAGAGGAAGAGGCGTCACTATATTAACAATCACCTCATTCAAGATATAGCCCTCCCAGACGGGGTACACAGTATTTTATCAAGATCATGTGCGCCAATCAGATCTCAACATTCTGGAGGTGAGATGATCATAACCTGTACACTACAAAATTTCATTGTTGGAACTTGCAAAATATACGTCCATCCTTTGATCTTCTTGAGGCTAACAATAACTGTCAACATTACATGGAACTATTAAAAAAAAGGTTTTAATTTCTCTCAGCTCTCTATTTATGCCAAACGCTACCTCTACCATACTTGATACATATTATATGTGCTTGAATAGCATATGCCGTTGTAAGTAATTTGGTTTGGAAAACTTTTACTGAATAAACTGTCCACCTGGCTCTCTCTCCTCAGATTTATAAACCTATAGTGATGTCATCCTATTGTTCTCCAGTGGGAATAAATCTCATAAACAGGGATGTGAAAATATCCCGGCATTTTATATAATATTTTAAATAATTTATCTCAGTGAGTGTACCACTAGGCTACAGATATACTGATAAATCACAATGCTTGAACCATGTCTTTTTCAAGCACCATATGCCTGCAACAAATATTGTACGCCCGATTCCTAATGTTCATGGAAAGCATGTTTGAAATATAAAAATGTTGATAAACGTTGTCTTAAGTTTCTTTTGTTGGATAAAACACTTCTCCTTGGGTTTTTATGATATTTAAAACCCTTGTCCTTGGAATAAAACCTCATATACCGGTAAACCTAAAATATCCTAAAAACCCTCGGACGGGCTTTATCCTACACCTATAACATCCCCAGCTGAAACAGTTCTCTGTTACATGCCTCGCTGCCCTTACATTGAGGAGATGCAGCATTCTCTGTCCAGCTCCGAACTCTCCGTCGTCCTCACAGCTCTGGTACATGATGTCCGAGTTGGGGACTCGGATCCTGAAATACGAGTGAAGTAATCAGACAACACTCACTGAACAGGCACCTGGTGTCCTGGAGTATTCTCCTGACTTCTTATTGAAGTCCCGGACTGTCAGAAATTACTAGCATACAAATCTGACGACCGCAACATGAGACAGGTGTAGGTGGATTACGACGACGGGTATGGTGCTGACAAACCTAGAAACATAATCGAGGTGAACTGGGATTCTACCCACATCACTTGTACAAGGGGTGGCCGGGGGTTCCGAGTCAACTATGATGAACTGTGTTGCTAATAGGGCTGGGACAAGTCCAGATTTACTCCCGGACCCCCTATTACCCGACGCTACCCACTGTAGGACTCAAGGAGTTGGGAACAAAATGTCCGATTGGAATTGTTTTACTGCAGCCCTGGCAAAAACAATTTAGATTCATGTATCAAATGATCAGATCATGTGTACACTGAAGTTGACTGAAGCTTTATCTTTATTCAAACATATGCTAAAGGAATGTATGCATTGTCAGAAAGAAATGCGAACATTAGCGACTTGTAGTGTAACCACTGAGCTATGCTCAGTGTTTGTCATTAAATATATCAGGCGACTAACCACAGGTCTGAGTAGTACTGTGGGTACCCGGGTCCTACTCAGGACCCACCCGGCCCGAGTACCCGAGTTACCCATCCCAGCCCTAGTTGCTAATCAGTTTTCAACATAATCCTGTGTGCATCGATTTTAAAGGCTTGTACAGCGGGGTTGTCTTATACGTGGGGTCGCTTTATAAATGGCGATATACGGTACTATGGCTGCATGGAACTCTGGGTAGGGGAGTGAGGTTTTTACTTCTTAGGAAGGTGGAAATAATGAAGTAAGTTTTCAATCATTGCTAATAAAGTCCATCTTAAAAACAGTGTCAAGATCAATAAACAAATACAAATGAACAAATAAACAAATAAACACTGTCAACTTGTGCGCTCCTGTCCCCGAGACTCCTGTACACACCTGTAGGCCACGATGTTGTGGGTAGCTGCTGCTATCTTCCTGTTCTCCAGTAACTTATTCCTCACAAGCTCTATCTGAAACACAAAACATCTTATACAGACAGTATGTTAACTGCATGTATGTGTATTCAGTGCATGTTTATGAAAAGGGGGTGTATGTGTTTGTTTGTTTGTTGTTTAACACTCCACTCATTAATATTCCAGCTATATGAGGGTGTATATACAGGGATGCGTGTGTGTGTGTGTGTGTCTGTGTGTCTGTGTGTGTGTGCGTGCGCAAGGGTGTGTGCAAGGGTGTATGTGTGTGTGTGCAAGGGTGTATGTGTGCGAGGGTGTATGTGTGTGTACAGGGGTGTATGTGTGTGTGTGCAAGGGTGTATGTGTGTGTACAGGGGTGTATGTGTGTGTACAGGGGTGTATGTGTGTGTACAGGGATGTATGTGGGTGTGTGTGTGCAAGGGTGTATGTGTGTGTACAGGGGTGTATGTGTGTGTACAGGGGTGTATGTGTGTGTACAGGGATCTATGTGTGTGTGTGTGTGTACAGGGGTATATATATGTGTTTGTGTGTGCCAGGATGTATGTGTGTGTACAGGGGTGTATGTGTGTACAGGGTGTGTGTGTGTGTGTGTGTGTGTGTGTGTGTGTGTGTGTGTGTGTGTGTGTGTGTGTGTGTGTGTGTGTGTGTGCAGGGGTGTATGTGTGTGTAGAGGTGTGTGTGTGTGTGTGTGTGTGTGTGTGTGTGTGTGTGTGTGTGTGTGCGTACAGTGGTGTATGTGTGTGCACAGGGGTGTATGTGTGTGTACAGGGGTGTGCGTATGTGTACAGGGGTGTATGTGTGTGTACAGGGGTGTATGTGTGTGTGTACAGGGGTGTATGTGTGTGTGTACAGGGGTGTATGTGTGTGTACAGGGGTGTGTGTATGTGTGTGTACAGGGGTGTGTGTATTTGTGTGTACAGGGGTGTGTGTATTTGTGTGTACAGGGGTGTATGTGTGTGTACAGGGATGTATGTGTGTGTGTCTGTGTGCAAGGGTGTATGTGTGTGTACAGGGGTGTATATGTATGTGTGTGTGTACCAGGATGTATGTGTGTGTAAGGGTATGTGTGTGTGTACAGGGATATATGTGTGTGTGTGTGTGTAAGGGTATGTGTGTGTGTACAGGGATGTATGTGTATGTGTGTGTACAGGGATTTATGTCAGTGTGTGTGTGCCAGGGTCTATGTGTGTGTACAGGGGTGTATGTGTGTGTGAGTGTGAGTGTGTGTGTGTGTGTGTGAAAGTGTATATGTGTGTGTGTGCCAGGGTGTATGTGTGTGTACAGGGGTGTATGTGTGTGTACAGGGGTGTATGTGTGTGTACAGGGATGTATGTGGATGTACAGGGGTGCATGTGTGTGTACAGGGATGTATGTGTGTGTGTACAGGGATGTATGTGTGTGTGTACAGGGGTGTGTGTGCTCGTGTACAGGTGTGTGTGTGTGTGTGTACAGGTGTGTGTGTGTACAGGGGTGTGAGTGTGTACAGGAGGGTGTGTGTGTACAAGGGTGTTTGTGTACAGGGGTGTATGTGTGTGTACAGGGGTGTATGTGTGTGTAGAGGGTTTTATGTGTGTGTACAGGGGTGTGTGTGTGTACAGGGGTGTGTGTATGTGTACAGCGGGGAATGTGTGTGTACAGGGGGGAATGTGTGTGTACAGGGATGTATGTGTGTACAGGGGTGTTTGTGTGCATACAGGGGTGTGTGTATATGTGTGTACAGGAGTGTATGTGTGTGTACAGGGGGGTGTATGTGTGTGTACAGGGGGGAATGTGTGTGTACAGGGATGTATGTGTGTGTGTACAGGGATGTATGTGTGTACAGGGGTGTTTGTGTGCATACAGGGGTGTGTGTATATGTGTGTACAGGAGTGTATTTGTGTGTACAGGGGGGTGTATGTGTGTGTACAGGGGTGTATGTGTGTACGTGTGTGTAGAGGGGTGTATGTGTGTGTACAGGGGTGTATGTGTGTGTACAGGGGTGTATGTGTGTGTACAGGGGTGTATGTGTGTGTACAGGGGTGTATGTGTGTACAGGGGTGTATGTGTCTTTACAGGGGTGTATGTGTGTACAGGGGTGTATGTGTGTGTACAGGTGTGTATGTGTACAGGGGCGTATGTGTGTGTACAGGGGTGTATGTGTGTGTACAGGGGTCTATGTGTGTGTACAGGGGTGTATGTGTGTGTACAGGGGTTTATATGTGTGTACGGGGGTGTATGTGTGTGTACAGGGGTGTATGTGTCTGTACAGGGGTCTATGTGTGTGTACAGGGGTGTATGTGTCTGTACAGGGGTTTATGTGTGTGTACAGGGGTGTATGTGTGTGTACAGGGGTGTATGTGTGTGTACAGGGGTGTATGTGTGTACAGGGGTGTATGTGTGTGTACAGGTGTGTATGTGTACAGGTGTGTATGTGTGTGTACAGGGGTGTATGTGTGTGTACAGGGATGTATGTGTGTGTACAGGGGTGTATGTGTGTACAGGGGTGTATGTGTGTGTAAAGGTGGTGTGTGTACAGGGGTGTATGTGTGTACTGGGGTGTATGTGTGTACTGGGGTGTATGTGTGTGTACAGGTGTATATGTGTGTACAGGTGTATATGTGTGTGTACGTGTGTGTACAGGTGTGTATGTGTGTGTACAGGTGTGTATGTGTGTGTACAGGGGTGTATGTGTGTGTACAGGGGTGTATGTGTGTGTACAGGGGTGTATGTGTGTGAGTGTGTACAGGGGGGTGTGTGTGTACAAGGGTGTTTGTGTACAGGGGTGTATGTGTGTGTACAGGGGTGTATGTGTGTGTAGAGGGTTTTATGTGTGTGTACAGGGGTGTGTGTGTGTACAGGGGTGTGTGTATGTGTACAGCGGGGAATGTGTGTGTACAGGGGGGAATGTGTGTGTACAGGGATGTATGTGTGTACAGGGGTGTTTGTGTGCATACAGGGGTGTGTGTATATGTGTGTACAGGAGTGTATATGTGTGTACAGGGGGGTGTATGTGTGTGTACAGGGGGGAATGTGTGTGTACAGGGATGTATGTGTGTGTGTACAGGGATGTATGTGTGTACAGGGGTGTTTGTGTGCATACAGGGGTGTGTGTATATGTGTGTACAGGAGTGTATTTGTGTGTACAGGGGGGTGTATGTGTGTGTACAGGGGTGTATGTGTGTACGTGTGTGTAGAGGGGTGTATGTGTGTGTACAGGGGTGTATGTGTGTGTACAGGGGTCTATGTGTGTGTACAGGGGTGTATGTGTGTGTACAGGGGTGTATGTGTGTGTACAGGGGTGTATGTGTGTACAGGGGTGTATGTGTCTTTACAGGGGTGTATGTGTGTACAGGGGTGTATGTGTGTGTACAGGTGTGTATGTGTACAGGGGCGTATGTGTGTGTACAGGGGTGTATGTGTGTGTACAGGGGTCTATGTGTGTGTACAGGGGTGTATGTGTGTGTACAGGGGTTTATATGTGTGTACGGGGGTGTATGTGTGTGTACAGGGGTGTATGTGTCTGTACAGGGGTCTATGTGTGTGTACAGGGGTGTATGTGTCTGTACAGGGGTTTATGTGTGTGTACAGGGGTTTATGTGTGTGTACAGGGGTGTATGTGTGTGTACAGGGGTGTATGTGTGTACAGGGGTGTATGTGTGTGTACAGGTGTGTATGTGTACAGGTGTGTATGTGTGTGTACAGGGGTGTATGTGTGTGTACAGGGATGTATGTGTGTGTACAGGGGTGTATGTGTGTACAGGGGTGTATGTGTGTGTACAGGGATCTATGTGTGTGTGTGTGTGTACAGGGGTATATATATGTGTTTGTGTGTGCCAGGATGTATGTGTGCGAGGGTGTATGTGTGTGTACAGGGGTGTATGTGTGTGTGTGCAAGGGTGTATGTGTGTGTACAGGGGTGTATGTGTGTGTACAGGGGTGTATGTGTGTGTACAGGGATGTATGTGGGTGTGTGTGTGCAAGGGTGTATGTGTGTGTACAGGGGTGTATGTGTGTGTACAGGGGTGTATGTGTGTGTACAGGGATCTATGTGTGTGTGTGTGTGTACAGGGGTATATATATGTGTTTGTGTGTGCCAGGATGTATGTGTGTGTACAGGGGTGTATGTGTGTACAGGGGTGTGTGTGTGTGTGTGTGTGTGTGTGTGTGTGTGTGTGTGTGTGTGTGTGTGTGTGTGTGTGTGTGTGTGTGTGTGTGTGTGTGTGTGCAGGGGTGTATGTGTGTGTAGAGGTGTGTGTGTGTGTGTGTGTGTGTGTGTGTGTGTGTGTGTGTGTGTGTGTGCGTACAGTGGTGTATGTGTGTGCACAGGGGTGTATGTGTGTGTACAGGGGTGTGCGTATGTGTACAGGGGTGTATGTGTGTGTACAGGGGTGTATGTGTGTGTGTACAGGGGTGTATGTGTGTGTGTACAGGGGTGTATGTGTGTGTACAGGGGTGTGTGTATGTGTGTGTACAGGGGTGTGTGTATTTGTGTGTACAGGGGTGTGTGTATTTGTGTGTACAGGGGTGTATGTGTGTGTACAGGGATGTATGTGTGTGTGTCTGTGTGCAAGGGTGTATGTGTGTGTACAGGGGTGTATATGTATGTGTGTGTGTACCAGGATGTATGTGTGTGTAAGGGTATGTGTGTGTGTACAGGGATATATGTGTGTGTGTGTGTGTAAGGGTATGTGTGTGTGTACAGGGATGTATGTGTATGTGTGTGTACAGGGATTTATGTCAGTGTGTGTGTGCCAGGGTCTATGTGTGTGTACAGGGGTGTATGTGTGTGTGAGTGTGAGTGTGTGTGTGTGTGTGTGAAAGTGTATATGTGTGTGTGTGCCAGGGTGTATGTGTGTGTACAGGGGTGTATGTGTGTGTACAGGGGTGTATGTGTGTGTACAGGGATGTATGTGGATGTACAGGGGTGCATGTGTGTGTACAGGGATGTATGTGTGTGTGTACAGGGATGTATGTGTGTGTGTACAGGGGTGTGTGTGCTCGTGTACAGGTGTGTGTGTGTGTGTGTACAGGTGTGTGTGTGTACAGGGGTGTGAGTGTGTACAGGAGGGTGTGTGTGTACAAGGGTGTTTGTGTACAGGGGTGTATGTGTGTGTACAGGGGTGTATGTGTGTGTAGAGGGTTTTATGTGTGTGTACAGGGGTGTGTGTGTGTACAGGGGTGTGTGTATGTGTACAGCGGGGAATGTGTGTGTACAGGGGGGAATGTGTGTGTACAGGGATGTATGTGTGTACAGGGGTGTTTGTGTGCATACAGGGGTGTGTGTATATGTGTGTACAGGAGTGTATGTGTGTGTACAGGGGGGTGTATGTGTGTGTACAGGGGGGAATGTGTGTGTACAGGGATGTATGTGTGTGTGTACAGGGATGTATGTGTGTACAGGGGTGTTTGTGTGCATACAGGGGTGTGTGTATATGTGTGTACAGGAGTGTATTTGTGTGTACAGGGGGGTGTATGTGTGTGTACAGGGGTGTATGTGTGTACGTGTGTGTAGAGGGGTGTATGTGTGTGTACAGGGGTGTATGTGTGTGTACAGGGGTGTATGTGTGTGTACAGGGGTGTATGTGTGTGTACAGGGGTGTATGTGTGTACAGGGGTGTATGTGTCTTTACAGGGGTGTATGTGTGTACAGGGGTGTATGTGTGTGTACAGGTGTGTATGTGTACAGGGGCGTATGTGTGTGTACAGGGGTGTATGTGTGTGTACAGGGGTCTATGTGTGTGTACAGGGGTGTATGTGTGTGTACAGGGGTTTATATGTGTGTACGGGGGTGTATGTGTGTGTACAGGGGTGTATGTGTCTGTACAGGGGTCTATGTGTGTGTACAGGGGTGTATGTGTCTGTACAGGGGTTTATGTGTGTGTACAGGGGTGTATGTGTGTGTACAGGGGTGTATGTGTGTGTACAGGGGTGTATGTGTGTACAGGGGTGTATGTGTGTGTACAGGTGTGTATGTGTACAGGTGTGTATGTGTGTGTACAGGGGTGTATGTGTGTGTACAGGGATGTATGTGTGTGTACAGGGGTGTATGTGTGTACAGGGGTGTATGTGTGTGTAAAGGTGGTGTGTGTACAGGGGTGTATGTGTGTACTGGGGTGTATGTGTGTACTGGGGTGTATGTGTGTGTACAGGTGTATATGTGTGTACAGGTGTATATGTGTGTGTACGTGTGTGTACAGGTGTGTATGTGTGTGTACAGGTGTGTATGTGTGTGTACAGGGGTGTATGTGTGTGTACAGGGGTGTATGTGTGTGTACAGGGGTGTATGTGTGTGAGTGTGTACAGGGGGGTGTGTGTGTACAAGGGTGTTTGTGTACAGGGGTGTATGTGTGTGTACAGGGGTGTATGTGTGTGTAGAGGGTTTTATGTGTGTGTACAGGGGTGTGTGTGTGTACAGGGGTGTGTGTATGTGTACAGCGGGGAATGTGTGTGTACAGGGGGGAATGTGTGTGTACAGGGATGTATGTGTGTACAGGGGTGTTTGTGTGCATACAGGGGTGTGTGTATATGTGTGTACAGGAGTGTATATGTGTGTACAGGGGGGTGTATGTGTGTGTACAGGGGGGAATGTGTGTGTACAGGGATGTATGTGTGTGTGTACAGGGATGTATGTGTGTACAGGGGTGTTTGTGTGCATACAGGGGTGTGTGTATATGTGTGTACAGGAGTGTATTTGTGTGTACAGGGGGGTGTATGTGTGTGTACAGGGGTGTATGTGTGTACGTGTGTGTAGAGGGGTGTATGTGTGTGTACAGGGGTCTATGTGTGTGTACAGGGGTGTATGTGTGTGTACAGGGGTGTATGTGTGTGTACAGGGGTGTATGTGTGTACAGGGGTGTATGTGTCTTTACAGGGGTGTATGTGTGTACAGGGGTGTATGTGTGTGTACAGGTGTGTATGTGTACAGGGGCGTATGTGTGTGTACAGGGGTGTATGTGTGTGTACAGGGGTCTATGTGTGTGTACAGGGGTGTATGTGTGTGTACAGGGGTTTATATGTGTGTACGGGGGTGTATGTGTGTGTACAGGGGTGTATGTGTCTGTACAGGGGTCTATGTGTGTGTACAGGGGTGTATGTGTCTGTACAGGGGTTTATGTGTGTGTACAGGGGTGTATGTGTGTGTACAGGGGTGTATGTGTGTGTACAGGGGTGTATGTGTGTACAGGGGTGTATGTGTGTGTACAGGTGTGTATGTGTACAGGTGTGTATGTGTGTGTACAGGGGTGTATGTGTGTGTACAGGGATGTATGTGTGTGTACAGGGGTGTATGTGTGTACAGGGGTGTATGTGTGTGTACAGGGATCTATGTGTGTGTGTGTGTGTACAGGGGTATATATATGTGTTTGTGTGTGCCAGGATGTATGTGTGTGTACAGGGGTGTATGTGTGTACAGGTGTGTGTGTGTGTGTGTGTGTGTGTGTGTGTGTGTGTGTGTGTGTGTGTGTGTGTGTGTGTGTGTGTGTGTGTGCAGGGGTGTATGTGTGTGTAGAGGTGTGTGTGTGTGTGTGTGTGTGTGTGTGTGTGTGTGTGTGTGTGTGTGTGTGTGTGTGTGTGTGTGTGCGTACAGTGGTGTATGTGTGTGCACAGGGGTGTATGTGTGTGTACAGGGGTGTGCGTATGTGTACAGGGGTGTATGTGTGTGTACAGGGGTGTATGTGTGTGTGTACAGGGGTGTATGTGTGTGTGTACAGGGGTGTATGTGTGTGTACAGGGGTGTGTGTATGTGTGTGTACAGGGGGGTGTGTATTTGTGTGTACAGGGGTGTGTGTATTTGTGTGTACAGGGGTGTATGTGTGTGTACAGGGATGTATGTGTGTGTGTCTGTGTGCAAGGGTGTATGTGTGTGTACAGGGGTGTATATGTATGTGTGTGTGTACCAGGATGTATGTGTGTGTAAGGGTATGTGTGTGTGTACAGGGATATATGTGTGTGTGTGTGTGTAAGGGTATGTGTGTGTGTACAGGGATGTATGTGTATGTGTGTGTACAGGGATTTATGTCAGTGTGTGTGTGCCAGGGTCTATGTGTGTGTACAGGGGTGTATGTGTGTGTGAGTGTGTGTGTGTGTGTGTGAAAGTGTATATGTGTGTGTGTGCCAGGGTGTATGTGTGTGTACAGGGGTGTATGTGTGTGTACAGGGGTGTATGTGTGTGTACAGGGATGTATGTGGATGTACAGGGGTGCATGTGTGTGTACAGGGATGTATGTGTGTGTGTACAGGGATGTATGTGTGTGTGTACAGGGGTGTGTGTGCTCGTGTACAGCTGTGTGTGTGTGTGTGTGTACAGGTGTGTGTGTGTACAGGGGTGTGAGTGTGTACAGGAGGGTGTGTGTGTACAAGGGTGTTTGTGTACAGGGGTGTATGTGTGTGTACAGGGGTGTATGTGTGTGTAGAGGGTTTTATGTGTGTGTACAGGGGTGTGTGTGTGTACAGGGGTGTGTGTATGTGTACAGCGGGGAATGTGTGTGTACAGGGGGGAATGTGTGTGTACAGGGATGTATGTGTGTACAGGGGTGTTTGTGTGCATACAGGGGTGTGTGTATATGTGTGTACAGGAGTGTATGTGTGTGTACAGGGGGGTGTATGTGTGTGTACAGGGGGCAATGTGTGTGTACAGGGATGTATGTGTGTACAGGGGTGTTTGTGTGCATACAGGGGTGTGTGTATATGTGTGTACAGGAGTGTATTTGTGTGTACAGGGGGGTGTATGTGTGTGTACAGGGGTGTATGTGTGTACGTGTGTGTAGAGGGGTGTATGTGTGTGAACAGGGGTGTATGTGTGTGTACAGGGGTGTATGTGTGTGTACAGGGGTGTATGTGTGTGTACAGGGGTGTATGTGTGTACAGGGGTGTATGTGTCTTTACAGGGGTGTATGTGTGTACAGGGGTGTATGTGTGTGTACAGGTGTGTATGTGTACAGGGGCGTATGTGTGTGTACAGGGGTGTATGTGTGTGTACAGGGGTCTATGTGTGTGTACAGGGGTGTATGTGTGTGTACAGGGGTTTATATGTGTGTACGGGGGTGTATGTGTGTGTACAGGGGTGTATGTGTCTGTACAGGGGTCTATGTGTGTGTACAGGGGTGTATGTGTCTGTACAGGGGTTTATGTGTGTGTACAGGGGTGTATGTGTGTGTACAGGGGTGTATGTGTGTGTACAGGGGTGTATGTGTGTACAGGGGTGTATGTGTGTGTAAAGGTGGTGTGTGTACAGGGGTGTATGTGTGTACTGGGGTGTATGTGTGTACTGGGGTGTATGTGTGTGTACAGGTGTATATGTGTGTACAGGTGTATATGTGTGTGTACGTGTGTGTACAGGTGTGTATGTGTGTGTACAGGTGTGTATGTGTGTGTACAGGGGTGTATGTGTGTGTACAGGGGTGTATGTGTGTGTACAGGGGTGTATGTGTGTGAGTGTGTACAGGGGGGTGTGTGTGTACAAGGGTGTTTGTGTACAGGGGTGTATGTGTGTGTACAGGGGTGTATGTGTGTGTAGAGGGTTTTATGTGTGTGTACAGGGGTGTGTGTGTGTACAGGGGTGTGTGTATGTGTACAGCGGGGAATGTGTGTGTACAGGGGGGAATGTGTGTGTACAGGGATGTATGTGTGTACAGGGGTGTTTGTGTGCATACAGGGGTGTGTGTATATGTGTGTACAGGAGTGTATATGTGTGTACAGGGGGGTGTATGTGTGTGTACAGGGGGGAATGTGTGTGTACAGGGATGTATGTGTGTGTGTACAGGGATGTATGTGTGTACAGGGGTGTTTCTGTGCATACAGGGGTGTGTGTATATGTGTGTACAGGAGTGTATTTGTGTGTACAGGGGGGTGTATGTGTGTGTACAGGGGTGTATGTGTGTACGTGTGTGTAGAGGGGTGTATGTGTGTGTACAGGGGTGTATGTGTGTGTACAGGGGTCTATGTGTGTGTACAGGGGTGTATGTGTGTGTACAGGGGTGTATGTGTGTGTACAGGGGTGTATGTGTGTACAGGGGTGTATGTGTCTTTACAGGGGTGTATGTGTGTACAGGGGTGTATGTGTGTGTACAGGTGTGTATGTGTACAGGGGCGTATGTGTGTGTACAGGGGTGTATGTGTGTGTACAGGGGTCTATGTGTGTGTACAGGGGTGTATGTGTGTGTACAGGGGTTTATATGTGTGTACGGGGGTGTATGTGTGTGTACAGGGGTGTATGTGTCTGTACAGGGGTCTATGTGTGTGTACAGGGGTGTATGTGTCTGTACAGGGGTTTATGTGTGTGTACAGGGGTGTATGTGTGTGTACAGGGGTGTATGTGTGTGTACAGGGGTGTATGTGTGTACAGGGGTGTATGTGTGTGTACAGGTGTGTATGTGTACAGGTGTGTATGTGTGTGTACAGGGGTGTATGTGTGTGTACAGGGATGTATGTGTGTGTACAGGGGTGTATGTGTGTACAGGGGTGTATGTGTGTGTACAGGGATCTATGTGTGTGTGTGTGTGTACAGGGGTATATATATGTGTTTGTGTGTGCCAGGATATATGTGTGTGTACAGGGGTGTATGTGTGTACAGGGGTGTGTGTGTGTGTGTGTGTGTGTGTGTGTGTGTGTGTGTGTGTGTGTGTGTGTGTGTGTGCAGGGGTGTATGTGTGTGTAGAGGTGTGTGTGTGTGTGTGTGTGTGTGTGTGTGTGTGTGTGTGTGTGTGTGTGTGTGTGTGTGTGTGTGTGTGTGTGTGTGTGTGTGCGCGTGCGTACAGTGAGTGAGTGAGTGAGTATGGTTTTACGCCGCTTTTAGCAATATTCCAGCAATATCACGGCGGGGGACACCAGAAATGGGCTTCACACATTGTGCCCATGTCGGGAATCGAACCCGGGTCTTCGGCGTGACGAGCGAACGCTTTAACCACTAGGCTACCCGACCGCCCCTCGCGTGCGTACAGTGGTGTATGTGTGTGCACAGGGGTGTATGTGTGTGTACAGGGGTGTGCGTATGTGTACAGGGGTGTATGTGTGTGTACAGGGGTGTATGTGTGTGTGTACAGGGGTGTATGTGTGTGTGTACAGGGGTGTATGTGTGTGTACAGGGGTGTGTGTATGTGTGTGTACAGGGGTGTGTGTATTTGTGTGTACAGGGGTGTGTGTATTTGTGTGTACAGGGGTGTATGTGTGTGTGAGTGTGAGTGTGTGTGTGTGTGTGTGAAAGTGTATATGTGTGTGTGTGCCAGGGTGTATGTGTGTGTACAGGGGTGTATGTGTGTGTACAGGGGTGTATGTGTGTGTACAGGGATGTATGTGGATGTACAGGGGTGCATGTGTGTGTACAGGGATGTATGTGTGTGTGTACAGGGATGTATGTGTGTGTGTACAGGGGTGTGTGTGCTCGTGTACAGGTGTGTGTGTGTGTGTGTACAGGTGTGTGTGTGTACAGGGGTGTGAGTGTGTACAGGAGGGTGTGTGTGTACAAGGGTGTTTGTGTACAGGGGTGTATGTGTGTGTACAGGGGTGTATGTGTGTGTAGAGGGTTTTATGTGTGTGTACAGGGGTGTGTGTGTGTACAGGGGTGTGTGTATGTGTACAGCGGGGAATGTGTGTGTACAGGGGGGAATGTGTGTGTACAGGGATGTATGTGTGTACAGGGGTGTTTGTGTGCATACAGGGGTGTGTGTATATGTGTGTACAGGAGTGTATGTGTGTGTACAGGGGGGTGTATGTGTGTGTACAGGGGGGAATGTGTGTGTACAGGGATGTATGTGTGTGTGTACAGGGATGTATGTGTGTACAGGGGTGTTTGTGTGCATACAGGGGTGTGTGTATATGTGTGTACAGGAGTGTATTTGTGTGTACAGGGGGGTGTATGTGTGTGTACAGGGGTGTATGTGTGTACGTGTGTGTAGAGGGGTGTATGTGTGTGTACAGGGGTGTATGTGTGTGTACAGGGGTGTATGTGTGTGTACAGGGGTGTATGTGTGTGTACAGGGGTGTATGTGTGTACAGGGGTGTATGTGTCTTTACAGGGGTGTATGTGTGTACAGGGGTGTATGTGTGTGTACAGGTGTGTATGTGTACAGGGGCGTATGTGTGTGTACAGGGGTGTATGTGTGTGTACAGGGGTCTATGTGTGTGTACAGGGGTGTATGTGTGTGTACAGGGGTTTATATGTGTGTACGGGGGTGTATGTGTGTGTACAGGGGTGTATGTGTCTGTACAGGGGTCTATGTGTGTGTACAGGGGTGTATGTGTCTGTACAGGGGTTTATGTGTGTGTACAGGGGTGTATGTGTGTGTACAGGGGTGTATGTGTGTGTACAGGGGTGTATGTGTGTACAGGGGTGTATGTGTGTGTACAGGTGTGTATGTGTACAGGTGTGTATGTGTGTGTACAGGGGTGTATGTGTGTGTACAGGGATGTATGTGTGTGTACAGGGGTGTATGTGTGTACAGGGGTGTATGTGTGTGTAAAGGTGGTGTGTGTACAGGGGTGTATGTGTGTACTGGGGTGTATGTGTGTACTGGGGTGTATGTGTGTGTACAGGTGTATATGTGTGTACAGGTGTATATGTGTGTGTACGTGTGTGTACAGGTGTGTATGTGTGTGTACAGGTGTGTATGTGTGTGTACAGGGGTGTATGTGTGTGTACAGGGGTGTATGTGTGTGTACAGGGGTGTATGTGTGTGAGTGTGTACAGGGGGGTGTGTGTGTACAAGGGTGTTTGTGTACAGGGGTGTATGTTTGTGTACAGGGGTGTATGTGTGTGTAGAGGGTTTTATGTGTGTGTACAGGGGTGTGTGTGTGTACAGGGGTGTGTGTATGTGTACAGCGGGGAATGTGTGTGTACAGGGGGGAATGTGTGTGTACAGGGATGTATGTGTGTACAGGGGTGTTTGTGTGCATACAGGGGTGTGTGTATATGTGTGTACAGGAGTGTATATGTGTGTACAGGGGGGTGTATGTGTGTGTACAGGGGGGAATGTGTGTGTACAGGGATGTATGTGTGTGTGTACAGGGATGTATGTGTGTACAGGGGTGTTTCTGTGCATACAGGGGTGTGTGTATATGTGTGTACAGGAGTGTATTTGTGTGTACAGGGGGGTGTATGTGTGTGTACAGGGGTGTATGTGTGTACGTGTGTGTAGAGGGGTGTATGTGTGTGTACAGGGGTGTATGTGTGTGTACAGGGGTCTATGTGTGTGTACAGGGGTGTATGTGTGTGTACAGGGGTGTATGTGTGTGTACAGGGGTGTATGTGTGTACAGGGGTGTATGTGTCTTTACAGGGGTGTATGTGTGTACAGGGGTGTATGTGTGTGTACAGGTGTGTATGTGTACAGGGGCGTATGTGTGTGTACAGGGGTGTATGTGTGTGTACAGGGGTCTATGTGTGTGTACAGGGGTGTATGTGTGTGTACAGGGGTTTATATGTGTGTACGGGGGTGTATGTGTGTGTACAGGGGTGTATGTGTCTGTACAGGGGTCTATGTGTGTGTACAGGGGTGTATGTGTCTGTACAGGGGTTTATGTGTGTGTACAGGGGTGTATGTGTGTGTACAGGGGTGTATGTGTGTGTACAGGGGTGTATGTGTGTACAGGGGTGTATGTGTGTGTACAGGTGTGTATGTGTACAGGTGTGTATGTGTGTGTACAGGGGTGTATGTGTGTGTACAGGGATGTATGTGTGTGTACAGGGGTGTATGTGTGTACAGGGGTGTATGTGTGTGTACAGGTGTGTATGTGTGTGTACAGGGGTGTATGTGTGTGTACAGGTGTGTATGTGTGTGTACAGGGGTGTATGTGTGTGTACAGGGGTGTATGTGTGTGTACAGGTGTGTATGTGTACAGGTGTGTATGTGTGTGTACAGGGGTGTATGTGTGTGTACAGGGGTGTATGTGTGTGTACAGGGATGTATGTGTGTGTACAGGGGTCTATGTGTGTGTACAGGGGTGTATGTGTCTGTACAGGGGTTTATGTGTGTGTACAGGGGTGTATGTGTGTGTACAGGGGTGTATGTGTGTGTACAGGGGTGTATGTGTGTACAGGGGTGTATGTGTGTGTACAGGTGTGTATGTGTACAGGTGTGTATGTGTGTGTACAGGGATGTATGTGTGTGTACAGGGATGTATGTGTGTGTACAGGGGTGTATGTGTGTACAGGGGTGTATGTGTGTGTAAAGGTGGTGTGTGTACAGGGGTGTATGTGTGTACTGGGGTGTATGTGTGTACTGGGGTGTATGTGTGTGTACAGGTGTATATGTGTGTACAGGTGTATATGTGTGTGTACATGTGTGTACAGGTGTGTATGTGTGTGTACAGGGGTGTATGTGTGTGTACAGGGGTGTATGTGTGTCTACAGGGGTGTATGTGTGTGTGTGTGTACAGGGGTATATATATGTGTGTGTGTGTGTGTGTGTGCCAGGATGTATGTGTGTTTACAGGGGTGTATGTGTGTGTACAGGGGTGAATATGTGTGTACAGGGATGTATGTGTGTGTGCTAGGGTGTATGTGTGTGTACAGGTGTGTGTGTGTGTGTACAGGTGTGTGTGTGTGTGTGTGTGTGTGTGTGTGTGTGTGTGTGTGTGTGTGTGTGTGTGTGTGTGTGTGTGTGTGTACAGGTGTGTGTGTGTGTGTGTGTGTGTGTGTGTGTGTGTGTGTGTGTGTAGAGGGATTTATGTCAGTGTGTGTGTGCCAGGGTCTATGTGTGTGTACAGGGGTGTATGTGTGTGTGAGTGTGTGTGTGCTAGAGTGTATGTGTGTGTGTGTGCCAGGGTGTATGTGTGTGTACAGGGGTGTATGTGTGTGTACAGGGGTTTATGTGTGTGTACAGGGGTGTATGTGTGTGTACAGGAGTGTATGTGTGTGTACAGGGGTGTATGTGTGTGTACAGGGGTGTATGTGGATGTACAGGGGTGTATGTGTGTGTACAGGGGTTTATGTGTGTGTACAGGGGTGCATGTGTGTGCCA
Organism: Haliotis rufescens; assembly: GCF_023055435.1. Taxonomy (NCBI): domain Eukaryota; kingdom Metazoa; phylum Mollusca; class Gastropoda; order Lepetellida; family Haliotidae; genus Haliotis; species Haliotis rufescens. The sequence goes on from NW_025963857.1 coordinate 123,374, forward strand.
GGGTGTATGTGTGTGCCAGGGTGTATGTGTGTGTACAGGGGTGTATGTGTGTGTACAGGGGTTTATGTGTGTGTACAGGGGTATATGTGTGTGCCAGGGTGTATGTGTGTGTACAGGGGTGTATGTGGATGTACAGGGGTGTATGTGTGTGTACAGAGGTGTATGTGTGTGTACAGGGGTGTGTATGTGTACAGGGGTGTATGTGTGTACAGGGGTGTATGTGTGTACAGGTGTGTATGTGTGTGTACAGGGGTGTATGTGTGTGTACAGGGGTGTATGTGTGTGTACAGGGGTGTATGTGTGTACAGCGGTGTATGTGTGTACAGGTGTGTATGTGTGTGTACAGGGGTGTATGTGTGTGTACAGGTGTGTATGTGTACAGGGGTGTATGTGTGTGTACAGGGGTGTATGTGTGTGTACAGGGATGTATGTGTGTGTACAGGGGCGTATGTGTGTACAGGGGTGTATGTGTGTGTACAGGGGTGTATGTGTGTGTACAGGGGTGTATGTGTGTGTAAAGGTGGTGTGTGTACAGGGGTGTATGTGTGTACAGGGGTGTATGTGTGTGTAAAGGTGGTGTGTGTACAGGGGTGTATGTGTGTACAGGGGTGTATGTGTGTACAGGGGTGTGTGCGTTTGTACAGGTGTGTATGTGTGTGTACAGGTGTGTACGTGTGTGTACAGGTGTGTATGTGTGTGTTCAGGTGTGTGTGTGTACAGGGGTGTATGTGTGTACAGGGGTGTTTGTGTGCATACAGGGGTGTGTGTATATGTGTGTACAGGAGTGTATTTGTGTGTACAGGGGGGTGTATGTGTGTGTACAGGGGTTTATGTGTGTACGTGTGTGTAGAGGGGTGTATGTGTGTGTACAGGGGTGTATGTGTGTGTACAGGGGTCTATGTGTGTGTACAGGGGTGTATGTGTGTGTACAGGGGTGTATGTGTGTGTACAGGGGTCTATGTGTGTGTACAGGGGTGTATGTGTGTGTACAGGGGTTTATGTGTGTGTACAGGGGTGTATGTGTGTGTACAGGGGTGTATGTGTGTACAGGGGTGTATGCGTGTGTACAGGTGTGTACGTGTGTGTACAGGTGTGTATGTGTGTGTACAGGTGTGTATGTGTGTGTACAGGTGTGTGTGTGTACAGGGGTGTATGTGTGTACAGGGATGTATGTGTGTACAGGTGTGTATGTGTGTGTACAGGTGTGTATGTGTGTGTACAGGGGTGTATGTGTGTGTACAGGGGTGTATTTGTGTACAGGGGTGTATGTGTGTGTACGTGTGTACAGGTGTGTATGTGTACAGGTGTAGATGTGTACAGGGGTGTATGTGTGTGTACAGGGGTGTATGTGTACAGGGGTGTATGTGTGTGTACAGGGGTGTATGTGTGTGTACAGGGGTGTATGTGTGTGTACAGGGGTGTGTGTGTGTACATGGGTGTATGTGTACATGGGTGTATGTGTGTGTACAGGGGTGTATGTGTGTGACTCATTTGGTGTTCTCATCAAATACAAATAACTCACTCCAAGGGTAACCTGTGAAAACAAAATGTAAATATAACACCCATGAAGAATTTAAATATTTCACTAAAAATGAATAGTGACCCTGAGCTGCCAGTAACAATCATCATGATTAAACATCATCATACCTCTTCCTTTTTGAAAACTGCCGCCAGATGAGACTGGAACTTGCTTTTCCGATCCCACAAGAATTCACTGTGGTAGATGACTGGGCAGGGGGCTTCCTCTGGGGAACAACATGCATCAGTGTTAATCAGATTTGTACTTGTAGGAGGGAGAGGGAGAGGGAGAGAGGGAGAGAGAGAGGGAGAGGGAGAGAGGGAGAGGGAGAGAGGGAGAGAGAGAGAGGGAGAGGGAGAGAGGGAGAGGGAGGGAGGGGAGGAGGGAAGTGGATGAGGGAGGTGATGAGGGTGGTGGAGGGGGGAGGTGAGGGGAAATAGAGGATATAATAGCAATTATTAAATGCCTGGCTTAGAAATAAACATTTCTACACTAATCTGCAAAAATGATCTGCCATTGACGTAATAGTACAAGCGTTAGCTCACTATTCCTTCCTGAAGTTCCTAGTCTCGACCTACCAGACAATTAGAAGTGTGCTGTATTACCGGTAAATACTATGATATGGAAAAATTAAATAATATTACATAAACATTTGGAAAATACCTGTATATTATATTTTCAAAATCATACATTTTTTCATCTTTATCTGTGATCGAAGAAGGGAAATTATTCGGGACCAGTTTCCTGTATATAATATGTCTATTATCCATACATTGTGACCATAGCAACATCCAATAAAATGGCGGACATTAATGAAGGGGTTAAAACCGTGTGGGGAAAGGAGTTTTTTTTATTGAGGTTCATTACAAATAACAGATGACAGAAAGCATACAATACATTGTGGTACGTATCGTAACACACGAATCATTATTGCAATACTTTGCAATATGAAAGTCAAGCCAATGCCCATTCATCTTCCGCGTCAAGAGAGTAAACTGACTATAAAAGTCCAGTTTCCACCCTTGTCAAACTAGGCTGGTAGTATGGAGTTATACTTTGGCTGGACGAACAAGTCTATGCATAGTCCAATCAAAATCCGAAATCGAAATCCGGTTAGTAAACTGTCGTGCAGATTTCGGTCGATTGCAAGATTTGCAAAGCATGTGTACCGACACCTCGTTGTCAACACATATTTTCCAAGTCTTTTCATGTTTTTAATCAAGGTGCTCATTTGATCTGATGCACTTCGAGATGTAAGACCCATTTTATCACAATATAGATCTTGATTATCGATCAGATCGTCTTGACTGGGCGCCACCATTTTGTTTGAAACAAATGCAAGTGATACGCGAGGTGGAATCATGGGAGAGGCTTTGAAGAGACATACTGTATTCGACGTAATAAGTGCCCCGCTCTAATAAACGCCCACGGCGATATTTGCTAATATATTGGCTAGTGAACAATCCCAATCAGCACCCCTTCCGATTGATCAATGTACACAAGACTTATTTATTCGTGTATAATACGCACTCGTGTGTTATATCACCCTTAATTATGGGCAATTAAATTCTTGAAAAATACATCTGTCGTATGTAAACATTTCAGGCTGTTAGCATAAACCACGAAATTTACGATCTTTCAAATAAGCGTCCCCTATTTCTAATTTTGAGAGCGCCCTGAATACGGTAACTCATAATAGCCACTGGTGGTGCTACAATCAATCAAGCCCAGGAATTCCAGCCTAGTTCGGCAAGGGTGGAAACTTGACTTTTGAAGTCAGTTAACTCTCTTGCCTCGGGAAGATGATGCCCACCAATTAGACTAATGTTAACATTGAATCCTGAATGCACAATTACACTTGAACAGAACACCTCCCGACCCAGGGAAACTGAGACAGTTTTACAAATGGTTGGTTCTGTCACTGTATCCCGATGGTGTGGTGCATAGCTTACAATATCAATCCCTGGATTGTCTGGCCAAGACATTTGTATGTGTAGTTCACCGTCATATAGCTGGAATATTGCTGTGTGTGGTATTAAACATAAAACAAACAAACAGTAATCCCTCAATGAATGCTATATATATACCTGCAGGTTTCTTCTTCATGAACTGTGACAGAGTAGTCTCCCCTGTCGCCTCCTTATCCCACTCATGTCCTACCCCAGCCCCATCTGCCCCGTCACCCTGGGAGGGGTCCGTCCACGCCGAGACCAGGTCATCCGACAACGACTCCGCAGACACTGTGGGCGTGTCAATCACTCCTGCTGTAGCTGGGAAATATTCAATTGAGTTTGATTATACATAACTAACGCCACAGGCCCATAGTACAGAATACATGACTATGTGGAAGCGGTTAGAAATGCTACAAGGATTCATTTCTTTATTAACATGGCATGATAGATATAGAGAGAAAGATTTCAAATTGTCGTTTTGACATTAAAGAGATAAACTTATATTTATTTGGATGTACATCATATTTTTCTTCAATATTATTTTCCTTAATTATCACATTAATAATAACCACATACAAGCAAAATGTTAAATTCATCTTCAACGACATGTAAGGAACATTTTCCACATCTTAAACATTTTGGTATTTTTTTGTGCCTGTCAACTGTTGTCTGCTATCTATAGTCATCACATGACTATAGTGTAAACATGATCACATGACACTGTACCTATGTCATCGATACTGATGACGTCATATGTGAGCGCATGCTTGTGAATTTTGAGAGTAAAGGATCTAGCTGGCTGGATGTGTGTTTACGTTGTCTCTTGTTGGGTCCGACCCAGTTATGCTTCAATTCAGAGCTTCAAAGCGGTCTAACTCTATGAAGACAGAGAACGTTTCACCAACTTCAACCTTCATCCTGTGTGAGCTGCCTCAGAAACCTGCATGAAGTGGCTGGGACATAAGGCACGTTTCAGGGGATGCATGACCACACCCGCATCCTAGTCCCTCCCAGAGACCATATACCGATATATGGTCTCTGTCCCTACATACTGTAAATCAGGAAATTAAATCAAGTTTAACTACCATTGAAATCTATAAAAACACTAATCCCGCGTTCCCGTTTAATGGTAATTACCCTCTTTTTTTTTACCAGTTTTCGAACTAAGTCAGCATGTCTGTTACCATCAGGGTTTCCCCTTGTCTATTTCTAGGTCAAAATATCAATTTGGAGCGCCTTGTCTCAATGTGTTAAAAAAAGAGAGTAAATTGTGACTGATGTTTGTGTGAATGACATATAGATCTAACTAAGTTACTTCAGATATGACATGTTTGTACTGAACATGATGTTGAAAGAATTAAAACCAAATAATTTTCATATGTTATTTTATTTGTGGGGACTGGTAATTTTTAGAGTTGCCACAAGGACTGGCAGTTTCAAAAGCCAGCAGGAACATTGCTAATCAAGGTCCTCATCCCACAGCGACACCAAGACAGTAGACTAACATTCCATGGTACAGGTTATAGCAGCTCGATTGAATGTTCTGCTTTCTCACACAAAATTAATCCATTAAGATGAGTGTAGCAAAGTGCAGCAATACATTTAACCATTTCTTTGTTGTCTTTAATCTATCCCTCCGCCTGCCTTATGATCCTTTGGGCATAAAACCAGGAAGTAAACTTGTCTAGTCTTTGAGTGAGTGAGTGAGTGAGTTGGGTTTAACACCGCTTTTAACAGTAGTCCAGTTATATCAGCTTAATGTGGGAGGACAGCCCAAAGTGATGCAGGTCTCAGACGTTTACCACTTTGGTGAAACCCACGAACACGGGTATGGTGCTGACAAACCTTGAAACATAACTGGGGCAAAGCGGGATTTGAACCCACAATCATAGGTTTCTGGCGTGCCAAAGGGATGCAACTCTGCACAGCGAATCGCGTCGCCTTAAATGACTGGGCCACCCGTGCCCCCTTCTAGTCTTTGGAAGGCATTTAGACGTGTTACACATAAGGAGGAGAACTAATGGATGTCTACATCTTTGTTATGAGGAACACGTTTCACTGCATATGCTTACTCCTTCATCAGGTTAACGAAGGAGTAAGTATATACTCCGAAACGTTGTGTTCCTCATAACAAAGAAGTTGACATCCATTAATTCTCTTCCTTTAATTGGTCTAGCCTAAGCAATAACTTGACCCTGTACCTCCGTCGCCTGCCTGAGTCAGTTCTTGAAGGAATTCCCTCGTCCTCTCTATCCACAAATACAGGATGCTCTCTCCCAGATTCTCCCTGAAACAAGACAGACAACACATGAAACAAAAGGAGGTGATTATATTGCACTAACAACATGCATTCACCTGCACGCTTGTGTGCATTCACCGAAATGCTTGAATGTGCATTCACCTGCACACTTGTGTGTGCATGCATGCAATGCCTGCTTGTACTAGTCTAGAATAACGTCATTGCTAGCCCACTGAGATACCATGCCACAGTTTAACATTGATACCCCACTAAAATACAAATAAAAGATAAAGTAAAGACAAAGTACACAATATGCAGGACTAGACGAGGATTTGTCTTGTTCAGTGCTGGGATTCATCACATAGGCGTTATAACACACGAGTTAAAAATACCATATCAGACTTGAACCACTCGGCCACGCCACCTCCAAGTAATAAAAGACTTGAACCACTTCGCCTCACAGTACTAGAACACTTGAACCACTCGCCCACCCCACCTCCAAGTACTGGAACACTTGAACCACTCGGCCACCCCACCTCAAAGTACTAGAACACTTGAACCACTCGCCCACCCCACCTCCAAGTACTGGAACACTTGAACCACTCGGCCACCCCACCTCAAAGTACTAGAACACTTGAACCACTCGGCCATCCCACCTCCAAGTACTAGAACACTTGAACCACTCTGCCACCCCACCTCCAAGTACTAGAACACTTGAACCACTCGCCCACCCTACCTCCAAGTACTAGAACACTTGAACCACTCGGCCAATCCACCTCCAAGTACTGGAACACTAGAACCACTCGGCCATCCCACCTCCAAGTACTCGAACACTTTAACCACTTGGCCACACTACCCCCAAGTACTGGAGCACTTGAACCACTCGCCCCCCCTACATCAAAGTACAAGAACACTTGAACCACTCGGCCACTCCACCTCCAAGTACTGGAACACTTGAACCACTCGGCCAACCCACCTCCAAGTACTAGAACACTTGAACCACTCGGCCCCCCCACCTCCAAGTACTGGAACACTTGAACCACTCGGCCACCCCACCTCCAAGTACTAGAACACTTGAACCACTCGGCCATCCCACCTCCAAGTACTAGAACACTTGAACCACTCTGCCACCCCACCTCCAAGTACTAGAACACTTGAACCACTCTGCCACCCCACCTCCAAGTACTGGAACACTTGAACCACTGGGCCACCCCACCTCCAAGTACTAGAACACTTGAACCACTCGGCCCCCCCACCTCCAAGTACTGGAACACTTGAACCACTCGGCCACCCCACCTCCAAGTACTAGAACACTTGAACCACTCGGCCATCCCACCTCCAAGTACTAGAACACTTGAACCACTCTGCCACCCCACCTCCAAGTACTAGAACACTTGAACCACTCGGCGAATCCACCTCCAAGTACTGGAACACTTGAACCACTCGGCCATCCCACCTCCAAGTACTCAAACACTTTAACCACTTGGCCACACTACCCCCAAGTACTGCAACACTTGAACCACTCGCCCACCCTACCTCAAAGTACTAGAACACTTGAACCACTCGGCCACTCCACCTCCAAGTACTGGAACACTTGAACCACTCGGCCAACCCACCTCCAAGTACTAGAACACTTGAACCACTCGGCCCCCCCACCTCCAAGTACTGGAACACTTGAACCACTCGGCCACCCCACCTCCAAGTACTAGAACACTTGAACCACTCCCCCACCCTACCTCTAAGTACTAGAACACTTGAACCACTCGGCCATCCCACCTCCAAGTACTAGAACACTTGAACCACTCGGCCACCCCACCTCCAAGTACTAGAACACTTGAACCACTCGGCCACTACACCTCCAAGTACTAGAACACTTGAACCACTCGGCCACCCCACCTCCAAGTACTAGAACACTTGAACCACTCGGCCACCCTACCTCCAAGTACTAGAACACTTGAACCACTCGGCCACCCCACCTCCAAGTACTAGAACACTTGAACCACTCGGCCACCCCACCTCCAAGTACTAGAACACTTGAACCACTCGGCCACCCCACCTCCAAGTACAAGAACACTTGAACCACTCGCCCACCCTACCTCCAAGTACTAGAACACTTGAACCACTCGGCCACCCCACCTCCAAGTACAAGAACACTTGAACCACTCGCCCACCCTACCTCCTAGTACTAGAACACTTGAACCACTCGGCCACCCAACCTCCAAGTACTGGAACACTTGAACCACTCGGCCACCCCAACTCCAAGTACTAGAACACTTGAACCACTCGGCCATCCCACCTCCAAGTACTAGAACACTTGAACCACTCGGCCATCCCACCTCCAAGTACTAGAACACTTGAACCACTCGGCCATCCCACCTCCAAGTACTGGAACACTTGAACCACTCGGCCACCCCACCTCCAAGTACTGGAACACTTGAACCACTCGGCCACCCTACCTCCAAGTACTAGAACACTTGAACCACTTGGCCAATCCACCTCCAAGTACTGGAACACTTGAACCACTCGGCCATCCCACCTCCAAGTAGTAGAACACTTGAACCACTCAGCCACCCCACCTCCAAGTACTAGAACACTTGAACCACTCGGCCATCCCACCTCCAAGTACTGGAACACTTGAACCACTCGGCCACCCCACCTCCAAGTACTAGAACACTTGAACCACTCGGCCATCCCACCTCCAAGTACTAGAACACTTGAACCACTCGGCCATCCCACCTCCAAGTACTGGAACACTTGAACCACTCGGCCACCCCACCTCCAAGTACTGGATCACTTGAACCAATTGGCCCCCCTATCTCCAAGTACTAGAACACTTGAACCACTCAGCCACCCCACCTCCAAGTACTAGAACACTTGAACCACTCGGCCATCCCACCTCCAAGTACTAGAACACTTGAACCACTCAGCCACCCCACCTCCAAGTACTGGTACACTTGAACCACTCGGCCATCCCACCTCCCAAGTACTAGAACACTTGAACCACTCGGCCACCCCACCTCCAAGTACTGGATCACTTGAACCACTCGGCCCCCCCACCTCCAAGTACTGGTACACTTGAACCACTCGGCCATCCCACCTCCAAGTACTAGAACACTTGAACCACTCGGCCAATCCACCTCCAAGTACTGGAACACTTGAACCACTCGGCCACCCCACCTCCAAGTACTAGAACACTTGAACCACTCGGCCACCCCACCTCCAAGTGCTGGAACACTTGAACCACTCGGCCCCCCCACCTCCAAGTACTGGTACACTTGAACCACTCGGTCATCCCACCTCCAAGTACTAGAACACTTGAACCACTCGGCCCCCCCACCTCCAAGTACTAGAACACTTGAACCACTCGGCCACCCTACCTCCAAGTACTAGAACACTTGAACCACTCGGCCACCCCACCTCCAAGTACTGGATCACTTGAACCAATTGGCCCCCCTATCTCCAAGTACTAGAACACTTGAACCACTCAGCCACCCCACCTCCAAGTACTAGAACACTTGAACCACTCGGCCATCCCACCTCCAAGTACTAGAACACTTGAACCACTCAGCCACCCCACCTCCAAGTACTGGTACACTTGAACCACTCGGCCATCCCACCTCCCAAGTACTAGAACACTTGAACCACTCGGCCACCCCACCTCCAAGTACTGGATCACTTGAACCACTCGGCCCCCCCACCTCCAAGTACTGGTACACTTGAACCACTCGGCCATCCCACCTCCAAGTACTAGAACACTTGAACCACTCGGCCAATCCACCTCCAAGTACTGGAACACTTGAACCACTCGGCCACCCCACCTCCAAGTACTAGAACACTTGAACCACTCGGCCACCCCACCTCCAAGTGCTGGAACACTTGAACCACTCGGCCCCCCCACCTCCAAGTACTGGTACACTTGAACCACTCGGTCATCCCACCTCCAAGTACTAGAACACTTGAACCACTCGGCCCCCCCACCTCCAAGTACTGGTACACTTGAACCACTCGGCCATCCCACCTCCAAGTACTAGAACACTTGAACCACTCGGCCAATCCACCTCCAAGTACTGGAACACTTGAACCACTCGGCCACCCCACCTCCAAGTACTAGAACACTTGAACCACTCGGCCACCCCACCTCCAAGTGCTGGAACACTTGAACCACTCGGCCCCCCCACCTCCAAGTACTGGTACACTTGAACCACTCGGTCATCCCACCTCCAAGTACTAGAACACTTGAACCACTCGGCCCCCCCACCTCCAAGTACTAGAACACTTGAACCACTCGGCCACCCTACCTCCAAGTACTAGAACACTTGAACCACTCGGCCACCCCACCTCCAAGTACTGGTACACTTGAACCACTCGGCCATCCCACCTCCAAGTACTAGAACACTTGAACCACTCGGCCACCCTACCTCCAAGTACTAGAACACTTGAACCACTCGGCCACCCCACCTCCAAGTACTGGTACACTTGAACCACTCGGTCATCCCACCTCCAAGTACTAGAACACTTGAACCACTCGGCCACCCCACCTCAAAGTACAAGAACACTTGAACCACTCGGCCACCCTACCTCCAAGTACTAGAACACTTGAACCACTCGTCCATCCCACCTCCAAGTACTGGAACACTTGAACCACTCGACCATCCCACCTCCAAGTACTAGAACACTTGAACCACTCGGCCATCCCACCTCCAAGTACTGGAACACTTGAACCACTCGGCCACTCCACCTCCAAGTACTAGAACACTTGAACCACTCGGCCACCCCACCTCCAAGTACTAGCATGATGAAGCCAGTGACTACTTACAGGTATATATTTTGTAATGCATTTTCCAGCTGCATGCGACTTTCACCTCTCAGCCAGGGAGCGCTGTAAAAAGAGGAGGATCACATCACCAAGTGATACAACAATCATGATGAAAGACAATACTTGAAATAGCAAATGTGCAAAAAGGTTCTTCTGGCCTTACAATTGAAATACATGTATTTACATGACTCGTCTTGAACAGACATGCAGTCTCAACATGATATACGGATGGAATACTGTTGATGCTGTTTACTGCTGTTTACTGCTGTACATATTACTGCATACTGTCGCAATCTACTGATGAGTACAATCTCTACAACGCTCACATCAGAATGTGTGGCCTCAGTGCTACGACCGTCCCACTTCCAGGCAAAAGTCTGGGAGCAATCACATTTTATTTCTGGTTATTTTTTTCACAGATTATTCTTCTTGAAAACATCACATTGGTTGGTCAAAAATACTTTAAAAAACACAAATATGTTTATTAACATTGTTACTATGATTAAATGTTGATTACTATGATTGCCAATGTTGAGAACAATCAGGGCTTATAATAAGTTTTGTGATCAATAATTTTTTAACATTTATTCACTAGTGCCACATTTAATGTTAATTACGTTTGTGATGCTCTTATATATTTGTATGTGCATTTATCAATAAGCTAAGACTTTGTGCTGATGCAACCCAAATTTCCTTCGGGATAAAAAAGTGTCATCTTATATGATCTTAAATACTTGGAAGTACAGTACAACAGAACTTTGTACAATTTACATCACAGGCATTAAAATGAGTGAGTGAGTATGGTTTTACGCTGCTTTTAGCAATATTCCAGCAATATCACAGCGGGGGACACCAGAAATGGGCTTCACACATTGTACCAATGTCGGGATTCGAACCCGGGTCTACGGCGTGATGAGCGAACGAATTGAAAGGTTATTCATCATTTGTGACACTTAGTGTTTGGCCCTTAGCCAAGTAAGACATGGGCCAGGCCTGAGGGAGTGATGGAACTGAAAGTGTTCCTCCAGCACCTACTTGACACGGTACTGGGGGGGAGCTCCACTCGGATACTCCACGGGCAGAATCACCTACAAACAAAACATTCATAGTCAGCAATATAAGCATAAGTGATAACACATAGGACAACCCAAAAAACAAACTGACTTGTGCCAGTTTGTATCCCAAAATCGCTTCTTTAAGGATTACAGTTTGAACACATTTCATCACTGTTCAAATGATAAGGTTCTACCAAGAAGTTAGCCTCAATGCTGATTGGTTGGATACAAAGTTCATGTGACACGACCTCCTGAGGACCTGATGAATGTGTCTCCGTTCTTCAAGCAGAAGTGTCATATCGGAGCAGATCTTATCTTAATCAGATTGATTAATCGGCTACCTTTAACTGATGTAACAAGTTGATAAAATTCATTCTTGTTCATGGTATTTGTGGAGAAAATATTAATAATATCAAATATATATTTCAAAGGTTGTATCTGTTAACCACTTCATAAATATATACATACAGTAAACTACGGTTATAACGAACACGCTTATAACTAACTGACGGATATACATGATATAGCGAACTTACTTTTTGGTCCCGACTATTTGCTGTAGTTATGCTGTATATATGCTTATAACGAACTACGGTTAAAACGAAATAAAATTAGTAGTCCCTTTGAGTTCGATATAACCGTACTTTACTGTAATTACACTTCAAGATTTGTCAACAATCATGGTAATCATTCCAATATTATATGTAACCATAGTAAGCATGGTAAGTGTTGACACCCTAAAATATGGATGTCAGTCCACAGGATTATTCAAAGTTGTCTCCCCTTCATGCCTCTACTATTAGAGGCTGTGTCTGTTCCATGCATGATGTACCTAGCTTCAAGACCGAAGTCTACTGAAGTCACTGGGTCTCCCACCAAAGATGATTCCAACATTTGATAAAACAAGCATGAAATACTCATATCCCCCACCAATATAAAATAGTCATATCCCCTGCCAATATGACATGTCCGGTTGTGTGCAAGGCAAGGAATATTGTATGGTTTTCATGATCTGCTCAGGAAAGAAAAACTATCGCCGTTTTCAGTCTAAGTCAAAGTCGTTGCCATGGAAACTCGAAAAATAAAAAAATTTAAATCACAAACTACCAAAAGACACAAGTTCACCACTAAACCTATGTTTAACTAAATCTATGTGCCAAGTTTGGTTAAGATATCTCTCGTGGTTTTTTAGTTCTGTTCCAGAAACAAAACATGACGGATGGACAGCACCCATTCCTATACCCACTTCGTGGCAGGGGATAAATATAACCGCCACAAGACGTTGCAGAAATTGCAAGAAAAGAGAAGGAGTAACTCACCGAGAGCCTGAGCTGTAAGTTCCCCGATTCCTTGTCACCTTGTATGTCGATGTAGTAGTGACGGATAGCCTCATCTTCAACGTGCCACTCATCACCATATATGGATGTCAACACTTCGATCTCATCTATCTGCAACAAATGAGTGAGTTAGTGAGTGAGTATGGTTTTACAATGTTTTTAGAAATATTCCAGCAATATCACGGCGGGGGACACCAGATATGGGCTTCACGCACTGTACCCATATCAGGAACTGAACCCGGGTCTTCGTGTGTGACGAGCGAACGCTTTAACCACAAGGCTACCTGACAGCCCCCTGCAACAAATGAAATTTAATTCACAAAACAAGGTACAATCCATACTGGAGGTTCAACATGTCTAAGGCAACTGAGACGCTGCATCACGAAACGAAGTGGATATTCTAATGCCATATGACATTATGATTATTATATACATAATACTGTTAACAGTGTTATACACTAAAAACTAAATATCAGATTAATAGCTTATCATTTACAACACATTGATCATTACTCAAACTTTCATGATTTGTGTTTTGCACTGTTATTCTGTGGGCTGGGACATATTTTAATCTTATCAACAGGAAGATACAGGGATCTATCAGAGTCAGAGGAAAATAGTCGGCCCAAATCTGCAGCAACTGTCACTAAAAGTTCCCTAATTGTGAGTCAACATTTCCCAATTCATGTTCCTATAGTTAACTAATGTTATGGCTTTCTGAAGGTTATGTGTATTACCCTGATAATCAGTGTTCGAAATAAGCGCCTGCCCGTAGGCCCATGGAAGGTAGATCTCGTATCGGGTCCATAGTTTCACATTTGCATTGGTCCTATCGGCCAGCAGTAAACTTACATGTTGATCCATTGGTCAAAATAAGTTGCAGTTTTTTAAATGAGAGCCCAAAGAGATAAGTCACAGCTCATAATTGGGCTAGAGGCTTAAAATGCATAGTTTTACATTATTGTAATGAATACAATATAAGAATATTATTTCAAAATATCTCCGAATTACAATAAATAAATAATTAAATCACAATTTTGAACAAATAATATTTTTCTCAATCAGTAATCCTAGATAACACCATGGTATATCTTATTGGCAAAGACGACCTCATTCAGTCCTGTCAACATGAGTATGAACCAATGTATCATTAGGCATGATAGGCTCTGGAATAACCCTTTGTTAGCTATCAACATGATCAACCATAAGAGTGAGTGAGTTTGGTTTTACGCTGCTTTTAGCAATATTCAAGCAATATCACGGTGGGGGACACCAGAAATGGGCTTCACACATTGTACCCATGTCGGGATTCAAACCCGGGTCTTCGGTGCGACGAGCGAACGCTTTAACCACTAGGCTACCCGACCGCCCCTCCACCGTAAGAGCACACTAGTGTGTTCTGTGTACAGCAAGAAACTCAATGACACTCATGGGCGGATACAGAGAGAGAGAGAGAGAGAGAGAGAGAGAGAGAGAGAGAGAGAGAGAGAGAGGGGGGGGGGGGGTGTTTGCAGGGGTGCGCACCCCCCCTTTTTATTTCGAAAAAAATCTTTATTTCTTTATAAATTATCACCAAAGACAATAAATAGATCTTAATTGTGCACCCCCCCCCCCCCCTTTTAAAAAAGCTGTATCCGCCCATGACACTACATAGTCTGTATAGTCACAGGTAGTCATATTGTGACCCATTTCATTGACTGAGCGAAATCATTGTGAAGAAAACATTATCGTTTTGTTTAACATAAATGAAGAAATCCAAACATCAGTATATCAAAGTGCTCTCCGTTACTCCGTTTGACCCATCAAGGAAACTGCGGACATCACTATAGCCCTATTTCAGTCTGGATGTATACATGAACGCACCAGACAAACAGGAACAACATCACAGGTATCGTCCACAATCAATTAGTTTCAAACATATCATTTGCAACTTATTATCCAACTATCGGTATTATCAGTGACCATATGTATATCACTAATATACGGTATGATGTGAGGTTTACCTGCTTTCGGCTCCTTTTCTTTGTGCGACTGCTTCTTTTCGACATTGCTAGCGTTTGATCGTGATTTGCGATATAGCTATATCAATATGCACGTAGATTTTATAATTAGCTCAACCAAAAATACCCTCTATCGAAGTTTCATTTTCTAATCTTATTCTGGGAATGAACGTACTTTCGGTTTCACAGTTTTCAGTTAAGTCAACGGCGAGTAACCTGGTAACAGTTATAAATATGATCATTCGACTAATTAGCATGGGTTGGTGTCACTTTCTCACCTGCTTGGAAAGATTATCTTCCTTATCCTCTTCCGCCATCACGGCTCTTTCAAATAACGGTAAAACAGATCATTGCTGGAACATTATCGAACACGAATTCCAAGAACTACAACGTGTTGCGCGACCATCTTGTAAGTTTACACACATCACGTGACTGTCACGTGACTTCTCTGGTCATGTTACTCCAGATGCGTTATTTTTACTCCACTTCAATCATTACAACACACGGATTTAAACAATCGTTGCTGTTAATGCAGCTGTATTTTATTGGAGGGCACTAGGGCTGGGACGAGTCCAAATTTACTACCCGGGTACCCACACCCCTATTACCCGCTCCTACCCAGGTACCCGCTGTTGGTGTCAAGAGATAGGTACAAAATGTCCGATTGGTAATAGTTTGACAGTAACTCTGGCAGAATGTTTTTAGATACACGTATAAAAAGATCTGTTCACACTGAAGTTGACTTAAGTTTTAGCTTTGTTCAAACATATTTAAGTCAGAAGGAACGTGTTCATAGTCATGAAGAAATGCGAACATTAGAGACTTAAAATTATCGTGTAACAATGTAGTTTTATAGTGATTTTTTGTCATGAAACAATACATCACGTCACTAACCACGGGTCCGGGTAGTCTTGTGAGTACAGGGTCCTCTCAGTACCCACCCGACCCGGTACCCGAGTTACCCGTCCCAGCCCTAGAGGGCACCCAGATTTTATCTAAGCTGAGTGAAGTTTAATTGAACGACTAACGGGATTGGGTGGTCAGGCTCGTTGACTTGGTTGATGCATGTCATTGTGTCCCAATTGCGCGGATCGATGCTCGTGATGTCAATCACTAGATTGTCTGGTCCAGACTCGATTATTTACAGACCGCTGTCATATAGCTGGAATATTGCTGAGTGCGGCTTTAAACAACAAGCAGACCCCGTAGTCATTGTTTGCAAAACATCTCCATTTAACTATTAACATTTGTTATGTATATCTGCACCAAATTTAACTCAGTGAACCAGTGTAAAAAAGAATGACTTCTTAATCCCTTATAGTTTGGACAGACATTTATCAAAAAGCATGGCACAATGAATCAGACATAACTCCCTGTATGGGATAATATAACAATACCATGAGTCTGCTTTGTGTGGCCATACCGTATTTGCCGTAATAAGCGCCCAGGGCACTCTCAAAATTAGAAATAGGGGGCTCTTATTAGAATATTATTTTGGTAAATGGTGAACGTAAATTTTGTGGTCTATGCTGACACTCTGAAATGTTTATATACGACAGATATATTTTTCGAGAATTTAATTGCCCATAATTAAGGGTACATATAACACACGAGTGTGTATAATACATGAGTAAATAAGTCTTGTGTACATTGGTCAATCGGAAGGGGTGCTTATTGGGATTGTTCACTAGCCAATATATTAGCAAATATCACCATGGGCGCTTATTAGAGCGGGGCGCTTATTACCTCGAATACGGTATTAGAATTGAATTCTGAAAACTTGTGTAAACTCATTTTCTCTTCACTGAACAGCCTCCATGGTGGAGTGGATAGAGTGCCAGCCCCGAGAGCTGATAGGATGGTGGTTCGATTCCGGCCTTTTGTCATACCAAAAGACATTAAAATATGTTGTTACCATGGGTGGGGCTTGGCATTATGGGTATAAAACAAAAGTCTGTATACTGTGTCTGAGTGGGGTATCCACGTTAAACTGTGGCATGGCACTCTTAAAGCTCTGCAGCTAATGTCAAACCTATTCGACAGAGGTGTCACTTCCATTAGTGACGAGTAGAAGCACACACACACATGGGCGTAGCTATGTGAGTGCAATAATGTTAAGTGAGTGAGTGAGAATGGTTTTACACCACTTTTAGCAATATTCCAGCGAGGGACACCAGAAATGGGCTTCACACTTTGTACCCATTGCGGAAATTGAACCCGGGCCTTCGGCATGACGAACGAACACTTTAACCACTAGGCTACCCCACCACCCCACAATGTTAACATGACAATAAACCCTGTTTCCCCGCTTCACTGACTGAACATCCGATGTTCCTCTCAAATCTCAAATCCTCTCCTGTATCAGCATAAACTCATCTTCCCGGAGGCAAGAGAGTTAACTGACTCGTGGAAACTGGACTTTAAAGTCAGTTAACTCTCTTGCCTCAGGAAGATGGCATAAACTTGGAACATGATGCTTGTTATTAATGCTGTATATTTAATAACAAATTGTCAACAATATACACCAATTTCTCATCACAAATAAATGTTCATTTGTGTCATTCATTAAAACAGACACTGCTTGTGTGTTAGAAAAGCATTCTTCATACGTCTATTTGAAAAAAATATAACACACATGTTGATATTGAAAAACACTTTATTGTAACATTGGAAGACAGCAGATTATCTCCCCTGACACACTAGGCCTGAGCAAGGGATAACAGATTCAACAATACCAAAGAAGACACCAAGATGAACCTGCACAGAAAACAGGGCTGTCACTGGATGTGATACTATGACCACAATGTGCGTAAAGCGATACATACTACATGATTTCAATTTTTTTTTAAACTTGACAACTATTGGAATCGGACGAGTGATGCATGTGCTAGTAAAGTAGACACAATTTTGGGATAATAATTTACTTTACTGTGATGGCGACGTTTCGGTATAGATCCTTGACAACAGTATACGCATCTATACCGAAACGTTGCCTCTATACCGAAACGTTGCCATTACAGTAAAATAAAGAAGTTTTTATCCAGAAATTGTGTCTATTTTGTCATCCGTCAACTTCTAAGAAAACAGTTCATGTGCTCGTATGTGAACATTATACCCCCAGGGTGTGGAGGATGAACAGACTCCAGTGTGTGAGTGAGTGGGATGTGTTTGTTGCCAGGGTTCAGTCATAGTGTGTCAACCCTGGTGAGAACAACAGTGCGGCACAATTCCCCTTGCTGGAAACAGCCATGAGAGCTGGTATGGTGCTGACAAACCAAGGACCGCGATCACAGTGAACCAGGGATTCAAACCTACTACCAGCAAATAGTGGTATTTTTGTCACGTAGTCACAGAACTGACCCCCACTGATACCACCCCCCTGATGCTTGATGTATGAAGTGACGAGCCCCAAGATGGCCGTATACAACTGTCTTGTATATCTACATTTCTGGTGAAGCTGGCTTAACACAGACTCATTAGACCATGGACTCTCTGGTTGACACTCTGAATGTGAGTTTGTTAATGTCCACAGTGAAAAGGCCACAAGTTTGGAAAAAGCAAGTACATGTGTAAGGAATTTTGAAAAAATATTTTGGAAATGGTTTCAGAATAATTAGAAGCTTCTCTGGTCATAGTTAAATTAAAATAGCAAGTCAAAATCAGAAAATAATATTATCAGTGTTTTAAGGATCTTTATTTCTTGATACAAAATAAACACAGCATACCATGACAATCTTTCCCTGAAACACATCATCACCAATGAAAATTATGATTTATTAAAGAAAAAAATTAATTTTGAGATGGCATGATACATAAAGATAAAAAACAAAAACAAGTAGAAACAATCTTTGATTGCACACAGAGCACAAAACACAGTGCATCGCTGGCCGATCTTCATCAAACAAGACTAGGGTGTGTAAACCACTGGGTTCACTATCATCCAGCGCTGTATACAAATAGATACAAATATAGAAACAGGATTTCAGATAAAAAAATATGAAAATAACAAAATATATAAGAATGTTCATCACTGAGATCCTGTGATGGAGGCTCCAGAACCATCAGCTGACTGGGTAACTGTCTACATCCAGGCTGATATTCATAAAAGAACTTCAGTTTGAAACAAAAATGAGTGTGTTCTTTTATGGATACTGACCCAGGTTTGGGAGTCAAAATAGTCGCAATCACACTAATACTGATCATAAAATATTTGACTCGGGCAATAAAGTTTGAAGCTAATATGGTCTCATTTTCTAATCGCTTTGTTCACAGACTTATATGTCAAAAACATAAGATCAGTACAAAATTATATTTAAAACCAATGATCTTACCAACTTCTTCCTAACTTTAATACAACATTTGATCTTTGTTTAAACACCAGCATAGCAAAAACGGCATATGTTCGTACCACAGGTGACGAAGGAGTTATTTGAATGACAAGGGATAAAATAGATGCCCTATCAAATTGCACTGTTGTCTTATGATTGAAACAAGTGGCAATATTAACAGTCCTTGACTGTTGTTGATTTTAAGCTCGTGAGAGAAAAATTCTGTGCTGAGTTAGAAATAAGAGAGATGGGGTTAGCGCCTTCCCTTTCCGAAATGAAGTTAGAGTGGTGACTGGGCCCAGAATATCGGCCAAACCCTAGAATGGAGATATAATACACTGGCTTATCAAGGAGGGGACAATGGTTGGAGAGTACTGTAAATCTTGAAATTAACGCTAGCGTGAATTAAATGCGGAAAATGCAAGTGGTCTTTGATTAACTTTGCATTTATGTCCCCAAAATGACTATCAACAATAAGACAGCCTCACTGCACACTTTGGATAGCGGAAATACCAACTTGAATACAAACACAACGATGGGTTACTGAGCAGCAGTTGTAACAAGTATGTAACAATGTCATTCAAAGAACAGGAATTACACAATGGGTAACGGGTGAGTTATCACTGCTGTAGTCAATAGTTCTACCCACCTGTGTCAAGCTTGTTGACACCCATCTTCCCGAGGCAAGTGAGTTAACTGACTTTAAAAGTCCAGTTTCCACCCTTGCCGAACTAGGCTGGAATTCCTGGGCTCGATCGTTGCGCCACCAGTGGCTATTACCAATTATGTCCCTTCTAAGCTTCTCCTATGGACCAATCAGATTCCACCTCTTGTATCACTTGAGTTTGCTTCACACAAAATGGCGGCGCTCAGTCAGGACGACCTGCTCGATAATCAAGATCTATATTGCGATAAAACGGGTCTTACATCGCGAAATGCATCAAATCATGTGAGCACCTTGATTAAAAACATGAAAAGATTTGGACAATATAAACGAGTTGGCAGTGCACATGCTTTGCAAATCCTGCAATCGATCGAAATCTGCACGACAGTTTACAAACCGGATTTTGATTTCGGTGCGCGATTTTGATTGGACTTTGCATAGGCTTGTTAGTCCAGGCAAAATGTAAGTCCATAATACCAGCCTAGTTCGGCAAGGGTTGAAACTGGACTTTTATTGTCAGTTGACTCTCTTGCCTCGGGAAGATGGTTGACACCTTCTCCGCACACCAATCAGTGAACTGTTGGTTCAATTATTTTTATTGCCTTGGAACTTCCTTAATGCCAGTCAACAGAGTAAACATATAAACTGTGTGTTGCTTTTAGGAAAACACTGTTTATTGTTTCTACGGAAGTGATCTACTCAGTGCTATTAAGCAGTGCTGTTTGATCATGTTGATTAGATGAAGGTAAGGATATGCATCATTCCACTGGGGATGGGGTGGGGGGAGTAGCATTGATATTGAGTTGCATTTTTGGCTAGGAGACACATTAATTTCCAGATTTCCAGTATTTCAGTCGACCAGCCAGACACCTGGAGAGAGCTGTGATCACTGCATATCTTCTACTGTGGGAGCAAGTAGCCAAAGTGACTCAGTTTGTAGAAGTTTACAACTCTGGTGACACTCGTGAAGATCTGGTTGTTTTGTCTTCAGCAACCCATGCTTGTCATAAGAGGCGATGAAAGGGATGGGGTGGTCAGGCTCACTGACTTGGTTGATGCAAGTCATTGTATCCCAATCACATAGATTGACGCTGATATAGCGGGAATATTGCTGAGTTTGGCATTAAACAATAAATAAACGACTCTGGTCAACCCAACAAGCTAGGTACAATTCTGGGTCAAAATCAGAAAACACAAGCCCATAATCAGCACATCCTGGTATGGCTAGGGGACAAAACCCTGCAGACACTTGCAGCACTTTACACCACTGGGTCCCCTGTGCTCAACAGAGGACGTGGAGAGATAAAAACGATTTCCCAAAAATGGATTACACATCAACAGAATCCTGCAGTGGAAGATTGTAAGCCCTGAGATAGTTCTCCATGTCTAGGACCTGTTTTACAGAATATGCATATCAGTGACTAGTCCTCATAATACTACTTGCCCGGGCGTTATTTTGACAACACAATTAGCCTGGGTGGTATTTTGACAACACAGTTAGCCCGGGTGGTATTTTGGTGACACAGTCAGCCCGGGTGGTATTTTGACGACACAGTTAGCCCGGGTGGTATTTTGACGACACAGTTAGCCCGGGTGGTATTTCTGCTGGAGGAATGAGAGGCGACAACAGGTGAGTATATGAGATATTCCCATCAGCAACATTAGGAATATGATCATCGTCATGACGATCACATAGTGACTGATGCTTGTGCCGATCTCTAGCCAGCTGCCGTAGTCACGCACCAGGAAGAAGAAGTGCTGGAAGAGAACAGGGTGTAGCATCTTAATTCCCGTGTCAGTATATCGGGGAGATTGTGTTACATCATGATGGAGGAGCAAAGTAGTTGAGGCTTTTGAGTTTAATTCTCTACATGAGTAACATTAGCCAATTTCTTGGAGCCCGGTTTTTATAGTTGGGAATATCTACATGTGATTAGAGAGACATGACCATGATTTGTTAATCTGAACATTTCTTAATCTGGACATCTGTTAATCTAAACATTTGTTAATCTGAACATTTGTTAATCTGAACATTTGTTAATCTGAACATCTGTTAATCTGAACATTTGTTAAAAGGAACAATTGTTAAAAGGAACAATTTCACTTGGTACGGTACTATCTGAAATAACAGGGATTTACTGTACATCCACATTTTCCGGAGATTTTCCGGTCTTAAATATTGTTAATCATAAGTGTCTTCTCTCACAACCTGGTGCAATAGTTACATATCTTTGTTCTCGAACTCAAAATATTCACATCAATGAAAAGATGAAGATGCAAATGTGAAGAGATGGAAGTACAGCCCAACTCACCAGCCCCATGTAGTCGGACATGAGCATGACCAGGAGGAACAAGGCCCTCACCGGGATCCTCGTGACAACGTGGACCGCCTGGAACGCACACGTCACCAGCAGGAAGGGGATCACGTTCTGCACACAGAACACAGACGGCATTCACTGACAGGAGGACTAGGGGGAACCCTTCACAACACAGACAACACAGACAGCATTCACTGACAGGAGGACTAGGGGGGACCCTTCACAACACAGACAGCATTCACTGACAGGAGGACTAGGGGGGACGCTTCACAACACAGACAACACAGACGGCATTCACTGACAGGAGGACTAGGGGGAACCCTTCACAACACAGACAACACAGACAGCATTCACTGACAGGAGGACTAGGGGGGACCCTTCACAACACAGACAACACAGACGGCATTCACTGACAGGAGGACTAGGGGGGACCCTTCACAACACAGACGGCATTCACTGACAGGAGGACTAGGGGGGACCCTTCACAACACAGACGGCATTCACTGACAGGAGGACTAGGGGGAACCCTTCACAACACAGACAACACAGACAGCATTCACTGACAGGAGGACTAGGGGGGACGCTTCACAACACAGACAACACAGACGGCATTCACTGACAGGAGGACTAGGGGGGAACCCTTCACAACACAGACAGCATTCACTGACAGGAGGACTAGGGGGGACCCTTCACAACACAGACGGCATTCACTGACAGGAGGACTAGGGGGAACCCTTCACAACACAGACAACACAGACAGCATTCACTGACAGGAGGACTAGGGGGGACGCTTCACAACACAGACAACACAGACGGCATTCACTGACAGGAGGACTAGGGGGGAACCCTTCACAACACAGACGGCATTCACTGACAGGAGGACTAGGGGGGAACCCTTCACAACACAGACGGCATTCACTGACAGGAGGACTAGGGGGGACCCTTCACAACACAGACAACACAGACGGCATTCACTGACAGGAGGACTAGGGGGGAACCCTTCACAACACAGACAACACAGACGGCATTCACTGACAGGAGGACTAGGGGGGAACCCTTCACAACACAGACGGCATTCACTGACAGGAGGACTAGGGGGGAACCCTTCACAACACAGACGGCATTCACTGACAGGAGGACTAGGGGGGACCCTTCACAACACAGACGGCATTCACTGACAGGAGGACTAGGGGGGACCCTTCACAACACAGACAACACAGACAGCATTCACTGACAGGAGGACTAGGGGGGACCCTTCACAACACAGACAGCATTCACTGACAGGAGGACTAGGGGGGACGCTTCACAACACAGACAACACAGACGGCATTCACTGACAGGAGGACTAGGGGGAACCCTTCACAACACAGACAACACAGACAGCATTCACTGACAGGAGGACTAGGGGGAACCCTTCACAACACAGACAACACAGACGGCATTCACTGACAGGAGGACTAGGGGGAACCCTTCACAACACAGACAACACAGACGGCATTCACTGACAGGAGGACTAGGGGGGACCCTTCACAACACAGACAGCATTCACTG
Organism: Haliotis rufescens; assembly: GCF_023055435.1. NCBI lineage: Eukaryota > Metazoa > Mollusca > Gastropoda > Lepetellida > Haliotidae > Haliotis > Haliotis rufescens. Next base: position 147,153 of record NW_025963857.1, read on the forward strand.
ACAGGAGGACTAGGGGGGACCCTTCACAACACAGACAGCATTCACTGACAGGAGGACTAGGGGGGAACCCTTCACAACACAGACAACACAGACGGCATTCACTGACAGGAGGACTAGGGGGGAACCCTTCACAACACAGACGGCATTCACTGACAGGAGGACTAGGGGGGAACCCTTCACAACACAGACGGCATTCACTGACAGGAGGACTAGGGGGGACCCTTCACAACACAGACAACACAGACGGCATTCACTGACAGGAGGACTAGGGGGGAACCCTTCACAACACAGACGGCATTCACTGACAGGAGGACTAGGGGGGAACCCTTCACAACACAGACGGCATTCACTGACAGGAGGACTAGGGGGGACCCTTCACAACACAGACGGCATTCACTGACAGGAGGACTAGGGGGGACCCTTCACAACACAGACAACACAGACGGCATTCACTGACAGGAGGACTAGGGGGGAACCCTTCACAACACAGACAACACAGACGGCATTCACTGACAGGAGGACTAGGGGGGACCCTTCACAACACAGACAACACAGACGGCATTCACTGACAGGAGGACTAAGGGGGACCCTTCACAACACAGACGGCATTCACTGACAGGAGGACTAGGGGGGACCCTTCACAACACAGACGGCATTCACTGACAGGAGGACTAGGGGGGACCCTTCACAACACAGACAACACAGACGGCATTCACTGACAGGAGGACTAGGGGGGAACCCTTCACAACACAGACAACACAGACGGCATTCACTGACAGGAGGACTAGGGGGAACCCTTCACAACACAGACAGCATTCACTGACAGGTGGACTAGGGGGAACCCTTCACAACACAGACGGCATTCACTGACAGGAGGACTAGGGGGGGACGCTTCACAACACAGACGGCATTCACTGACAGGAGGACTAGGGGGAACCCTTCACAACACAGACGGCATTCACTGACAGGTGGACTAGGGGGAACCCTTCACAACACAGACGGCATTCACTGACAGGAGGACTAGGGGGGACCCTTCACAACACAGACGGCATTCACTGACAGCAGGACTAGGGGGGGACGCTTCACAACACAGACGGCATTCACTGACAGGAGGACTAGGGGGGACCCTTCACAACACAGACGGCATTCACTGACAGGAGGACTAGGGGGAACCCTTCACAACACAGACAACACAGACGGCATTCACTGACAGGAGGACTAGGGGGGAACCCTTCACAACACAGACGGCATTCACTGACAGGAGGACTAGGGGGAACCCTTCACAACACAGACAGCATTCACTGACAGGTGGACTAGGGGGAACCCTTCACAACACAGACGGCATTCACTGACAGGAGGACTAGGGGGGACCCTTCACAACACAGACGGCATTCACTGACAGGAGGACTAGGGGGGGACGCTTCACAACACAGACGGCATTCACTGACAGGAGGACTAGGGGGGACCCTTCACAACACAGACGGCATTCACTGACAGGAGGACTAGGGGGAACCCTTCACAACACAGACAACACAGACGGCATTCACTGACAGGAGGACTAGGGGGGAACCCTTCACAACACAGACGGCATTCACTGACAGGAGGACTAGGGGGAACCCTTCACAACACAGACAACACAGACGGCATTCACTGACAGGAGGACTAGGGGGAACCCTTCACAACACAGACGGCATTCACTGACAGGAGGACTAGGGGGGACCCTTCACAACACAGACGGCATTCACTGACAGGAGGACTAGGGGGGACGCTTCACAACACAGACGGCATTCACTGACAGGAGGACTAGGGGGGACCCTTCACAACACAGACGGCATTCACTGACAGGAGGACTAGGGGGGACCCTTCACAACACAGACGGCATTCACTGACAGGAGGACTAGGGGGGACCCTTCACAACACAGACGGCATTCACTGACAGGAAGACTAGGGGGGAAGCTTTCACAATGTTCATCAATATTGTCATAAAGTAATGAATGAATGCTGTTCGATAAAAGTAAGAACAGTAAGGCTGTTCGCCTATTGCTGATGCTGTGTACATGTCGTCGGGTGTGATTTCGTTTGTCTGCCATTCCGTTCCGGTTCGACAGTTGTATGCACCCAGTGTATACTTTTTTTATGTAACCACGTGCTGTCCGTGTGCGTGTGTTGACAAACTGCCATGCCTTGCCTTTGACTATGATGATGAACAAAGTGCCATTAAATGGTCTGAATAACTGCCGAGGACTTCTTCGTCTTCTTTTCAAATATATATCTATATGTACCTATATATACTCACCGCCAAAAGAAACTTGAACCATAGAAACATATAGAGAAGTATGGACGTTTAGAAGAGATGTTTCCAATGTGTACCACTTAATGACAAAACTAAAAATCAGTCAAGTGTTACCACAGTGTCTTTATTCTTATCACTATATGCTGCACGTGACTTTCAATCTTTTTACGCTAGTCCTGCACGAGACAAATGGTGCATCCCGAGTCATGGATCTATGACATCACATGTGATGCGTTTATGAGCCTCGGGTTCACACATCATAACAGTATGTTCGTTTGTGCATCGAACCAATCTGATGTCTCTTGAATATGAGTAATTCTTCCTATATTAAACAGCATGTCGGTGAGTATACATGTATGTGTATTAATATATATCTCTATGTACCTATATACACGTGCAGTAAACTTTGTTATATATGATGTATGTATACTTACAACAAACTAATGTTATAACAAACTAAAATTAGTGGTCTCCTTGAGACCGGGTCGCACCCTGTATGGTAATGGGTGCAGTATGTTCACGGGTCGCACCTTGTATGGTAATGGGTGCAGTATGTTCACGGGTCGCACCCTGTATGGTAATGGGTGCAGTATCTTCACGGGTCGCACCCTGTATGGTAATGGGTGCAGTATCTTCACGGGTCGCACCCTGTATGGTAATGGGTGCAGTATGTTCACGGGTCGCACCCTGTATGGTAAATGGGTGCAGTATGTTCACAGGTCGCACCCTGTATGCTAATGGGTGCAGTATGTTCACGGGTCGCACCTTGTATGGTAATGGGCGCAGTATGTTCACGGGTCGCACCCTGTATGGTAATGGGTGCAGTATCTTCATGGGTTGCACCCTGTATGGTAATGGGTGCAGTATCTTCACGGGTCGCACCCTGTATGGTAATGGGTGCAGTATGTTCACTGGTTGCACCCTGTATGGTAATGGGTGCAGTATGTTCACGGGTCGCACCCTGTATGGTAATGGGTGCAGTATGTTCACGGGTCGCACCATGTATGGTAATGGGTGCAGTATGTTCACGGGTCGCACCCTGTATGGTAATGGGTGCAGTATGTTCACGGGTCGCACCCTGTATGGTAATGGGTGCAGTATGTTCACGGGTCGCACCCTGTATGGTAATGGGTGCAGTATGTTCACGGGTCGCACCCTGTATGGTAATGGGTGCAGTATGTTCACGGGTCGCACCCTGTATGGTAATGGGTGCAGTATCTTCACGGGTCGCACCCTGTATGGTAAGGGGTGCAGTATCTTCACGGGTCGCACCTTGTATGGTAATGGGTGCAGTATGTTCACGGGTCGCACCTTGTATGGTAATGGGTGCAGTATGTTCACAGGTCGCACCCTGTATGGTAATGGGTGCAGTATGTTCACGGGTCGCACCTTGTATGGTAATGGATGCAGTATGTTCACGGGTCGCACCCTGTATGGTAATGGGTGCAGTATGTTCACGGGTCGCACCCTGTATGGTAATGGTTGCAGTATCTTCACGGGTCGCACCCTGTATGGTAATGGGCGCAGTATGTTCACGGGTCGCACCCTGTATGGTAATGGGCGCAGTATGTTCACGGGTCGCACCCTGTATGGTAATGGGCGCAGTATGTTCACGGGTCGCACCCTGTATGGTAATGGGCGCAGTATGTTCACGGGTCGCACCCTGTATGGTAATGGGTGCAGTATGTTCACGGGTCGCACCCTGTATGGTAATGGGCGCAGTATCTTCACGGGTCGCACCCTGTATGGTAATGGGTGCAGTATGTTCACGGGTCGCACCCTGTATGGTAATGGATGCAGTATGTTCACGGGTCGCACCCTGTATGGTAATGGGTGCAGTATGTTCACGGGTCCCACCATGTATGGTAATGGGTGCAGTATGTTCACGGGTCGCACCCTGTATGGTAATGGGTGCAGTATGTTCACGGGTCGCACCCTGTATGGTAATGGGTGCAGTATCTTCACGGGTCGCACCCTGTATGGTAATGGGTGCAGTATGTTCACGGGTCGCACCCTGTATGGTAATGGATGCAGTATGTTCACGGGTCGCACCCTGTATGGTAATGGGTGCAGTATGTTCACGGGTCGCACCCTGTATGGTAATGGGCGCAGTATCTTCACGGGTCGCACCCTGTATGGTAATGGGTGCAGTATGTTCACGGGTCGCACCCTGTATGGTAATGGATGCAGTATGTTCACGGGTCGCACCCTGTATGGTAATGGGTGCAGTATGTTCACGGGTCGCACCCTGTATGGTAATGGGCGCAGTATGTTCACGGGTCGCACCCTGTATGGTAATGGGTGCAGTATCTTCACGGGTCGCACCCTGTATGGTAATGGGTGCAGAATGTTCACGGGTCGCACCTTGTATGGTAATGGGTGCAGTATGTTCACGGGTCGCACCCTGTATGGTAATGGGTGCAGTATCTTCACGGGTCGCACCCTGTATGGTAATGGGTGCAGTATGTTCACGGGTCGCACCCTGTATGGTAATGGGTGCAGTATGTTCACGGGTGGCACCTTGTATGGTTATGGGTGCAGTATCTTCACGGGTCGCACCCTGTATGGTAATGGGTGCAGTATCTTCACGGGTCGCACCCTGTATGGTAATGGGTGCAGTATCTTCACGGGTGGCACCCTGCATGGTAATGGGTGCAGGGATGCAGATTGTGTGACCCACCTTCAGCAGCATCAGGGCTCCCATCACAAAGGGGTTGAAGACGGTCAGGAAGCAGTACACGGAGGCAGGATCAAAACTGGAACATCACAGGAAAGTTTATTCAATTCTCTTTCACAATGTCAGACAAGCTGTCAATTTTTTCAATTCAATGGTTTATTGGATTAAAGGTCAATTGCCCATATACAAGTGAGTTACATTGACATACAGTTATATTATCAAATATTGCAGTATACGGAGTATCAAGACAACAACTGACGTAACACAAAAGCATGATGAATGTATAAAGATACTTGTAGTTGAACACTATAATGTTTGTTTGACAGCAGACATTCAAAGTTTTTACATGAAAATGACCAGGCAGGTAGATATTTCATTCTTATTTTGTTATATACAGGCATGCTAAACCAGCAAAGTCATTGCAAGGGCAATATCTATAATGCCTCAATATGTTGATAGATATGGTACTCGATATTACAAATTCAGCTTTAGAAATTGGCACTAGTCCTGTAGTCCTTACCAAACTGCCCAATAGTAAAGGTATCCTAAGGACTAACAGAAATTGGCCCATTTTAAGGGTTTTGCCATATGTTATCATTATAAGGACTACTGGACAAAAACTGTCAGTTTTAACCCTGCAAATGACTTTTTGGACTTGGGAACTTATGTATTTTAAATGTATACGTTGTAGAGGCCACTCCTTGTATGCAACTATGGTTTTAACAATACTCGTACAGATACAAAGTGATGGAGTATGGCTTCATGCCACTTTTAGCAATATTCCAGCAAAATTACCTGGTACACAAAGTATAAAGACGTTAGAAGCAGATTTTGTAGAATTTTCCTATTCGGAATATTCTTATAAGTAATACGTTACCACTGTTATACCGAGGCTGTTGTCTCCCACAACTGCTGCTATAGCGAAATCTACCACAGAGATCTCAATTACCTCATGCAGCACGTGCGTAGCCACCTAGCTGCCATGTGACACCCTTCACTCTTGTCTCCTGCGAGAGCAAGTGCTCGGGGGACGGACGGGCGGGCAGCAGCCCAGTGGTAACGTATTACTTATAGAATATTCCGAATAGGAAAATTCTACAAATTACATTAAGTAATACGTTACCACTGTTATACCGAGGCTGACTACCACAGTAGGCGGTGGGGAGCACCTACAACCCGAATCCTGACTGCTAGCGTTCCTTCCGACCAGCGGAAGTAAACACCAAGGCGGAAGCACTCGATGCGCATGCACCTAGCTAGGCGTTACCCTATAGGAATACCAAAGCACTGTCAAGCGCATACCGTAAGGCTCAATCGTCATTGCCAAAACGATTGGTGACTCCAAACGGCCCCACTGGATAGGTATTTCATCGCCGCAGCGGATGAGAACACTGTATCCGCGTGAGCTTAATCTTAGATCAGGTTAAACAGTCGAAAAGAGGGAAATTAATTTCATTCAGACCGTATATCCCAGAGCAAGCCTACTTAAAGTATGCATTAGGCGCGTGACCTAATTCCAGTATTTGTAAGCATGCATCACAAGGTTGGGATACACGACAGACAATTAAAGACATAATTGTCAAAATACAAATAAGGACAAAGCACACAAAAAGCCGCCCTCACCTGTGGTGTGAGTGCGCTGGTTTGCGGGACCCCAACTCCTGTACCCACGGCAGTGGGAACATTGGAGTAGATCCAGATTGACCACCGTGCAAGGTCAGACGCCTGAGGAGTTCGGAATTGCGCTGGGCACACCCCTTAGGTGCCCGCTTGCGCCGCGATCCGCGGGCCAAGACGGTGCACACTCTCCACGACGGCATCAGCGACCTGTTTGAGGTAATGATTGGCAAAAACCGAGTCAGAACGCCAGTAACAACCTCGTAATATTCTGCGAACAGAGATATTCGAGTGTAGGGCAAATGTTGCCGCTAGCGCCCTGATCTCGTGCGGGTTTGACCCCGCTACCGGTAACCCCCGAGACCGGTACGCCAGATTGATGACAGAACGAAGCCACAACGCAATCGAGTTGCGAGGTATGTCAACCGTGCGATTAGGGTTACACGATATGAACAGACGGTCACGCCCTTGTCTACGTTCATTCGAAGCCTTAAGATAATACTTAAGGGCCCTAACCGGACACAGCGCTCTGTCCTCAGTATCAGCAGGATGTAAGATTTCTTTGAGTGATCTTACAGTGAATTCTCTCTCCGTTTGCCCGACTCTCTGATTCTTGGCGACGAAGCCCATGAGCAGGCCCAGGCGGACCGCTCCTTCGTCACCCCTATCGAATCGTACCTTGGCGACATCGAGTGCATGAATTTCGGATACACGTGCCGCCGTGGCAAAGGAGAGGAGAAATGCTGTTTTCCAAGTCACATGCCGGAACGAAGCACTATGCAAGGGTTCATACGGAGCTTCCGTAAGTGATTGCAACACTAGGGAAAGATCCCAGGCCGGTGCCCGAAGGCGGCCCTTCTTAAGATCGTGCTGTTTGAAACCCTTGATAATACCCCGTATCACCGGCTCTTTGGAGAGACTGGTACCCATAGCAACGTCCCGTACCGTAGCAACGGACGAGACATAGTTGGCAATGGAACCCCCGGAGAGTTTCCGGGTCTCTCGCAAGTGAGACATGAAACGAGCAATATCCTGCACAGATACCTTATCTGGCGAATGAATGTGATGTTTACAACACCACTTCGTGAAAATAACCCAACGTGCATTATACACCTTCTGGGTAGAATCACGATGCATACTAACGTATGCCCGAGACGCCCGGCGAGAAAAAACTTTACTCCTCAGACGCTCGGTGACAACATCCACGCGTGCAGATTGAACTGCCCTGCGTTTGGATGAAGCTGACGGGTGTGAGGGTGGATCAAGAGATCCGGTCTCACAGGCAGTGGAAGTGGCGACTGCGTGACCTGGGTCAGCAAGTCGGGGTACCACGATCTGTTCGGCCACATGGGCGCGATCAGTAACATTCGACAGCGAACTCCTCGGAGCCGGCTTAGAATGTGTGGTATCAACGCTGTCGGCGGGTAAGCATAAGCGACCAAGCCCGTCCAGTCTAACGCGAGAGCATCGTGATCGATGGCCCTCGGGACCGGGACTGGTGATACAAACAACGGGAGTTGATTGTTGAACCGTGTTGCGAACAGGTCGACCATCGGACGACCCAAACGTTCGCACAGCCACTGAAACACTACTGGGTTCAGCATCCACTCTGTGGGGCTCGGATCCTGAGGCCTCGATAGAGCATCGGCCAGTACGTTCCGCACACCTGGGATGTGACGGGCGCGTATCTGGCACGGGACACTGTCCACCAGAGCGTAAAACTCGAACGTGAGATCGAGTAGCGAGTGACTGTGGGTTCCCCCCAGTTTGTTCACATAGGACACTACCGTCGTGTTGTCGGTCGCCAGCATGAGCCAGGCGTCGACGAGACGATGCTTCCAGTGATTGACATCGTTGATCACTGCCTTGAACTCGAGACAAGCGATGTGAAGACCTAGTTCGTCTAAGCACCACAGCCCCGAGGTCACCTCCCCCTTTAGATGGGCGCCCCAGCCCACTAGAGAGGCGTCTGTATACAGGGTCAACGTGGCCCGGTAGGGCCGCATAGAGACTCCTGATAAGACAATGTAAGGGACCGTCCACCACTCCAGATGCGGTCGGAGCCGATCCGGGAGGGCGACGGTCGCACTGTTCACCTCCGTTGCTAACAACTGGATTAAAAACCGTTGCAGCGGGCGGAGTTGGAGACGACCCCGTGCGGTGCAGTCCTGGGCTGATACAAGTAGCCCTAACAGCTGTTCCCAAAAGTGAACAGTCTGTTGCACCGCTAAGACTTTGGCAATCATCGCCTGAATTTTGTGCCACCGGTCTGGGGGGACAAAGAGGCGATGGGACACCGTGTTGAACCGACCTCCGATGAACAGTAAGTTCTGAGAAGGGGTTAACTCGCTCTTGGGGAGATTGATAATCCACCCAAATTGCTCCAAGAGCCGACGTGCGAAATCGAGATGGCGTGACAGGGTGTCCGTCATTCGATTTGCTACTAGCGAGTCGTCCAGGTACGCGAAGTACCGGACACCCCTCCTGTGGAGGAACCCCACTATGGGGGTGGTTAACCGGGTGAACAGCCAGGGAGCGGACGTGTGAATCATTCTGAGTTCAGCACTGTCCTACTTGGGAACGAGAAATATCCTGGAGTAAAACCCCGGTGTTATTTCTGGTAGAGCTAACTCCCGTACTGCCCCCTCTCCTGGCATCGGCGAGGATGGGAAGATCGGTTTCCGAATCGAAACCTGCCAACGGGGCAACGGTGAGCGGCGGATTCGCTTTGAGATCAAGCCGATAGCCGTACCGAATCGTGTTGACCACCCACGGGTCGTCGAACACTTGTTCCCAATTCTCCCAGTAAGTCTGGAGTCTGGCTCCCACTGGGGAAGGAGAGGGGGCCCTGACAGGTTGCGACAGGCGCAACTGTCCAGGGCCAAGTGACTCGGGTTCGCCTAAGGGCCAACCGAAGTTGGCGCTGTTGGCATACGAACCCCTCCAATGAGAGTCACCTGGAGGGGCCCTTGCCGTCCGTCGACGACTTGGGCTTCCCCCAGTTCCCCGTTTTCCCGCGAAAGGGCAGCTGATTGCCCATACCGGAGCCCTCAGGGCGGGGCTACTTCCCAGAGGAAGAAGAACCCGACCCCTTAGACCTACCGGCCGCAGCAGCCTGGGGCGCGCTCCGGTTAGGAGCGGCACCCAGGCGCCTATGCAGGGACCCAACAAGAGCAAGTGTGTGCCGAGAGTCCTCGGCAACGTACTCCAGGGAAGCATTTAAACTGAGCAGGCAGTTGTAAATGCGCTGGTCACGGTCCGTGGGAGAACCTTCGACCAGACGGGCCGCTGCAGCCAAGTAAGTGTCTCCGTGAGACATGGAGTGCCGAGCGAGGGCGTCCAGCTGGTGCAAGGTAGCTTGCGTTACCGTAGCAGCCGGTGGGGCACGGACACCCAACCGCTCAACATGGGCCTCCGCGGTAGGACCAGCCTCGGGAAAGGCAAGGTCATGTACCGGGAATAAACCCTTTCTCCACGACGTCGGAGGCAACGGGAGACCCCGACCGGAGGCCGCCGCGAAGGCGTTCTCCAAGGAAGGCTTGAAACCGCGCAGCAAGGTTGATGCGGGGAAAGCCGAGTCGGAAGACTCATCGTATACCTCGGAGGAACCCACAGTCGTGGATTCCCCGCGGTACCCCCGGGGCATGTCCTCAAAGAGGTCATAAACCATGGCCACGCGGTCCTAAACCGATAGCGGGAGCAACGGTTCGGGGGAAGGACCGGTGACCACGGGAGCCGCCGCCGTACTGGTGGACCCCGCGTCCGACCCCGCGGCCACCGAAGAGGCCGGGGACGGAACAGCCAGCGGCCTATCTTGCGATAAGGCCGCCAGCATGGAATCCACAAGTTTCGACAACAATGCGGCGACGGAATCCCCAGACAGCCCGAGGGCCGCAAGGGGATCCGCCGCAGCCGAGGAGGTGGTACCCGCACGGGGACCCCGACCGGACGAACCGGCCACCACAGGGGTGGAGACGGACTGTACGTACAGCCGGTACCGCTCAAAATCCGCAGGCCCCAGACCTTCGCACAGGATGCACCGGGTGTCCCCGCAAGGAACCCTGCACCGCGGGCAACGAACGTGGGGATCCCGGGACGACAAAAACTTTCTGCACACCCCATAACTCCGAGGAGCAGGGGTAGAGGGGGTGGATACTGGGGACATATCCATGTCAGACATTGATTGTTTGCTATAAACAAAGAACAAAACATGGTTACAACGCACGCACCACAATGATTCACAAACGAACATTTTCACAAGAAAATAAACGAGCAATGTGAACATGTAACATACACATATAACTTTTATTAAAGAAATAAGTTATGTTAACCCCCAAAACATACAAGAACAGGGGAAACGTAAAACACAACGTGCAAACGCGAACCCCGCAAGTATATAGAAAAAAGGGCGGGAAAAATTTTCCGTTTGGCGGGAAAATTATAACCAAGCGTAGCTACCGCAACGCCCCATAAAAGCACAGTTTATTAGAGAATAAACTATAATAAATATCACCAAATCTTCAAGGAACGCTTCAGCAGGAGAAAACACGTCTTGCTAAGCAGACGAAGGAGACAAGAGTGAAGGGTGTCACATGGCAGCTAGGTGGCTACGCACGTGCTGCATGAGGTAATTGAGATCTCTGTGGTAGATTTCGCTATAGCAGCAGTTGTGGGAGACAACAGCCTCGGTATAACAGTGGTAACGTATTACTTAATGTAATATTGGCCAAGTCCCGAGAGTCAGAGACTGGATACTGGTGAGCTCCTGCTACAGACATCCCTACCTGTTAATGCTTGCTATATTTCCTGTGCCAAAGAACGCCGTCAGTGTGAGGAAGACCTGCCCGGGGTCAAGGAACATTGATGTTTGTTTGTTGTTTAACGCCGCACTTAGCAACATTTATACAGCTATATGTCTGCACAATCAGGTCTGCACCAGACAGTCCAGTGATTGATAATATGAGCATCAATCCACACCATTGGGATACGATGACATGCATCAACCAAGTCAGCGAGCCTGACCATCCAATCCCGTTAGTCGCCTCTTACGACAAGCATAGTCACCTTTTACGGCAAGCATGGGTTGCTGAAGATCTATTCTACCCCAGATCTTCACGGGTCAGGAACATTAGCAAAACCTGAAGTGAATAAACAGTGCCACAGTCACCAATATCCAGCCAATATGCACCAGTCTGTAGCTAGCTGAGGCTGCACAAGGCAGACGTGTGACTGACAGCATGGACTACAGTGCATGGTATTTAATATGATGTCATCTAGCCCAAACATCAAACCCATTCTGGGGGCAGGGGTGGCCCAGTGGTCTAAGGCGACGCGATTCGCTGTGCAGAGTTGCGTCCCTTGGACATGCCAGAAACCTATGATTGTGGGTTCGAATCCCGGTTCGCCCCGATTATGTTTCTAGGTTTATCAGCACCATACCCGTGCTCGTGGGTTTCACCGAAGTGGTAAACGTCTGAGACCTGCATCACTTCGGTCTTTCCACCCACATTAATCTGACACGCCACGATATAACTGGAATACTGTTAAAAGCGGTGTTAAACCAAACTCACTCACTCAAACCCATTGTCAGTTGGCATCAGTTCTGGCCATTGCATCACAAAGACACATCAGCCTGCATAAAATTAGTGTGGGACCTCTGGTGATACTAGTCATACTATTCACCCTCAGCAGCCATCAATACCTGATCCTGATTTAAGTCAGTTCATCCTCAACGTCTTGCTCCCAACCCACCCCATCATCTACGCAGTCTTCCACGTCTGACTGGTCTGCTAGACCGACCCACAACTGGTAACAGGTTGAATATATCTACTGTGGGCCAACAGCTGATCGGTGGCAAGGATACAAAGTAGAATGCTCGTCTGAGGTCGGCCAGCTGCAGCCATCTTGAATCCGGCGAGGTGTCGCGGTGAGACTTGAGGTGGGTGTTGGCAGTGAAGTCAGTGTGGGACAACAGCTGTAAACACAAGTCATCAGAACACAAGTCATCAGACATGCTGCAGTTGCTTGTTTGTTGTTTAATGTTGCACTCTGCAATATTCCAGCTATATGACAGCAGTCTGTGAATAATTGAATCTGGACCAGACAATCTAGTGATCGCGTCATGAGCATGGATCTATGCAATTGGGATACAATGACATGCATTAACCAAGTCAGCGAGCCTAACCATTGATAGTTATCTCTTACCACAAGCATGAGCGCTGAAGACCAACTCTAATTGGATATTAATAGTAAAATAGTATGCAATGCTATTTATTTCAAATATATAAAGTTAGTCACATGAAAAGCAACACCAGGGAACTTGTCCTGCAACCTCAAACACCTCGTTCGCCCAACCCTCCCCATGTGAGCCCCACCCTATCCATGTGAGCCCCACCCTCCCCATGTGAGCCCCACCCTTTTGATGTGAGCCTCACCCTCTCCATGTGACCCCACCCTCCCCATGTGACCCCACCCTCCCCATGTGAGCCCCACCATCCCCTATGAGCCCCACCCTCTCCATGTGAGCCCCATCCTCTCCATGTGACCCCACCCTCCCCATGTGATCCCTACACTCCCCACCCTCCCCATGTGAGCCCTACACTCCCCATGTGAGCCCCACCATCCCCATGTGAGCCCCACCCTCACCATGTGAGCCCCACCCTCTCCATATGACCCCACCCTCCCCATGTGGACCCCATCCTCCCCATGTGAGCCCAACCCTCTCCATGTGAGCCCCACCCTCTCCATGTGACCCCACCCTTCCCATGTGGACCCCACCCTCCCCATGTGACCCCACCCTGAGCTGTCTTTACCCACCTTCCTGGTGCGCTCCTCTGCCAGGTCGTGCTCCATGTGGAGCCAGAAGTACAGGAGACTGAGTAGCACCAACAGGAACACGCTCTCGTAGCTGACCAAGGTCAAGGACAAGTCATGGAACAAGGCTAGATTGAATGACTGCTTCGGGTGAGTGAGTGAGTTGGTCAGCAATATTCCAGCACATCACGGCAGGGGACATCAGAAGCTGTACCCACGTAGGGAATCCCCCGCCAGGTCTTCAGCATCACAATGTTCCCCAGTCAGCTTCACAATCTTACAATTATATCACATGGTGACAGCTCAGTTCGGTAAAACCATGGCAAGCTATGGTGGTGACATACCGAGGACCCTACTCACACATTCAGTGACAGACAGCATGGTCATGCAGGTGCTAGAACACGCAGAGTGAATGAATGTAATTTTCCGCCACAGTCAGCAATATTTCAGCTGTATCAGAGGCCTGATAGCACGAGTAACTACCTACACCATGCACCAGGTTCCACATGATAACACCAGTTCAGTCGTCTCAGAGTGACCATCAAGCCTACTTGGGTCTTCTGCCCTGAATGTCTAGCAAGGTGACCATGCCAAGACAACATCAGATAACTCAATTAACATTGTGCACACTTCCTGTTGTCTAATGGCAGATCAGGGGTTCTCCTGAGCCTGAGCTCCGACTTCTCACAAGGAAAACAAAACATTGGACCTGACACCAATAAAAGATGGCTAAGCTCAATGAGAGCCTATAAAACAACTCGCCACAAAAGTTTCTCAGAACTGTCAGGGTTATCATGAATGTCAAGTGAACATTTTTGTAACATATTCATTTTGTAACAGTTCAAACTGTCATTATTTATAACGGAAGAGATATCTTTCCTTGCCTAAACATTACCACCACGACTACAACTTGAATTAGTCGTCTGCCTCAACAGAACAACGATTCGACGTCATCTACAGCCTTATAGCAGTCGGCAGCGGGACCGAGCTGAGTGCCCCAGCCCAAGGATACGTGATGCTCATGAGGATGTAGGGGCCGATGAAGGTCAGCCCCACGCTGGCCAGTCTCTCCGGGAGGTTCGTGCTGGTCAGTAGCGGCCATATCGGACTCAATCCTGAAACAATAAGACAATGTTATCCAACACCTGATGCTACAAACTACTCGTCGATGTAACCATGGTTCAGCTTCTACACAACCACTCCTTGAACCGTGTCAGGCAAACCAGTCTCACAAACCACACACTGCAATAACCTCACCCTTCATCTAGTTGTTCGATCATCGCCATATGCTGAAATAATGCTTATGCGACAAATTTGTTTTAATGGTTCTTTAAGGTCTATATTTTATGTTAAGGTTCTTGTTTGTTCCTTAATGCCGCACTGGAAATAGTCCAGGTCTATATTGTGTTTACTTTGTCATCCGTAAACTTCTAGTGAGTGAGTGAGTGTGGTTTTACGCCGCTTTAACCTCATCCTTCATCTAGTTGTTCGATCATCGCCATATGCTGAAATAATGCTTATGGACGGAATTTGTTTTAACTCACTCACACCAGTTGATTGTACCTCAAGGTTCTTGTTTGTTCCGTAATGCTGCACTGGAAATAGCCCAGGTCAACTTCTAAGTAATGCCTATAAAACAATTTGACGGTGACACACTTTAAAGGATGCTGGGACCTATCTAATAATCCCATGAAGGTTATTTATCATCAATGTTGGTACAAAATATTCCATTATCCTGTTTCTGAATGTGAACAATATGAGGAATGGAATCCCTCCAGCTTTCACCCTCATGTTTCTGTAGTGAGTGAGTGAGTGAGTTGGGTTTAACGCCGCTTTTAACAGTATTCCAGTTATATCAGGCATGTCAGCTGAATGTGGGAGGAAAGCCCGAAGTGATGCAGGTCTCAGACGTTTACCACTTCGGTGAGACCCACAAGCACGGGTATGGTGCTGACAAACCTACAAACATAATTGGGGCAAACCGGGATTAAAATCCACAATCATAGGTTTCTGGCGTGCCAAAGGGATGCAACTCTGCACAGCGAATTGCAGCGCCTTAGATGACTGGGCCATCCGTGCCCCCATTTCTGTGTTAACACTATCTGGTTACATGGAGGACATCGGTGATGTCGGCACCCACCTAGCATGGCCCAGCTGATGAGGTGGTTGTACGATGGGACCCCATGCCGCTGCCTGATACCGTCCGACGTCGTCTTCACCAGTCCCACGGCCGCAAGGATCATTACAAGCTGAAACAACACCAACTTCCTTCAATGTTCTCAAGTCAAGAAACTCAAAAAAAATATACTTTGATTCTTCTAATAAAAATATATACTGTCAACTTTGAACTTAACATATTCCAAGGAATAATTATCTTTGCTAAACCCTGTTCCTAAAACAAATGTATTAACTAATACCATGGTGAGGTTGGCTTGGCTATAGTAAACTGTTAATCCTTAGCCTATCAGATTTCTCTTTTAAATGTAGATACTGCTTTCCTGACAATATAATTTCACTTGTTTGTTCATTAGTTTCAAAATACAAATCTTTTGAACATGATCCACGACATGAAATTAATAAATAAAAAATAGACTTTAAATGTCAATATCTGTTCACCTGATGGGCAGCTTTCCCCTGGAACCCTGAGGGGCAACTCTCCCCTGGAACCCTGAGGGGCAACTCTCTCCTGGAACCCTGAGGGGCAACTCTCCCCTGGAACCCTGATGGGCAGCTTTCCCCTGGAACCCTGAGGGGCAACTCTCCCCTGGAACCCTGAGGGGCAACTCTCCCCTGGAACCCCGAGGGGCAACTCTCCCCTGGAACCCTGAGGGGCAACTCTCCCCTGGAACCCTGAGGGGCAACTCTCCCCTGGAACCCCGAGGGGCAACTCTCCCAGAACCCCAAGGGGCAACTCTCCCCTGGAACCCCGAGGGGCAACCCTCCCAGAACCCCAAGGGGCAACTCTCCCAGAACCCCGATGGCCAACTCTCCCCTGGAACCCCAATGGGCCAGAACCCCCTGGGGCAATTCTCCCTGCGGGGCGTACCTGTATGCCCATGATGACACCTGACATTCTGTTGTTGTTCTTGTCCCTGCTGGTCAACACACCCAGTCTGAAACACAAACACCTCAAACATTGTCTCTCAAAATAGCAAACACCTCATACATCGTCTCTCAAAATAGCAAACACCTCATACATCGTATCTCAAAATAGCAAACACCATTTTCCTGACATTTTATTTCAACACTTTTAAAACTAACCAGAGTAACCACTTTTATTTCACTCTGTTATTGTCTTAGGATCATTCAAAAAAGGCTTCATTTTCAATCCAACCAGTGACATAAAAATGAAATCTGCAAAACATCCTATTAATGATAGAGGCTGACAGGCTAAGATATTAAATTGTACAAATTATTTTAGCCAACTTACATCTTCATAAGCCAATGAGATGGGGTTTGAAGTTATCTTTATAGCATCAAGCATGCACATGTATGTGTGTGTGGCTGCCTGTACAGGACCCGACTAATGCTGGTTCTATAGTGCTAACCCACTGAGATACCATGCTGCAGCATAACACGAATACCCCACTCAGAGACAGTACACCAACTCCAAGCTGACCAGTCCTTGTTTCAGCCCCTTAATCCCGAGCACTAAACAGGATAACAATAAATGCCATCTTTTAACATCTTTTGGTCTGATGTGGCTGGGGATCAAACCCCCAATCGTCCACTCTCCGGGCAGACACTCTATCCACTAGACCAAGGAGGTGATCTCATAAGCTAAGGAGGTCACTGTGCACCTGTATGGCAGCACCTACCTGTACACCATCACTGCCCCCAGCAGGAAGGCCAGCATCCCCGAGACGAGGCTGCAACACAGGGTTACACAGTACATTAACACATTCGTTACCAAGGAAGAAATATTATTTCCATGAATTGTTTTCAAAGTATGGGCTGGTCAGAAACAATCTTATATACATGAAGTCCTTTTTATTCAATATAGTTACTTGTTTGTTGTTTAAAACCACACTCAGCAATATTCCAACTATATGACAGCAGCCTGCAACCAGACAAACCAGTGACTGATATCATGAGCAATGATCTACACTATGAGGATAAGATGAGAATCAAGCCTGACTTGGACCACATGTTCCATTTTCTGGAGACGTATTCAACTCGGAATCTCTGTTACGCAGTGTTTTTTCAAACTGACTCATGGTCTCTTTCATGTGCCCCTCGATTCCCACATTCTACAACAACCGTGAAGCAAACAGCGTTCGTGCGAACAGTCCAAGTTTTCACAAACTCAAACAATCTCGAACGTTCCAAGTTCCTCACCATAGTTCTCCCGAACATTCCCCATGGTTTTTTATATAACATGCAGACTGTCAAACGTGACTACTATATGTCATGACAAGGTGCACCTGCTACTTAAGTGATGTAAGTAAACTGGTGCTACTCACACAAGCGTATAGTTGGCGTTCCGGCCCACCACGGGAAGGAGAGGGAACGCTGCCAGCAATATGCAGCTTAGCAACCAGCCATACGCCGAAAACTGAAACATTTCACACACATACATATTTTTGTCTAAAGATAAAATGAGTCAATGGGTGAGGGAACAGTATTTTATGTCTCAGTCAGATTTGTTTGTTTGTTGCTTAAGGCCGCACTCAGCAATATTCCAGCTATATGGTGGCGGTCTGTAAATAATCGAGTCTGGACCAGACAATCCAGTGATTGACAACATGAGCATCAGTCCACGCAATTGGGTTACGGTGACATGCATCAACCTGACCACCCGATCCCATTAGTCGCCACTTACGACAAGCAAAGTTTCCTTTTACGGCAAGCACTGGTTGCTGAAGACCTATTCTACCCCGGATCTTAGCGGGTCTCTCAGTCAGAATATGACCAATATGACATCTGCCTGGACACAAACAGGTCAAGCAAACCGGTGGTTGATAGCATGACCAACTACCCGTGTTGTCAGGATACAATGTCTCACAATCAGCCACACACACCATGGCAGCCATCACCTTATATCAAACATGTATGGCAATGGAACACTGACAGGTGTGTATCTGCAACCCTGACAGTATGTCACATATAATTTGGACTGGAATATTTTGTGTGGCATTTAACTAGGGCTGGCTAAAAAGATTGATAATCAGAATTATCATCAATGTGAAGAAATCTTAACGATTATCAATATAACATTGTTGTAATCGATACAAGGGTGGTGATGAAATAAAGTTTGGATTTACCAAAACAGACTTGTTATTGTCATTAATGTCAATTGCTGAAGTTGGAAAGCAACTGTTTTTGTTACGTCTGAAATGTCCACAAAGTAATCCCTGCATAAATGTGTCTGCTCACCCGGGCCTGAGAAATGTTGATTTCTTTTGGGATTTTTTGCTTATTTGCTTAAAGTCACTTCTGCAATACGATAACTGATCAATATTAATTTGGTGATTATCAATCTCTATAATCTAAATTGATAGCCACCCTAAGGTTTAATCAAACTCACTCACTCACTCAAGTAGCATTCATCACAGTTTCCTTGACAACACTGACCTTGGAAGTGTTGAAGACCCCCGACGTCACAGACCAGAGTGCGATACAGACGAGCCCCACGGACAACAGCTCTCTCTGGAAGAAGCCTTGGACCTGGACAACAGAAGGGTGTCACAAACTACATCACTGGGACTCACTGTCTTCAGCAGTCTCACTCACAACCAACTGCTGAAACAATGTACAAGTCATAGGTGTAACATCTACACACTGTATTCCTCACCACTGCTGCAGGCATACATTCTCACCCCTACAGATAACACCCTGTAACATCTACACATACATATCTCACCCCTACAGATAACACCATGTAACATCTACACATATATATCTCACCCCTACAGATAACACCCTGTAACATCTACACATACATTCTCACCCCTACAGATAACACCCTATAACATCTACACATACATATCTCACCCCTACAGATAACACCCTGTAACATCTACACATATATATCTCACCCCTACAGATAACACCCTGTAACATCTACACACTATATCCCTCACCACTGCTGCAGGCATACATATCTCACCCCTACAGATAACACCCTATAACATCTACACACTATATTCCTCACCACTGCTGCAGGCATACATATCTAACCCCTACAGATAACACCCTGTAACATCTACACACTATATCCCTCACCACTGCTGCAGGCATACATATCTCATCCCTACAGATAACACCCTGTAACATCTACACACTATATTCCTCACCTCTACCTCCACTCTCCCAACACTGCAGGCATATATATCTCACCCCTACAGATAACACCCTATAACATCTACACACTATATTCCTCACCACTGCTGCAGGCATACATATCTCATCCCTACAGATAACACCCTAAACATCTACACATATATATCTCACCTCTACAGATAAAGCCCTGTAACATCTACACACTATATCCCTAACCACTGCTGCAAGCATACATTCTCACCCCTACAGATAACACCCTGTAACATCTACACACTATATTCCTCACCACTGCTGCAGGCATACATTCTCATCCCTACAGATAACACCCTGTAACATCTACACACTATATTCCTCACCACTATCTCCAGTCTCCCAACACTGCAGGCATACATATCTCACCCCTACAGATAACATCCTGTAACATCTACACATACATATCTCACCCCTACAGATAACACCCTGTAACATCTACACACTATATTCCTCACCACTGCTGCAGGCATACATTCTCATCCCTACAGATAACACCCTGTAACATCTACACACTATATTCCTCACCACTGCTGCAGGCATACATATCTCACCCCTACAGATAACATCCTGTAACATCTACACATACATATCTCACCCCTACAGATAACACCCTGTAACATCTACACACTATATTCCTCACCCCTACCTCCAGTCTCCCAACACTGCAGGCATACATATCTCACCCGTACAGATAACATCCTGTAACATCTACACATATATATCTCACCCCTACAGATAACACCATGTAACATCTACACATACATATCTCACCCCTACAGATAACACCCTGTAACATCTACACACTATATTCCTCACCACTACCTCCAGTCTCCCAACACTGCAGGCATACATATCTCACCCCTACAGATAACATCCTGTAACATCTACACATATATATCTCACCCCTACAGATAACACCCTGTAACATCTACACACTATATTCCTCACCACTACCTCCAGTCTCCCAACACTGCAGGCATACATATCTCACCCCTACAGATAACATCCTGTAACATCTACACATATATATCTCTCCCCTACAGATAACACCCTGTAACATCAACACATACATATCTCACCCCTACAGATAACACCCTGTAACATCTACACATATATATCTCACCCCTACAGATAACACCCTGTAACATCTACACATACATATCTCACCCCTACAGATAACACCCTGTAACATCTACACACTATATTCCTCACCACTACCTCCAGTCTCCCAACACTGCAGGCATACATATCTCACCCCTACAGATAACATCCTGTAACATCTACACATATATATCTCACCCCTACAGATAACACCCTGTAACATCAACACATACATATCTCACCCCTACAGATAACACCCTGTAACATCTACACATATATATCTCACCCCTACAGATAACACCCTGTAACATCTACACATACATATCTCACCCCTACAGATAACACCCTGTAACATCTACACACTATATTCCTCACCACTACCTCCAGTCTCCCAACACTGCAGGCATACATATCTCACCCCTACAGATAACACCCTGTAACATCTACACACTATATTCCTCACCACTACCTCCAGTCTCCCAACACTGCAGGCATACATATCTCACCCGTACAGATAACATCCTGTAACATCTACACATACATATCTCACCCCTACAGATAACACCATGTAACATCTACACATACATATCTCACCCCTACAGATAACACCCTGTAACATCTACACATACATATCTCACCCCTACAGATAACATCCTGTAACATCTACACACTATATTCCTCACCACTACCTCCAGTCTCACAACACTGCAGGCATACATATCTCACCCCTGCAGATAACATCCTGTAACATCTACACATACATATCTCACCCCTACAGATAACACCATGTAACATCTACACACTATATTCCTCACCACTACCTCCAGTCTCCCAACACTGTAGGCATACATATCTCACCCCTGCAGATAACACCCTGTAACATCTACACATACATATCTCACCCCTACAGATAACACCCTGTAACATCTACACACTATATTCCTCACCACTATCTCCAGTTTCACCATGCTACAGGCATACATGTCTCACCCCTACAGATAACATCCTGTAACATCTACACACTATATTCCTCACCACTACCTCCAGTCTCACAACACTGCAGGCATACATATCTCACCCCTGCAGATAACATCCTGTAACATCTACACATACATATCTCACCCCTACAGATAACACCATGTAACATCTACACACTATATTCCTCACCACTACCTCCAGTCTCCCAACACTGTAGGCATACATATCTCACCCCTGCAGATAACACCCTGTAACATCTACACATACATATCTCACCCCTACAGATAACACCCTGTAACATCTACACACTATATTCCTCACCACTATCTCCAGTTTCACCATGCTACAGGCATACATGTCTCACCCATACAGATAACACCCTGTAACATCTACACACTATATTCCTCACCACTATCTCCAGTTTCACCATGCTACAGGCATACATGTCTCACCCCTACAGATAACACCCTGTAACATCTACACATACATATCTCACCCCTACAGATAATACCCTGTAACATCTACACACTATATTCCTCACCACTATCTCCAGTTTCACCATGCTACAGGCATACATGTCTCACCCATACAGATAACACCCTGTAACATCTACACACATATCTCACCCCTACAGATAATACCCTGTAACATCTACACATACATATCTCACCCCTACAGATAACACCCTGTAACATCTACACACTATATTCCTCACCACTATCTCCAGTCCCAGCATGCTACAGGCAACAGAGGCCGTCACTGCCAGGATACACTTGTTATCGTAACACGCAGATACAGCTCGTTTCAGGATCTGTAATCTGCGAAAAATACTTCCGTTAATATTTCTGAAATCAAATCATCTGCTGCTGTGCATCAATCAGTTTTGACAGGGTTTAGGAAAACAAAATGTAGCTAGCCCTGAGAAGCTAGCGAGTCACGGACACAGCAACGTATTCAGAGGCAGACATCCCTCAGAGTGAGAAAGTTGAAAACGCTTACCTAACTTCAGCTTCCACGACTTTGGTCCACAGCAGCACGGGGAGCAGGCAGTAGAGGTAGTAGGTGACCGGGGACGACTGGACTGAAACAACACGACGGGGTACATGGGTTCTTGCCTTTCATTTAGATTTCCCACATCATCATCAACTCCATTGTCATATCCTCATCAAAATACTTAAGGACCACCGATTCAATCACATTACTACAGTTAATCTGTCATGGCATCCTTAACATCAACATCCTCATCTTTTAGAGTAGTTGTCTCACACTTACACTTCATTGTGGGGACCCGTGAAGATGCAGGGCAGAATAGTCTTCAGCAACCCATTCTTGCCATGAAAGGCGACTATGCTTATCCTAAGAGGCAAATAACGGGATTGGGTGGTCAGGCTCGCTGAGTTGGTTGAAGCATGTCATCGATCCCAATTGCGTGGATCGATGCTCATGATGTTAATCACTGGATTGTCTGGTCCAGACTCGATTATTTACAGGCCGCTGTCATATAGCTGGAATATTGCTGAGTGTGGCGTAAAACAACAAACTAATCAACCCACTTCATTGTGGCAGTGATACACAGTGCCAAACTTACAGCAGTGCCCAAGTGTTGCTGACAGCACGTCCCATAATATTCGGTAGGGGGCATAAAACTTGATGGATAGTAGACACACTCAGCAATATTCTAGCCATGTGAGGGCGGTCTGTAAATAATCGAGTCTGGATCAGACAATGCAGTGATTGACATCAAGGGCATCAATCCAAGCAATTGGGATATGATGACAAAATCAACCAAGTCAGCAAGCCTGACCACCCGATCCCGTTAGTCCCCTCTTACGACAAGCATTGGTTGCTGAAGACCTATTCTAACCCGGATCTTCACGGGGGGACAAGCATGGGTTGCTGAACACCTATTCTAACCCGGATCTTCACAGGGGGACAAGCATGGGTTGCTGAAGACCTATTCTAACCCAGATCTTCACGGGGGGACAAGCATGGGTTGCTGAAGACCTATTCTAACCCAGATCTTCACGGGGGGGGACAAGCATGGGTTGCTGAACACCTATTCTAACCCAGATCTTCACGGGGGGACAAGCATGGGTTGCTGAAGACCTATTCTAACCCAGATCTTCACGGGGGGGACAAGCATGGGTTGCTGAAGACCTATTCTACCCCAGATCTTCACTGGTGGTAGTCACTAAATACATATCCTAATACATAACATCCATAATTAGACATAACATCATCCCCATCACCATGTTGTTTCATTATCACATTTGTTTTCACATACAAATACATTATAATTACTTAAGGTCAGAATCAAACTAAAAAAACATATTTAAACTCACTAAACAAGAGAAAACTGACGATGGAGGCCATGACAGCTGCCGCCATGTGGACGTAGTGTAGAGGGGAGGCAACTCTGTCCGACCTGCCAGCACAGAACCAGGTGTGGTTGTGGAGCACCTGCTGCAGCAGGTACACCATCCATCCCACGAAGCTCAGCACGATACTGATCCTGACAGGAGACACAGAGAGATGAAACCCGTGTATGTTTCAACATCTTCCTGGATTAATGGATCAACACAATAACTGGTATGTCTTGTCCAGACATTATTATTCACAGACCACCGTCATAGATCAGGGATATTGCTGAGAGCAGCGGTAATCAACAAACAAACCACTCTCACCCTAGGAACAGTCTGTCATACTTCTGGTAATAGTTGAGTCCCTTCAGACCCACACTCATCAACTCCCGGCTCTCTGCTATCTAAAACACATCAATACAACAATCATGTCACCTTATTGTAGCAACAACTAGATATTGTCGGTGTCACATCCATTGTATTGACAGGTTTTTCACAAGGTTCATACATTTAAAGAGGAATGATTGTAACTCGACATTCAATATGGCTGATCACTAGCAAGCACACAGAATACATCGCATGTATCAAGCAAACAGAGTTACCTCCCCATGACCTATCCTGCATAGCAAATACACCGCTGTTTGGTTGATACAGTGATACAATGGTACAATCTGGGTACAATGATACACATGCAACCAAGTCACAGAGTCAGATCCATGGATATTTTATGTAACCGAAAGATTTTGATTGTTTCGGATTGCGATCCGAGTTTTAAAGTTGGAACGGCGGTACAATGGCTCCGGTGTGCTTCGCTGTGGTGAAGTTGGCACATTGTAGGCATTTGGGGGTCAGAAAAGTTGTACGTATGATTATGTTAAGTGAGCAACATGTTCATCTATCCAACAATTGCATAATATAAACCTGACATTGCCAAATTCAATAATAAATGTGCAGTTAGATCTAGCATGTCTAGATACATGTTTTCATTAGTTTTACCTAAGAAGCATTCGGTTCACTGGTTCACTGTGGGTAAAATTATTATTATTTAAGGTAATTACATTCAAGGTAAGGTGAGGTGAAATGGGGTATAATGTCGCGTCCAAGATTATTGCACTTATATAGCGATGTGCATGCACGCGTGCACTCGCGTGCGTGCGTGTGTGCTTGAACTAGTTCGGAAAGATGCCGATTAATAGTGCTAGCACACTGAGATACCATTGGGCTTCACACATTGTACCCATGTCGGGAATCGAACCCGGATCTTCGCCGTGACAAGCGAACGCATTAACCACTAGGCTACCCGACCGCCCCTTGTACCAGAGAACATCCAACTTACTGCCTGTGCATAGTTTCCAGACTTGATCAGCTGCCGGATGTGTCGGACGTAGTCTGCCTGGAAATAAGTACAAACATAACTATCACCAACTATACATTGTGATTCATGTACAGTATGACTGGCGCTTCTACTACTGCACCATTGATGGATCAAATTAAATGCTGAAGTCCCCAAAACAACTGTTTTCACCTGATGCCAATTTTACTACCAATGGAACACATTTCAGCAAGTGCATTCAAAGAAATGTTCCAAAAGACAAGTAAATACTGCATTAATTATCTGATGGTGGAAATGGAAAATGTATTTAAAAAATAATTTTACATAAATGAGATAAGGTATTATTTAGAAGCTGTTGTTCCTCCAGTAGTATCAAGTGTGGAAAAATTGGGTAACAGCATGAGCAACAATCAAAGCATTGAAAACATAAACTTAAGTAGCTGCTGTAAACATATCCCCTCATCGGTTCAACTAGTGTCAGGTTTTCCTTGTCACAGTGGTATTCATGAGACAGCCATCTGGTTGCCAAAACCAGTACCACTTCCTGTGTTCCATCTGGAATCCTTATTCCAATACACCTTCCATGAAAAGTCTACATATTTAGAGGTAAGTGATGAAGACGTATGTCTCCCCCTGTGATACACAATATCAGTTTATAGAATTAACACTTACTTGTTTTGATGGGGAAAGTTCCCTAAAAACAAAGCATTTGAAACACATTAAACATACCTGACAACATTGTAACAACGTATTGGAAAGAATAACAACGATGGTTATGTTTTCTTCAAATCAAAAGAGATGTTAGCAGACATGTTAAGAATTTTAGCGTCAATGTTAAAAGACTTGCTGAGAAAACAATCTCACCCGAAAGGTCGGAAGGCAACCGAGACAGTCCTCTCCTTCACCTGCCTCATCTTCACCTGTCAGGAACAAAATAAGTTATCAGCAGCTAAAGTACAGAGAAAACTGGATCATCACATGAGACAGTCAATTGGAGCAACAATCAACACCTGGCACGATGGGCCCAGTCATCTAAGATGCTGCGATTTGCTGTGCAGAGTTGCATCCCTTAGCCAAAAAACTATTATTATGGGTTTGAATCCTGGTTCGTCCTGCTGATGTTTTGTCAACACCGTACTCGTGCTGGTGGGTTTCACCAAAGTGGTAACATCTATTGTAGCCCTGCATCACATCCAGACTTTCTCCCTCATCAATATGAAACTCTCTGACGGAAATACTGTTCCAGGGGGTGATGAACCCAACTAACTCACTCACTGACACCGAATCAATCACCACCCTCACATACAACCTTCTCCTATCCCCAACACAGGTCGGCATAACACGCTGAATGGAAGAACTGCAGAGACAGAAGGTGGCAGTCAGTCTGACTTAATTGTTTCCTTACAACCGTGTGTATATTGACAAGTTTAATCACAAGGTTATCATAAACAGAATAAGTCTTGTCCACCTACCTGATATTGTGCAAGTATCTGCTGTGCATTAGCGTAGATCCCCTCCGCCTGTTCCCATAGCGACACACCTAGGTACTCAAGGGGCAGAACTCCCTACAACATGAAGCTTGAACTAAGCCAGAGTCAACATGCACTCTTAATCTGACCAAAACCAAGTTTATAGAGTTACAACAGCCGTACAGCGGAAACAGCAAATGAGCAGCAATGGCAAAAGAGTAGTGTGGCAACAGCGATAGAGCAGCAATAGAGAAACGTGGCAACAGAAATAGCAAAAGAGTAGTGTGGCAACAGCAATAGCAAAAGAGTAGTGTGGCAACAGCAATAGCAAAAGAGTAGTGTGGCAACAGCAATAGCAAAAGAGTAGTGCGGCAACAACAATAGAGCACTAATAGCAAAAGAGTAGTGTGGCAACAGCAATAGTAAAAGAGTAGTGTGGCAACAGCAATAGTAAAAGAGTAGAGTGGCAACAGCAATAGTAAAAGAGAAGTGCGGCAACAACAATAGAGCACTAATAGCAAAAGAGTAGTGTGGCAACAGCAATAGCAAAAGAGTAGTGTGGCAACAGCAATAGAGCAGCAATAGTAAGGGTAGTATGGCAATCGCAATAGTAAAAGAGTAGAGCGGCAACAGCGATAGTAAAAGAGTAGTGTGGCAACAGCAATAGCAAAAGAGTAGTGCGGCAACAACAATAGAGCACTAATAGCAAAAGAGTAGTATGGCAATCGCAATAGTAAAAGAGTAGAGTGGCAACAGCGATAGTAAAAGAGTAGTGTGGCAACAGCAATAGCAAAAGAGTAGTGCGGCAACAACAATAGAGCACTAATAGCAAAAGAGTAGTGTGGCAACAGCAATAGTAAAAGAGTAGAGTGGCAACAGCAATAGTAAAAGAGTAGTGTGGCAACAGCAATAGCAAAAGAGTAGTGCGGCAACAACAATAGAGCACTAATAGCAAAAGAGTAGTGTGGCAACAGCAATAGCAAAAGAGTAGTGTGGCAACAGCAATAGCAAAAGAGTAGTGCGGCAACAACAATAGAGCACTAATAGCAAAAGAGTAGTGTGGCAACAGCAATAGTAAAAGAGTAGAGTGGCAACAGCAATAGTAAAAGAGTAGTGCGGCAACAACAATAGAGCACTAATAGTAAAAGAGTAGTGTGGCAACAGCAATAGTAAAAGAGTAGAGTGGCAACAGCAATAGTAAAAGAGTAGTGCGGCAACAACAATAGAGCACTAATAGCAAAAGAGTAGTGTGGCAACAGCAATAGAGCAGCAATAGTAAGGGTAGTATGGCAATCGCAATAGTAAAAGAGTAGAGTGGCAACAGCGATAGTAAAAGAGTAGTGTGGCAACAGCAATAGCAAAAGAGTAGTGCGGCAACAACAATAGAGCACTAATAGCAAAAGAGTAGTGTGGCAACAGCAATAGTAAAAGAGTAGAGTGGCAACAGCAATAGTAAAAGAGTAGAGTGGCAACAGCAATAGTAAAAGAGTAGAGTGGCAACAGCGATAGTAAAAGAGTAGTGTGGCAACAGCGATAGTAAAAGAGTAGTGTGGCAACAGCAATAGTAAAAGAGTAGAGTGGCAACAGCAATAGTAAAAGAGTAGAGTGGCAACAGCAATAGTAAAAGAGTAGTGTGGCAACAGCAATAGTAAAAGAGTAGTGTGGCAACAGCAATAGCAAAAGAGTAGTGTGGCAACAGCAATAAACCAGCAATAGCAAAAGAGTACCAGTAAAAGATACTGTCAGGTCATGGTATGGTATTACAAATGGTTTTTTCAGATTGATCACAAATGTGTAAAATTAAAATACATCTGCAACAAATGTGCAAATTTAAACAGTGACCCGTGACATAATTAGTTTACAATACAAAATGTAAATACTGCTCTGCCCAATGTTTGTCGGGAGATTAACGAACTGTACCACAGAGTTCATGGGAAAGGCAACGCCGATGAGGTACGCCATGAGAGGAGCGACATCGGCCTGAAACACAACATCAGCAGCTGGAGACATCTTTGATTTGTGTAATTGCTTCCTGGGAATTAGGAGGGCACATTCTAAAAGCAGAATCTAGGGTTCTCTATCTGAATGTAACGTTGACATCTGCTAAATCTAATGCAGGAAGTCACTGTGCGGAGTTGCATCCCTTACAAATGCCAGGAACCTATGATCATCATTGGTCAGAATTGTGTTGGTCCACGTTATGTTTCTAGGTTTGTCATCACCATGGTCGTACATTTCAGAAAGTGGCATCCTGCATCACTTCAGGCTGTGAAATAACTGAAATACTGTTCAAAGCAGCTCACACACTCACTCACTCTAGAGATTCTGGGCATCATGAGAGGGTCAAGATGCTACATATAGACATTAGTGAAGGCATCCTCAAATAGAATCTGTCTGCTATAAAAAAAGACAACAGACTGCTATGACTACAGTGCTGTACACATACCTGCTGAACATCAAATCTTGCTATGTTATTCAAGTTCCAGTCTGAAATAAAATTTAATACCTCATTTATCAAACATACATTTTTGCAGGTACTTTCAGGTTTTCAGCATGGTCAAGACTCACAAGTTATCATGTTAGCAACATTGCATTACTCTGCTACAGTTTGTACAGTGTACATGGTACAGGTCATCTGACAGAAGTATTAAGTTCAACTGTGACCATACCTGTGCAGAACGTGTCTGGGTAGGTTCCACACGTCCCCGCCCCCCTAGGCCCGTGTAGCCCCGCCCCCCAAGCTACCAAGGGGGTCAGTGTCTCCGAGGGAAGGCCAGCTCCATGGGAACCTGCAATATTTACAATACTTTCATTTTCTGTCACAGCACTGCAGACTGAAAAGCTTATTGAATATCTTGTTTTAATTCTGTTTGAAATGTTCACGTATCAGACTGTCACAGCACTGCATACTGAAAAGATTATTGAATATCTTGTTTTAATTCTGTTTGAAATGTTCGCGTATCAGACTGTCACAGCACTGCATACTGAAAAGATTATTGAATATCTTGTTTCAATTCTGTTTGAAATGTTCGCGTATCAGACTGTCACAGCGTAGGAGGCATGTTTCCACCTACCCCAGTCTGTCATGCCATGGTCGGCAGACATGACATAAGCTGTGCGGCCATCTTGGTTATAGAAATCTTCAAACAGAGACACCATTTCCTCTACTCCATGGTTGAGGAGATGAATATTTTCTATGTACTCCCTGAAAACAAATGTTAAAACAGCTTTCTGAGTTACCAAAGTCCATGGTGGTTTAAAATATCAAACATCTGGGCCCACATGCACAAAGTGATCTTAGCGCTTAGATGATCGTGACTCCCATACTTTAACATAGGCTTACAATAGTTGTAGCGCTAAGATCGCTTTGTGCAAGTGAGCCCTGTTGTCAACAGTTCATTGATGGTTGTTTTCATATTTCAACTTGTCATAGGGCCATTGATCATGTTTTTTGAAGTCTTATCTTGCGTATGAAAAGCATATTATTTTGTTTTCAGTTCCATGAAGACATTTACCGTGAGTGTGGCTTGTGAGAATGTCCATTTGTGTCCAGGCCAAGAAGATGAAGGAAGAAGACAATCTTATCTTGCTGCAGCTGATGAAGTAATGTAGCATTGGTCTTGGCCACAGAAAGGAATTTCTGAAAATACATATTTTAGCAGTAGTAACACAGATAATTTATGGAAAAACCTGAAGCATTAGGAAGTGCCATGCCTTAACCACGCCTTAACACCCGGACCACCAGGTATGCCTTAACAACTAGCCCTTTTACAACTAAATGCTGATGTTCATCAGACAATTTGTCGATACTGCATCACAAAATATGTATACCTGATACAAGTGATCCACCAACAGCTGTATTCATTTTGTTATTTAACGCTGCACTCAGCAATATTCCAGCTATATGACAGCAGTCTGTAAATAATCCAGTGATTGACATCATGAGCATCAATCCACGCAATCTGAATATGATGACATGCACCAACCAGGTCAGCCAGCCTGACCACCGGATCCCGTTAGAAGGTTGCCTCTGTATTCACATAGGCTATATTTGGTACACCGTAACTCCAACCTATTCTGTACAGACTTCCCTCACATGCTACATGTGAAATTTCAACCAAATATGATAACCCTAAGTGGTTTAGGGGAAATCTTTAATGAACACCCCTCGTATATCAATATAATGACGTCACACATCTTAATCATGTTAATGTCAGTTTCAAATTTTCTGTGAAATGAAGGAATATTGTTTTGTAATGATTACCTTGACCTTCTGGTAAACCCAGGTATCGAGTTTACTGGCATCAAAACTGGCAAAGTCTTCCTCCGCTGACGAGTAGCAGTGAGTGAACACATGGTCGCCAGTAGCACCTCAAACATGGAACAGATTCATGAACATCTTGGTTTCATAGTGTGAGAAACATAAACTACTCCCATTGGGCCAGACATTTGAACTATTTCATTTCCTGCTTGATGTTTAGATCCTGGTTTCAGAGGGAGCCACTCGTCATTGCTATTCATTTGTTAAGATCTTCAAATGATCAAAGCACACATTGTACCAGAAGCATATGAGTTGAAAATCAAAATGACAGAGCATATAGCACATGTAGTAGTTAGTCAACTACAATGGTCAGTGCAGGTCCTAAGGTCAATTTGCAGTTTAACATCTCATCACTTATCAATGAATTAGGAATAAACCTGCCCAGGTATTCAGCTCCCAGTCTGCAGCAAATTTCAGAAAAAATTCCCTATTTCAAATTAAAAGTTTCCAATTCATGTTAACAGTCAGACAGT
The DNA here is from genome assembly GCF_023055435.1 of Haliotis rufescens. Taxonomy (NCBI): domain Eukaryota; kingdom Metazoa; phylum Mollusca; class Gastropoda; order Lepetellida; family Haliotidae; genus Haliotis; species Haliotis rufescens. The sequence goes on from NW_025963857.1 coordinate 178,903, forward strand.
TACTTCGACTTTGTAGAGGAGACTTGTATTTTACTGATAACAGGACCAATCAAGTGGAAGAGGATTGAATGCTTAATTCTCCATTACTGCATTAAATGCAAAGTTAAAAAACTACCTATCAGTTTATGAAACAAAGAAATTGCAATTTTGATTTGTTTGTTTGTTTGTTGTTTATGCCGCTTTCTGATATATTCCAGCTATATGACGACGGTCTGTAAATAATCTAGTGACTGACCACCCAATCTCCTTAGTCACCTCTTACGACAAGCATAGTCGCCTTTTATGGCAAGCACGGGTTGCTGAAGACCTATTCTACCCCAGATTTTTACGGGTTTGCAATTTTTGAACAAATAATATGATTTTTTTTCCAAATTTGCCTGCAAAGACCCTTAGTTTGGTATTGCAGATAAACACCTGTGAGAGCTGTACCTTTGGCAAACATAGGCAGGATGTCTGGACTCCCCCATGACCAAGTGTAGCGGCTCTCGTTGAAAACCGAGTCAAACTCAACTGGATTTTCCTTCCATCCTGCGAGACATTACACAACACTCATTATCAAAATCATTATCAAAATCAATATCAATATCATTATAAATGTCATTATTGTAATAATAGAAAGGAAATACCATGGAAAATATCTGAGACTTGGCTCCATGAAAAATCATACCTGCATAATCAATGAGAATTATTTCAAGTTTGAGAATGAGATAACTACTGCTTGGGGCACTGAATTTAAAGAAAAAGAGGACAAGAAACTCAAGATTATGTGGCCTGCTTCACCTACAAGGTAATAACTGAATATCTTGAACTGACAAAATGGCATCATACCTTTAGCCACAGCACTGACATCTTCATAGAAGCCAGCGATGAGAGCCACATGTCCTGGTCTGGACTCTGTTGGCACCCGAGTGTGAGACACACCCCACGACCCTCGGCTCTGAATCACATCCCTGTCATAGACATTAGACTCATTACATGTGTTATCAACTCAAATGGGGTTTATTTAACACAAAAAAACGAGGCTTTTTCCTACAAATTCCATGAAAATAAACAACAACATAAAACATTATTCCCTACATATGCTAACTTTGCATGTTACCACTTGTTACCATGGTTACATATACAGAAACACAACTTCTGCTTTTCAACTATTGATGCATCTTCAGAGAACATCGCATGAACATTTTAATGATGCTGATCACCTGAGGTACAGTTCCCTTCCCTCTCTATCCCTGTCCTGCTGAAAGAAACGGTCTGCTCTCAGTCCATCGGCAACAAACAGTACCAGTCTCTTAGCGGGTGCCGGGGAATCAGGAACACTTGGAGTCATTCCATGCACCAATGGGGATGTGAAGTAAATGTCAAAGATGGAGTAGAAGAGAATCAGATGAACCACCAGACCAGATAGCATCAGTTGCCACACCTTCATCTTCTTTCACAACGGGGCTGACAAAGTAAAAGCAAATCTATTAATTATTAAAAACTATCTAACACCTCTATTCATCATTAGAAGCTCCAATTAAGCTTCAATATTTACTTTGCTTCATCAATTACTATTCATACAGTGTTACAAATACGAAGTGATGTTAGTCATATAAATATTACTTTTTTGTGGGTATGTTTCTGTGCATGTGTGTGTATAGCAATATGTTTTGGATTACCCGCAGTTATGTCAATACAATCTACCTTTCTTCAGTCAGCAATAAATGAACTATCATGTAGAGTACAGATTGGAAGCTCGAACTGTGTGCTAATATTTAATATCCTAATATCGTATTGTAAATAAGATGCTTCTGATCACACCGACCAATATAGGTCTAGGAACTCAGGCTTGTTCACGTGGGAACTGAAGACTATATACATAAATCATTTCCCACAAGTATAAGTTACCCCAGAACATAGATTGGCGCGACAGGTTGGCCTGGACCGCCAAGTTAACGGACGTGAATTAGGCCTAATAATTTAATCTGTCCACAGAACTATCTTGGAGGATATCTAAAGAATACACAAGTAGATGTTATTTGCAATGTCCGCCAAACAATCATCAAAATGTAGTTAATTAATATGTGGACACTGTGAAACAATTTGGTTCCCAAAGAATGCCAAATAAAACAAAACAAGCAGGAACCTGAAACGTGCTGACATGAGCGCCACAACGCGGAAATGAACCGGAAGTTTACACAATATAATAACGAGAGAATGATTGGCTACGGAACCAGTAAGATGACCAATTGTAAATGTGTTGACGTTTATGCAATAAGCCGAGAATCTATTGGGCGAAGTTCCTCAACGTTATCCAATCGAAAGAGTTGTACCAAAAGGATAATTGACATTTTCGGCTGTGTCTATTCGCACGATATCGTGTACATAAAGAGTACATTTCTTGCTATTTTCAAAACAAATATGGAGGCATCTTAAAGCTCACTCTGACTGCAGAAAGAAGATGGGGAAAATAGAATGGTCGATGTGGGCAAATGAACAGGCACTGGCCAGTTCAGCTGGTTGGTCAACATTAGTATTTATTAAACGAAATTGGCACATTTATCAAAGAACTTCAGACGCAACGTGTCCCACAAGTCTAAACTTTTATGATCTCGATGAATTTGTAAACCAAACACTTTCGTCTCTTTATTCTTATTTCAGTTGTAATCCTTGGAGGGATTGTCACACTTGCAGGGAGGTTCAAAAACTACCAGTTTGGAATCTATGGAATGTATCCTTGTGAGTTGAATAGTGTTCTCAGGGTACAGACGAGTTCACCGAGTCAGCAACTGCCACACCCCTTTTCATTTTATTCGGCTTCGGATTGCTACACTACTAGCACAGAGAAAGCAAAGGGGTTGTTGATAGTCAGAATTATTTTCTTTTTAATTAGATGAATTCTAGTTATGTCAATTTTTCATATAATAGTCATATTATGAGATATTTTTTATCAACATGGTAAGACCCATGCTACTGGATTGTGTTTCCCCCTGTTTGATTCTTGCACGTTGGATGTTCTACTGACTGTGTCTAAAGTGTCAGCCGTGTGCCTTGGAGATGGGAGCCCAGGCATCCAAGGTCCAGCAATATTCTGTAGAAAGTTGCATCCCTTAGTCATGAGCAACAGGATATGCTGATTGTGTGTTCGAATCCAAGATTTGTCAAAGTCAGAGATATTTATTGCATGTAAGGCCTCCTGCCCAGGGTCCTGTTTCCTGGACCAATGTAGTACACACTTGCAGGGATAGTTGATAGAATTATTTCCATTTCAATTTGATAGATTCTAGCGGTCACATTTTCACATAATAGTCGTGTTATGATGTTATTAGTGCACATTAGTGCACCCTTCCTCCCACATCAAGATGACATGCCTTGTAATTACTGAAACGCTGTTCAAAATGGCATTAAACCCAACTCATGCACTGACTGAATACAAGATATCTGTAGGAGGCTTCAGGCAAGCTATGACCCCTTTCTACAGAATCTTTTTTCTGGTCCTCAAAATTCGGCTTATCCGCGGTCATATACGGTATTGGCCTGCTGTTTACAGTTTAAACCCCATTTCACTGCACATTACAAATCGATACAAATGAGTAGTTGTTCTTTGTCATCTTTGTCATGTCACCATTTGGTCACAGCTTCTTGCCCCACATATCTGATGTATGCTTGACAGCATGGAAATTGAGAGGAGGAAATATTCTATCTGTGTAATTACAACAATCTTTTTGGTATTTATCTAAAGTAAGTTCTTTGTGTTGATTCCCCTTAACCATGGTACAGCTGTGTTGGAGTCCTGGTGGCCCTGTTGGAGTATCCACGTGCCAAGCGACAGAAAGGAAAGACACAAGAGAGAAGGTTTGTTTGTTTGTCTATTTGTTTGTCCATTTGTTTGTCAGCTTGTTGTGGGTGTGGGAGTTCCTTGTTTTTAGCGCTGCACTCAACAAAATTCCAGTAATATGATGGCAGCCAGTAAATAATCGAGTCTGGGCCAGACAATCTAGTGTTCGATATTGAGAGCAATGATCCAAGCCATCAGGGTACGATGACGCTGAATCAACCAAGTCACTGAGCATGACCACCCGATCCATTTGGTGACCTCTTTCCACTAGCATAGGTTGCTGGGGACCTGGTCTAACCCGGAATACCCACAGGTCGGAGAGTGGGTATCACAAATACAATAAGTGTAGTAAGTTCTATGGTGTGGCCATGCTGTGGATGTAACTTGTCCATGTTTTACCTGTTCACTGGAAAATATGCCGTGGATTTGAGTGAGCCGTGGAACACACTTTTCGCTGCTCATCATTACGAATGACATTTCATTGCTACATTGTGATTGATCATAATTACTACAGTCACAGGACAAAGCCTCTTGATGTTTGTTGACGTTTTCTGAAATTTGTGAAATTGTTTTAAGCATTGGCAGTTTACAAGGAGATTGAAGAAACCTATTGTGTGGAGCGATGGTTATATCAACATCTGTGTCTCATCATGTGCTGGTCTTGTGATTGTTTTTTGTGTTATATTTTATTTCAGGTTTCAGAAACCCTTGACAATACTAGTGCGATGTGGTGGCCTAGTAACTCGAAACTACTTCATACGTTTTGTATTTTACTTAATGTGAGTATGTACGTGATATACATTATTGTTTTTCATTAATCACAAATTTTTATGTGCTATCAAACTGACACATCCATCTCTGTATATTTCTGTGACAATGAAATACTCCGATGGCCGAGTGGTTACAGTGTTTGCTGGTCATGCTGAAGACCTCGGGTTTAGTTCCCCCTGGATATTTTGTCCATGGTATACAAAGCTGTTTCAAACAGTGTCCGTCAATGGTGTATGTTTTAACAAACCAAAAGTTTTGACAGAATATTTCAATGTTCTTGCCAAACTCAATGAAACTTTCTGTGCAGAATCTCGGTGCCGTGCTGCTTCGTCTTGCCGACACTTCTAGGGGGCATGTGCTACCTCATCACCAGTGCAATATACTTTGTCGTGAGTACATCTCTACTCTGTGTACCACCATGGCATAACAATATTATATTTCCTTGGAGGGCTGGGACCTCCCTTATTCAGATTTATTTACGAAAAGATACAACATTGATTTTCTTTCAATGAAACAGGAATTTCATGAAAAAATAATACGAACATAAGAGATATTTGTGGAACATGTTCAAGTGAGCGAATGGGTGGATGTAGTACAAATGAAACTACAGATGTCCTATTCACATGACAGGCTGCTTCACAGACCTGAAAACTGATGCTTGTTCTACAGTAGTGCAGCCATGTCCATGCTGGTCGTCATGACAGCAATGTTTCCCTTCTGCGATGTGCTCAATGATCTGGTTCAGTAGCATGTTTTCTGTTTTCTTCAGGCTGCTTTGAAAGGAGAAGAATGGAAGCCAGCTGGTCTGGACACAGAATCACAATCACAGCAGCCAGGCCCCCGAGTCCTCCAGCCACCCAGTCATCCCCCTCCCAGACGTCCCATCGACAACAGTATCTGACCCCCTCCCAGACGTCCCATCGACAACAGTATCTGACCCCCTCCCAGACATCCCATTGACAACAGTATCTGACCCCCTCCCAGACGTCCCATCGACAACAGTATCTGACCCCCTCCCAGAGGTCCCATCGACAACAGTATCTGACCCCCTCCCAGACATCCCATCGACAACAGTATCTGACCCCCTCCCAGACGTCCCTTCGACAACAGTATCTGACCCCCTCCCAGACATCCCATCGACAACAGTATCTGACCTTCTCCCAGACGTCCCTTCGACAACAGTATCTGACCCCCCTCCCAGACGTCCCATCGACAACAGTATCTGACCCCTCCCAGACGTCCTATCGACAACAGTATCTGACCCCCTCCCAGACATCCCATCGACAACAGTATCTGACCCCCTCCCAGACGTCCCATCAACAACAGTATCTGACCCCCTCCCAGACGTCCCGTCGACAACAGTATCTGACCCCTCCCAGACGTCCCATCGACAACAGTATCTGACCCCCTCCCAGACGTCCCATCGACAACAGTATCTGACCCCTCCCAGACGTCCCATCGACAACAGTATCTGACCCCCTCCCAGACGTCCCATCAACAACAGTATCTGACCCCCTCCCAGACGTCCCATCGACAACAGTATCTGACCCCCATCCCAGACGTCCCATCGACAACAGTATCTGACCCCTCCCCAGACGTCCAATCGACAACAGTATCTGACCCCCTCCCCAGACGTCCAATCAACAACAGCATCTGACCCCTCCCCAGATATCCAATCGACAACAGTATCTGACCCCCTCCCCAGACGTCCAATCGACAACAGTATCTGACCCCTCCCCAGATGTCCAATCGACAACAGTATCTGACCCCTCCCCAGACGTCCAATCGACAACAGTATCTCACCCCCTCCCAGATGTCCCATCTGATCATCTTCATAATACATGCAATTTGTGATCCCCTTCTGACGTGATCTATGGCAGCACAGAGATATTCTCTCCACAAACAAGATCCTCTCCTCAACACATGCAACATGTGAACCTCTCCTCCCACCAAATCTTCTCCACATCTCCTCTCAAGAACTTATGACCGCCTCCATGGTCTAATGGTAGAGCGTCCGCCCGGAGAGCGGAAGGTCCGGGTTCGATCCCCAGCCGCGTCATACCAAAAGACGTTAAAAGATGGTACTTGTTGTTACCCTGTCTGGCGTTCGGCATTAAGGGGCTAAAACAAGGACTGGTCGGCTCGGAGTCAGTATACTGTGTCTGAGTGGGGTATTCATGTTAAACTGCGGCATGGTATCTCAGTGTGCTAGCACTATAAATCGGCATCAGTCTGGACTAGTACAAGCAGCCACACACACATACACGTGCATGCACGTCGCTATATAAGTGCAATAATCTTGGACACGACGTTAAACTCCATTTCACCTCACCTCAAGAACTTAAGAGAATCGGTATGGAGTCCTCTGATCTATCCTGTAGGGATGGGAGGGTGTTAATTTCAGTGTTAACCCTTTATACATCCAGGAGCCATGTGCCCACTGTTATTGCATGATTGTGAGATATAGTCCGAGACTGGTGAGTCATCTCTGCAGGCAGAGACCTCCACCCTATATGCTGAACTGAACAGTGAAGTCACCGTACCAAACAAGGATGTCGACTAATTAACTGCCAATTAACCAATACCATTTGTGATTTTATATAATTTTTTTACTGATATGTGGGTACTGAAGAGTAGTTTGCAAGGTGTTTATTGACACAAAGATGTGTTTATGATAAACATCCATGATTCCGACATGCAAAGTTGACAATAGTGTTTTATGAATGTACAGCTGAGAATGTTGCAGGACCAACTATGCCTTTAGAACCTCTTTGTAACATAGCAATGAACATTAAAATAAAGATAAAGATTCCATGATAGTGTTTTGTTGTCAATTAAACAAGCAAAGCTACAGAATTCTCTTTTTATTTTGTACACATACCAGTTCCAGCAGGACAGTGCCGGTTCTAACATGACAGTGTGCTTAACATATTTGAACAGTAATGAAACACTGAGTCACAGCTACAAATCCCACAAACATCTGAAACCTGCATCACTCCAGGCTTTCCTCCCACATTAAGCTGACGCCGTGATATAACTGGAATACTGTTAAAAGCAGCGTAAAACCCAACTCACAATACAAGTCCCACAGACAGTAATGTTATTTTGTCCAATGTCGATTTGTCCTGGCTTGGACACATACCAGTTATGCGCTCCTTTCTGATAATCATGGACATTTGAATACCACACCCTGTTCTCTGAGTCATCTGGAAGACACGGGTGGTCCAGTCATCTACAGCTCAGAAAGTCTCAGCAGAGTACACATCTTAGTCATCCCAGAATCTGGTGATCACTGAATCTAATCGAAGTTTTGGCCTGGTGTGTTTGTTTGTCAGCACCATACCACATCCATCCTACATGCCATCACATAACTGGAATACTGTTCAAAGCAGCGTTCAACCAAACCACCCACACAAGCTCATTTCCAACGACCAGGATCTGTCATACCCAAGTATCTTGTTTGTTTCGCTTGTTTGTTTCGCTTGTTTGTTGTTTAACATCGCACTCAGCAATATTCCAGCTGTATGACAGCAGTCTGTAAATAATCGAGTCTGGACCAGATAATCCAGTGATTGACATCATGAGCATCAATCCACACATTTGGGATACGATGACATGCATCAACCAAGTCAGCGAGCCAAGTATCTACAACCAGATCACAACACAAGACTGAACAGACAGAGAACTTTATTATGTGGTGATGACAGGCTTGTAACAAGATTTGCATTTTTATCTCCGCAGAATAATTCTCTCTGAATTATATTTGCATATGTTTTGCATAATGTTTTCTATCCAGCATAAAACAGAATGGCCATTTTAACATAAGTAACTACTACCTGCTCACAAGGCCTGAGTCTGTAATTGAAAGGAAAGACAAAAGGAAGTACCATGCATAATGGGTATCAGCTAGTTGTGTTTGGTTCATTAACAGTTACAACAGATGGGCTACAAGATCTATATCTCTTTCCTGGGAATAAATGTTTGAAATCCATGTCACAGCTTGATGAATACATATCATATTAATAAACTGAGGTGACCCTGGTCCTATTCCACAGACCAATCTCCGCCATGATTGTAACCATGGTAACTCAAACACAGACTTACCAATCACAGCGCTGAGATAGTTATTGAGTATTTGTTCACTAAATCTATTTCTCTTAAATCTCTTTTACTCTATTAAATCCCTCCAGCTGTAGGTCCAGGTTCTGACACTGGAAACTCTACAACATCCCCATTGTAACTGCAGCAAACCTCCTTGCCGGTATGTTCCCCCCTTGTCTTGGACAGATTCTAAAAAGGACAAGGGTTTGATGAAAACTCAAATACAGCAGATCGTGGACATTACGAACTATGAGGGAGCGGAGATATCAAGTTTCTTACACCTTGCTCATTATTTAGATTTTCTCTCGGACAATCTCATGAAATGTACCGTATTTTCTTGAGTATAGTGCACACTTTTTTTCCAAAAAACACAGCTGTGTAGAAGGGGGTGCGCATTATACACGAATTATGAGTTTGGATGTTTTTTTCCCCCATGGAAAGACATTACCGTGAGCACGAAACACCGGAAATACCATGTCAACAAATCCATACTGAAGTTCGCAAATTATTCATGTAATTACACTGTCTGGCTATAAAAAGTGTTCTTTGTATATATGGACTTATGTTTGTAACTTTTTTCATTAATTTTATTCAAAATTCGTTTTAATATTGTTTTTATTAATTTCGGCGAAATCGTGTGTGAAGCGATCGGAAGATCGCACAACTCACCGTTATTAACAGCAACCACGGTCAGAATACTGCTATTGACGCCTTGAAACGAACTGTATATGTTTAATGTCTATGAAATAGACTCTATTTTACAGACAAGATTTGTCCAATTGCAGGCAAGATTAACATAAAACACATTCAACAAGGTTGAATCGTCACCACTGATTGTGTTGATTCGCTACTGATTGTGAATTACCAGTTGTAAGAGACACTAAATGACAGAGAGCAAGATTTCTCAGTTCGCTCTACACATCACTAATTAATGGTATTGGGGCTTGTCGGGGATGAAATATCTGTTTGCTGTAGACGTCAGTTTGCTGTAGAGTTTGTTATACGTGTATTTTATATGATGATACACAGGAGATAAACTGGGGAAGTGTAACAGTTGGTTGTTGTAACCTTGTCTTCATTCTATTCGTGTTCTACTGTATATGTCATTGTATACCTGAACTAACATCACATTTTCTACTTAATCCAGGATCACATTTTCTACTTAAACTAGGATCACATTTTCTACTTGAACTAGGATCACATTTTCTACTTGAACTAGGATCACATTTTCTACTTGAACTAGGATCACATTTTCTACTTAAACTAGGATCACATTTTCTACTTAAACAAGGATCAGATTTTCTACTAAATCTAAAGAGAATACCACAAAGCACCTGTTGCTGCGATATCAGTGCAGATAAGTTACAATACTGGTCACTAGACATACTAACCAACAAACTCGGACAACCTGGATAAGATTCAGGTGATAAAAACAACAACAACAGTAAACAACATGCCTACTGACAACGTAAAAATCTAGAAATATGGGTAAATATAACTGGGCAAATCTAGAAAAAAAGTAAAAGTGTCAAAATCAATAACATTAGAAAATACATCTTGTCCACATGGATAACATGAGCTCAGAAGAAATACCTTGTGACATAATTTTACGATCGACACGTTGTGACATAATTGTACGATCTACACCTTGTGACATAATTGTACGATCGACACCTTGTGACATAATTGTATGATCAACACCTTGTGACATAATTGTATGATCAACACCTTGTGACATAATTGTACGATCGACACCTTGTGACATAATTGTATGATCGACACCTTGTGACATAATTATACGATCGACACCTTTCAACATAATTGTACGCTCGACACCTTGTGACAAAATTGTATGATCAACACCTTGTGACATGATTGTATGACTGACACCTTGTGACATGGTCACGCTTCACTTGATTTCAAAGAATTGTGATTTATTAAAGACGTATTTGGTGCACATGACCATGTATACTGTAGACAGCAACTTGTTTTGCTGCACTGTACATACAAATGTTTCAGGGCTCCTTCTTGCCCCTTCATCAGGAGATGACCAGTACTTCTGCCCTTGAAACATTGAGCACATATAACATAGAAGTCACAAAATTTAAAATAAAAAATGACAATAAAGACACTCATATTTAATATATTTCACCAAAAAGTTATTAGACCAATTGTTCATATTCTAGAACAAAGTCAAACAAGTCAAAGCCATGACGTGTCCCAGCCTTCATGACACTTCGATTAAAGAAGTTAGGCAACACTCGTTTTGAGGGGGTCATGAATTTTTGGCCCACATCTGGTCAATGTTTGGAGGGTGAGTCAAGTCCAATTTCAAATACATTTTTTATATTTCCTCTCATTATATTTCATTGTGATTTTAAGATAAATTTTCAAGTGATAATAATAATATTTTAAATAGTTTATTTATATTTATAACAACAGTAAAGAACAGTGTTTTTAACATTTTACTTAATTCTGGTTTGCAGCATAACAAAAACACTGTTTTTCATTTACTTTGTAACATTTAAATTTTTGTGAGTTGACGGATTGGTATATCAAGTCTTGGCACTCCATGTAATCACTTTGGCAATAGAATGACATGACACTGACACAAAAACCTGAATACAGGAACACCCTGTATAAGAGCCACAATTGTCAAAAAGTTTATTGTGAACCTGCCTTATTACAATAATATCTGATCTTTATTGCATCAATAAATTGAACAGTCAACAATATCAGTCAAGCGAGACGGTTGACTTCTAAAGTGTTGTAGTCAGCTGTTTTGTTCATAGGCTTCTAATCATGTCTAACAAGTAAGTACCCTGATTATCCAGATCATGATGTCTTCATTCCATTAGGATAAATACCCTGCACTCAATCACTACCACAGCTTGGTATTGAGGGGCGGTCGGGTAGCATAGAGGTTAGAGCGTTTGCTCCTCACACCGAAGACCCAGGTTCAATTCCCGACATGGGTATAATGTGTGAAGCCCATTTCTGGTGACCCCGCCGTGATATTGCTGGTATATTGCTAAAAGTGGCGTAAAACCAAACTCACTCAATTGGTCTTGAGCAAGAACAGTATGACACATTGCTAAAAATATTGTCCAATCAAATTATGACCTTGAGCAGGAGGAAGGGGTTCAAGTGATCCTATTGGTCACGTTACTTGTGTCGTGGATGAAGGGAAGGATTAATGAACATAATGAACATATGTTCATTGCAATCTTGTACAGAAGTTACACGTACTACACTGGATGATCAGGGTCACTCGGAGGTCGACCATTTCTCGTCAGTCTGGGCCCTACAATGGCCCCTTAATCTCAGACGCGGATAAAGATTTATGAACATGATGAACATTAGATAACTGCATGCTTCAACAAACATCAAAGAAGGAAAGAAGATGAAGTAGAGCCTTGCTATTCTGTGGCAACATTTCACAAAGCAGTTGTGGTACTGCACCTCTTCAATCACAGACAGATGAATCGTGGCCCAATGCTACAAATACTTTGTGACATCAATACAGAACTCATAAAACGTCCTAAGTGAGTTCATCTCTCTGCATTGATCCATGTTTCTTCAGACTGGCATTCCTTCCATCCAGAAAAAAACTTGAACACACTTCTGATTGTAATGTCTGTTGCCTTCCTACCAGAGATGCTGTGGAGATGTTTGACCCAGCAGGACATGGTTAGTGAGATGTGTTGAAGACAGGAACATGCTGGAGGTATATCTGAGACTGGTCCTACTCATCTTCCCGAGGCAAGTGAGTTAACTGACTATAAAAGTCCAGTTTCCACGCTTGCCGAACTAGGCTGGTATTATGGAGTTAGATTTTGGCTGGACTAACGAGTCTATGCATAGTCCAATCACATTCGAAATCAAATTCCGGTTTGTAAACTGTCATGCAGATTTCGGTTGATTGCAGGATTTGCAAATCATTTGCACAGCCAACTCGTTGTTAACAGATATTTTCCAAATCTTTTTAATTAAGGTGATCACGTGATTTGATGCACTTTGCTATGTAAGACCTGTTTTATCACAAAATAGATCTTGATTATCGATCAGATCGTCTTGACTGGGCGCTGCCATTTAGTTTGAAGCAAATGCTAGTGATACAAGAGGTGGCATCTGATTGGTCCATAGGAGAGGCATAGAAGGGACATGACTCATAATAGCCACTGGTGGCGCTACGATCGAGCCCAGCAATTCAAGCCTAGTTCGGCAAGTGTGGAAACTGGACTTTAAAGTCAGTTAACTCTCTTGCCTCGGGAAGATTGGTCCTACTTGACTTGACTCACATCTGTTCTGGTCTCTCTACATTGACGTGTTCCACCAGCTCCCTGAAACATCAACACAGATAACACTGACATGCAACCTTCACAAACTCAGTGTTCCTGTATACTGGTACATACCAGTTTGTACCGGTAAGATTAGGTTTGGACCGGTAATTCATGTGACTGCCAGTCCCTGTGGACTGACAAATAGAGTGTCTTATAAGTTTTGTTTTGTTGAACAAAACATTGGCGATATTCAAATATGTATATTTTTCAAAAAAAGTCAGCTTGTCTGTTACCATCAGGGTTTCCCGTTGTCTATTTTTAGTGCAAGGAAATATCATTTTGCTTTGAATTGGGGTTAAATATATATTTGTAGCGACTTTGTCTAGAAGTATTGAAAAAGAGAGAGCAAACTGTGACTGGACTTCGTGTGAATGACGAGTAGATCTAAATAAGTTACTTCAGAGATGATATCGTTGCAATGAAACATGATCTTGAGAGAGTTAAAACCAGGTAATTTCCATACGTTTTTTTATTTGTTCAAAGTTGGGATTGACAAAAATTAGGGTGGGACTGGTAATTTTTAGAGTTTTCAAAAGCACTAGACCTTCATTCCTAGCTTACATTCATGAGACATTAGCTATTGTTGAACCATGATCAGAGAAATCTCTAGTTCTTTGTTTTGGTCGTTGTTTAAAGCTGCATTCAACAATATTCCAGCTACATGACAGCAGTCTGTAAATAATTGAGTCTGGACCAGACAATCCAATGACTGATACCATGAGCATCAATCTACACAATTGGGATATGATGACATGCATTAACCAATTCAGCAAGCCGGACCACACAATCATGTAAGTCGCCTCTTACAAAAAGCATGGGTTGCTGACGACCTAATTTAACCGGCTCTTCACGGGGGCAGGTTGAACCAGGATTTGAACGTATGATCGTGGATTTCTGGCATGCCTAATGGATGCAACTCTGTACCTGCCAAAGATGATTTAAACCACAAAATATAAAGGTGTGTCCCACCTCTGACCAAGTCCTAGTGTGTGAAGTACCCAACTCCAACCAAGTCCTAGTGTGTGAAGTACCCAACTCCGACCAAGTCCTAGTGTGTGAAGTACCCAACTCCGACCAAGTCCTAGTGTGTGAAGTACCCAACTCTGACCAAGTCCTAGTGTGTGAAGTACCCAACTCTGACCAAGTCCTAGTGTGTGAAGTACCCAACTCCGACCAAGTCCTGTACCCAACTCCGACCAAGTCCTAGTGTGTGAAGTACCCACCTCCGACCAAGTCCTAGTGTGTGAAGTACCCACCTCCGACCAAGTCCTAGTGTGTGAAGTTCCCACCTCCGACCAAGTCCTAGTGTGTGAAGTGCCCAACTCTGACCAAGTCCTAGTGTGTGAAGTACCCAACTCCGACCAAGTCCTAGTGTGTGAAGTACCCAACTCTGACCAAGTCCTAGTGTGTGAAGTACCCAACTCCGACCAAGTCCTAGTGTGTGATGTACCCAACTCTGACCAAGTCCTAGTGTGTGAAGTACCCACCTCTGACCAAGTCCTAGTGTGTGAAGTACCCACCTCCGACCAAGTCCTAGTGTGTGAAGTACCCAACTCTGACCAAGTTCTAGTGCGTGAAGTACCCACCTCTGACCAAGTCCTAGTGTGTGAAGTACCCAACTCTGACCAAGTTCTAGTGCGTGAAGTACCCAACTCTGACCAAGTCCTAGTGTGTGAAGTACCCAACTTTGACCAACTCCTAGTGTGTGAAGTGCTCACCTGGCACAGTCATGCTACTGGACGTCTCGGGTGTCGCCAGCTGACTCGCGATGTTCGTCATGAATGTACCACTAGTTGCACTTTCTTCGCATCTGAATTGAAAACATCAGCATGAATAAGTATTTGTTTAAATCTAATTTCAAAACAGCAATTCATCATCAGTACTTCACAGGTTTGTACACACAATCTTCTGCCATCATACATATGTCTGATATCTAGTGTCATCGGACTGTGTGGCCATTTGTAGTCAGCAGGGCTGGGACGAGTCCAAATTTACTACCCGGGTACCCACCACCTTATTACCTGACCCTACCCGGGTACACGCTGTAGATATTTGGAGATAGGTACTAACTGTCCGATTTGGAAAAGTTTGACCATAGCCCTGGCAAAATGTATTTAGATACACATGTAAAACAATCTGGTCATGCATACACTGCATGAAGTTTTATCTTTATTCAAACATATAAAAGTCAGAAAGAATGGGTGCATTGTTAGAAAGAAATGGGAACATTAGTGACTCATGGTGTAACCATGGAGTTTTAGATAATTTTTGTCATGAAACACGTGACTAACCACGGGTCCGGGTACTCCTGTGGGTACCCAGGTCCTACTCAGGACCCACCCGAGTACCCATGTTACCCGTCCCAGCCTTAGTAGTCCGGTAATGAAATGAGGCCCATAAGATGTTTCAGTTTCATGGTCACCAGTCCTGAATATCTGAGATTTGTTGATACCCTTGAGTGACATGATGTATCAGTTTGGACTTCGATTCCTACAGAGTGACGACTTCGACTACGACACAATGAAATAGCCTGATATAGATAGATTTGAGTCAGTGGTAAACCAGTATTTGGAAATTACTTCAATTTGATTGGTCAATCAGAGGCATCAAATCACATTTACCACCTCTGAATGAAACAGACTATTTTATTAATAGAGACTGTAGCCCAGGGTGTTATGACAGCAAAATGTAAGTAAAGAAACACCACAGATGACATCCACCTTTTCTTGTCTGCCTCTGTATTCCAGATCTCGTACAAGGTCAGCTTGTTGCTGTCTCTGATTGATCGTACACTCACACTGAAACAGCACAACGTGTCACAAAGTCACACTGACAGACATGGTTTCTGTGTAGGAGCTGCTACAGGGAAAGTCAGTTGTTGTCAGCGCCAAGTGTTGGATATGCTGTGGAGGCCTAGAACTTAATATCTTTTATATAATTTGTCAGGTTCTAAAAACAGACACAAATAAACAGCAGGGCATGAACGAACGAACGAACGAACGAACGAACGAACGAACGAACGAATAATAACTAAATAAACAAACAAACAATTTAGGCGCCATCAGACAGAGGTGCTGGTACAGGAAATCACCAAAGTAACGTATCACCAAAACATAGGTCATGCCAACCCTGGCCCTTGTCATTAACTAACATGAGTAGCCCTACTCATGAAATAAAAAATACTATCTCATTAATCTCTGCTCCAAATTGAACATGAAGACTTCAGACTTTGAAAAGCATGGTATGGTAGAAGTACCAAGGACTCCATTATCTACCTTAAACATAACTTCTTTGAGAGGCATTTCAAAGATGGAGTACTCAGTAGGGATACGATATGTGGAAGAACAACTTCGTACATTTAGGAACGTTTCTGTGTAAATTCTCCACTTGTTTGATACATTGTTAGAATCTAGACCAAAACATTGCTCCTAAATGTAATAACGAAGTTGTTCTTCCATATATCGTATCCCTGCATATCTTAAACATGTGAAATAAGAAGTCTGACTTATGATAAAAAGAAAATTGCATCATAATATATCATGAATGAATGCATTTCAGAGACATACATGGATATATTTAGGTCGCAATTATCAACTACGTGATCTTACTTGCGACATCCACCCACACCTTGGGTAGACTCCACATACGCCCTGAGACTCGACTTGAAACTGTCCAGCTCCTCCACCTTCACTTCAAAGCTCCTCTGTAGCATCAACATCTGCAACAACATGAGATGTAGACACAAATAGCATCATCGTAGCATCAACATCTGCAACAACACGAGATGTAGACACAAATAGCATCATCGTAGCATCAACATCTGCAACAACATGAGATATAGACACAAATAGCATCATTGTAGCATCAACATCTGCAACAACACGAGATGTAGACACAAATAGCACCATCATAGGTCCAACATCTGCAACAACATCGTCATAAAGTTCATTGCACGTTTCGTTTTTGTTTCCATTTTCATTTTTTTGTGCATTGTGTTTAAGTATTAGGATTTTGATATTTATTTGAAAATAGAAATAAAAACAAAATGTGCAACAGACTTTATGATCATGCGGGTGGTTCTTGAGAAACAAGACTATTATTTTTTTTTATCCTAATACACTATTTTGTAGCAAAACAAAATTACACAATGATGATTTTAGGTGGATTTTCAATGGAAAATGTGACCTTTACAAAAAGGATCTTAAAGCTTGTACGCACCAGGCACTCGGGCTCATACACAACCTCCTCATCAACAAAGTTGTCGAAGTTCACCTGAAAACACAAACAATACACCATTTGTACAAAATTTGCATTGCAGATAAAATGATTCAGAACACAATAAGAATATCAATGAAAAGAACATTTTACAATTATTAATCAAATGGTAACCATGGCAACTGCATGTATGTTTTTCTTTTGAGTTACAATAACAGCAAGGAATTACCTTAGATTCCAGTTTGTCTATGAGATTTTCCAGTCTGTCCACCTGCAGCGTCAACACCTGGCTACCATACCCTGCACAATACAGACACAGTTAACACTGATGTAACACCTGCACAATACAGACACACTGCTGTAACACCCTGCACAATACAGACACACTGCTGTAACAACCTGCACAATACAGACACACTGCTGTAACACCTGCACAATACAGACACACTGCTGTAACACCCTGCACAATACAGACACACTGCTGTAACACCCTGCACAATACAGACACACTACTGTAACACCCTGCACAATACAGACGCAATGCTGTAACACCCTGCATAATACAGACACACTGCTGTAACACCCTGCACAATACAGACACACTGCTGTAAAACCCTGCACAATACAGACACACTGCTGTAACACCCTGCACAATACAGACACACTGCTGTAACACCTGTACAATACAGACAAACTGCTGTAACACCCTGCACATTACAGACACACACCTGTAACACAGTGCACAGACACACTGCTGTAACACCTGTACAATACAGACACACTGCTGTAACTACCTGCACAATACAGACACACTGCTGTAACACCCTGCACAATACAGACACACTGCTGTAACGTCCGGCAGAATACAGACACACTGCTGTAACACCTGCACAATACAGACACACTGCTGTAACACCCTGCACAATACAGACACACTGCTGTAACACCCTGCACAATACAGACACACTGATGTAACACCCTGCACAATACAGACACACTGCTGTAACACCCTGCACAATACATACACACTGCTGTAACACCTGTACAATACAGACACACTGCTGTAACACCTGCACAATACAGACAAACTGATGTAACACCCTGCACAATACAGACACCCTGCTGTAACACCTGTACAATACAGACACACTGATGTAACACCCTGCACAATACAGACACACTGATGTAACGCCCTGCGTAATACAGACACACTGCTGTAACACCTGAACAATACAGACACACTGCTGTAACACCCTGCACAATACAGACACACTGCTGTAACACCCTGCACAATACAGACACACTGCTGTAACACCTGTACAATACAGACACACTGCTGTAACACCCTGCACAATACAGACACACTGCTGTAACACCCTGCACAATAGAGGACACACTGCTGTAACACCCTGCACAATACAGACACACTGCTGTAACACCTGCACAATACAGACACACTGCTGTAACACCCTGCACAATACAGACACACACTGCTGTAACACCCTGCACAATACAGACACACTGCTGTAACACCCTGCACAATACAGACACACTGCTGTAACACCCTGCACAATACAGACACACCGCTGTAACACCTGCACAATACAGACACACTGCTGTAACACCCTGCACAATACAGACACACTGCTGTAACACCCTGCACAATACAGACACACTGCTGTAACACCCTGCACAATACAGACACACTGCTTTAACACCTGCACAATACAGACACACTGCTGTAACACCCTGCACAATACAGACACACTGCTGTAACACCCTGCACAATACAGACACACTGCTGTAACACCCTGCACAATACAGACACACTGCTGTAACACCTTGCACAATACAGACACACTGCTGTAACACCCTGCACAATACAGACACACTGATGTAACACCCTGCACAATACAGACACACTGCTGTTACACCCTGCACAATACAGACAAACTGATGTAACACCCTGCACAATACAGACACCCTGCTGTAACACCTGTACAATACAGACACACTGATGTAACACCCTGCACAATACAGACACACTGCTGTTACACCCTGCACAATACAGACACACTGCTGTAACACCTGAACAATACAGACACACAGCTGTAACACCCTGCACAATACAGACACACTGCTGTTACACCCTGCACAATACAGACACACTGCTGTAACACCCTGCACAATACAGACACACACCTGTAACACCCTGATTCGGAACATTTGTAGATGCAGAAAGGTGCCGAGGGTTCATGTCTCCAATGTTCATGTCTGTCGTCCCAAACAACACCAGTTGTCGAATTAAAAAAAAATTGTATTCAATTGCTTCATATTTTCCTCGAGAAACATACATCATTTCTTTCTTTAATAAGAACTAACAGATAAATTTCCTCTGACAAACAGTATTACAATTTCATTGTGACAACAGGGGGCTTGAAGACATGATAATGTGTTGGAGGAGCCTTGCATGCTTACATCTGGCACTGCACTGATTGATTAGGATCAAAACATTGATTGAAATCAAACAAAGACCAAAGTTTACAGATGTGTAACCATGGTAACAGAAGGTGATGCGCAAGAAATTAGCACAGCTGATAGAGCCAGCAAGAATGTAGAAGTTAGTATGTATGAAACACAGTTAAACATGCATAGGTTTGCAAGATATCAAAATAGAAGTAGCAAAATAGAATTAGCACACAAAGATATCAAAGAGGCTATATGTTATTAATAATGTTATCATACACAACTAGATATTATATTATATGTGTTACATAACTTTCATCTGGCTGCTTTTTGGAAAAGGTCTTTATCAACCACACCACAGATTTTTGCAAACATTTCGACAATAACCAGAATAAACCAACAATAAACCAGAGTGAGTGAGTGAATGTAGGTTTACACTTCAGTCAGCAACGCTGTAGTGACAAGACAGCGGTCTGTACACAATCAAGTCTGGACCAGACAAACACGTGATCCAAAGCATGAGCTCAGGCCCTGCCATGACATGCAATCAGCCAAGAAACTGTGTGTCCTTTGTTTTATGCCACCCTCAGAAATATTGCAGCTATATGGTCTGGGCCAGATGATCCAATGATGGATATTAATAGCAACAATTCACACTGTACAGTACAAGAAACTATCAACCAGGTCACCAAAACCAACCAGACATCGATTTAGTCACCTCCTACGGCCTGCATAGATTACTGAAGACTAATTCTAACCCAGAATCTCTAAGGGGGCCAGGTCACCAAGTCTGATCTCCCATCCATTAAGTCACCTCTTATGGCCTGCATAGATTACTGAAGACTAATTCTAACCCAGAATCTCTACAGGGGCCAGGTCACCAAGTCTGATCTCCCATCCATTAAGTCACCTCTTACAGCCTGCATAGATTACTGAAGACTAATTCTAACCCAGAATCTCTACGGGGCCAGGTCACCAAGTCTGATCTCCCATCCATTAAGTCACCTCTTACGGCCTGCATAGATTACTGATACTAATTCTAACCCAGAATCTCTATGGGGGGCCAGGTCACCAAGTCTGATCTCCCATCCATTAAGTCACCTCTTATGGCCTGCATAGATTACTGAAGACTAATTCTAACCCAGAATCTCTATGGGGGCCAGGTCACCAAGTCTGATCTCCCATCCATTAAGTCACCTCTTACGGCCTGCATAGATTACTGAAGACTAATTCTAACACAGAATCTCTAAGGGGGCCAGGTCACCAAGTCTGATCTCCCATCCATTAAGTCACCTCCTACGGCCTGCATAGATTACTGAAGACTAATTCTAACCCAGAATCTCTACAGGGGCCAGGTCACCAAGTCTGATCTCCCATCCATTAAGTCACCTCTTACGGCCTGCATAGATTACTGAAGACTAATTCTAACCCAGAATCTCTATGGGGGGCCAGGTCACCAAGTCTGATCTCCCATCCATTAAGTCACCTCTTATGGCCTGCATAGATTACTGAAGACTAATTCTAACCCAGAATCTCTACGGGGGCCAGGTCACCAAGTCTGATCTCCCATCCATTAAGTCACCTCCTACGGCCTTCAAAGATTACTGAAGACTAATTCTAACCCAGAATCTCTATGGGGGGGCCAGGTCACCAAGTCTGATCTCCCATCCATTAAGTCACCTCTTACGGCCTGCATAGATTACTGAAGACTAATTCTAACCCAGAATCTCTATGGGGGGCCAGGTCACCAAGTCTGATCTCCCATCCATTAAGTCACCTCTTATAGCCTGCATAGATTACTGAAGACTAATTCTAACCCAGAATCTCTAAGGGGGCCAGGTCACCAAGTCTGATCTCCCATCCATTAAGTCACCTCTTATAGCCTGCATAGATTACTGAAGACTAATTCTAACCCAGAATCCCTATGGGGGCCAGGTCACCAAGTCTGATCTCCCATCCATTAAGTCACCTCTTACGGCCTGCATAGATTACTGAAGACTAATTCTAACCTGGAATCTCTACGGGGGCCAGGTCACCAAGTCTGATCTCCCATCCATTAAGTCACCTCTTATGGCCTGCATAGATTACTGAAGACTAATTCTAACCCAGAATCTCTACGGGGGCCAGGTCACCAAGTCTGATCTCCCATCCATTAAGTCACCTCCTACGGCCTGCATAGATTACTGAAGACTAATTCTAACCCAGAATCTCTATGGGGGCCAGGTCACCAAGTCTGATCTCCCATCCATTAAGTCACCTCTTATAGCCTGCACAGATTACTGAAGACTAATTCTAACCTAGAATCTCTACGGGGGCCAGGTCACCAAGTCTGATCTCCCATCCATTCAGTCACCTTCTACGGCCTGCATAGATTACTGAAGACTAATTCTAACCCAGAATCTCTAAGGGGGCCAGGTCACCAAGTCTGATCTCCCATCCATTAAGTCACCTCTTACGGCCTGCATAGATTACTGAAGACTAATTCTAACCTAGAATCTCTACGGGGGCCAGGTCACCAAGTCTGATCTCCCATCCATTAAGTCACCTCTTATGGCCTGCATAGATTACTGAAGACTAATTCTAACCCAGAATCTCTACGGGGGCCAGGTCACCAAGTCTGATCTCCCATCCATTAAGTCACCTCCTACGGCCTGCATAGATTACTGAAGACTAATTCTAACCCAGAATCTCTATGGGCACCAGGTCACCAAGTCTGATCTCCCATCCATTAAGTCACCTCTTACGGCCTGCATAGATTACTGAAGACTAATTCTAACCCAGAATCTCTACGGGGGCCAGGTCACCAAGTCTGATCTCCCATCCATTAAGTCACCTCTTATGGCCTGCATAGATTACTGAAGACTAATTCTAACACAGAATCTCTACGGGGGCCAGGTCACCAAGTCTGATCTCCCATCCATTAAGTCACCTCTTACGGCCTGCATAGATTACTGAAGACTAATTCTAACCCAGAATCTCTACGGGGGCCAGGTCACCAAGTCTGATCTCCCATCCATTAAGTCACCTCTTACGGCCTGCATAGATTACTGAAGACTAATTCTAACCCAGAATCTCTACGGGGGCCAGGTCACCAAGTCTGATCTCCCATCCATTAAGTCACCTCTTACGGCCTGCATAGATTACTGAAGACTAATTCTAACCCAGAATCTCTACGGGGGCCAGGTCACCAAGTCTGATCTCCCATCCATTAAGTCACCTCCTACGGCCTGCATAGATTACTGAAGACTAATTCTAACCCAGAATCTCTATGGGCACCAGGTCACCAAGTCTGATCTCCCATCCATTAAGTCACCTCTTACGGCCTGCATAGATTACTGAAGACTAATTCTAACCTAGAATCTCTACGGGGGCCAGGTCACCAAGTCTGATCTCCCATCCATTAAGTCACCTCTTATGGCCTGCATAGATTACTGAAGACTAATTCTAACCCAGAATCTCTACGGGGGCCAGGTCACCAAGTCTGATCTCCCATCCATTAAGTCACCTCTTACGGCCTGCATAGATTACTGAAGACTAATTCTAACCCAGAATCTCTACGGGGGCCAGGTCACCAAGTCTGATCTCCCATCCATTAAGTCACCTCTTACGGCCTGCATAGATTACTGAAGACTAATTCTAACCCAGAATCTCTAAGGGGGCCAGGTCACCAAGTCTGATCTCCCATCCATTAAGTCACCTCTTACGGCCTGCATAGATTACTGAAGACTAATTCTAACCTAGAATCTCTACGGGGGCCAGGTCACCAAGTCTGATCTCCCATCCATTAAGTCACCTCTTATGGCCTGCATAGATTACTGAAGACTAATTCTAACCCAGAATCTCTACGGGGGCCAGGTCACCAAGTCTGATCTCCCATCCATTAAGTCACCTCCTACGGCCTGCATAGATTACTGAAGACTAATTCTAACCCAGAATCTCTATGGGCGCCAGGTCACCAAGTCTGATCTCCCATCCATTAAGTCACCTCTTACGGCCTGCATAGATTACTGAAGACTAATTCTAACCTAGAATCTCTACGGGGGCCAGGTCACCAAGACCGATCTCCCATCCATTAAGTCACCTCTTATGGCCTGCATAGATTACTGAAGACTAATTCTAACCTAGAATCTCTACGGGGGCCAGGTCACCAAGTCTGATCTCCCATCCATTAAGTCACCTCTTACGGCCTGCATAGATTACTGAAGACTAATTCTAACCTAGAATCTCTACGGGGGCCAGGTCACCAAGTCTGATCTCCCATCCATTAAGTCACCTCTTATGGCCTGCATAGATTACTGAAGACTAATTCTAACCCAGAATCTCTACGGGGGCCAGGTCACCAAGTCTGATCTCCCATCCATTAAGTCACCTCTTACGGCCTGCATAGATTACTGAAGACTAATTCTAACCCAGAATCTCTACGGGGGCCAGGTCACCAAGTCTGATCTTCCATCCATTAAGTCACCTCTTATGGCCTGCATAGATTACTGAAGACTAATTCTAACCCAGAATCTCTACGGGGGCCAGGTCACCAAGTCTGATCTCCCATCCATTAAGTCACCTCCTACGGCCTGCATAGATTACTGAAGACTAATTCTAACCCAGAATCTCTATGGGGGCCAGGTCACCAAGTCTGATCTCCCATCCATTAAGTCACCTCTTACGGCCTGCATAGATTACTGAAGACTAATTCTAACCTAGAATCTCTACGGGGGCCAGGTCACCAAGTCTGATCTCCCATCCATTAAGTCACCTCTTATGGCCTGCATAGATTACTGAAGACTAATTCTAACCCAGAATCTCTACGGGGGCCAGGTCACCAAGTCTGATCTCCCATCCATTAAGTCACCTCTTACGGCCTGCATAGATTACTGAAGACTAATTCTAACCTAGAATCTCTACGGGGGCCAGGTCACCAAGTCTGATCTCCCATCCATTAAGTCACCTCTTATGGCCTGCATAGATTACTGAAGACTAATTCTAACCCAGAATCTCTACGGGGGCCAGGTCACCAAGTCTGATCTTCCATCCATTAAGTCACCTCTTATGGCCTGCATAGATTACTGAAGACTAATTCTAACCCAGAATCTCTATGGGGGCCAGGTCACCAAGTCTGATCTCCCATCCATTAAGTCACCTCTTATGGCCTGCATAGATTACTGAAGACTAATTCTAACCCAGAATCTCTATGGGGGCCAGGTCACCAAGTCTGATCTCCCATCCATTTAGTCACCTCCTACGGCCTGCATAGATTACTGAAGACTAATTCTAACCCAGAATCTCTACGGGGGCCAGGTCACCAAGTCTGATCTCCCATCCATTAAGTCACCTCCTACGGCCTGCATAGATTACTGAAGACGAGCTAGCAGAGTCTGATCACCTATTTAACAACAACTGTGGTATACTGGGGACCTATTCTAACCCGGAATCCCCGCAAAACACATGAGTGGTCTGTGGTCTGTGGTCTGTGGTCTGTGGTCTGGTAGTATTATGGACTGGGACATTATGTCAATAGTTTCAATGCTGACTCTCACTTCTCTGTCAGTACCAGGAATCCATGTCTGTGTTACACAAAGAATAATGTTTTCTGTCGTATTGCAATAATGTGGCATGATGTATTGCGATACGTACAACAAAAAATTGATATGTTCTTTAGTCATCCACGATTTTGTTGGATGTTGCTATGGTCACGACATATTCCTAACAGACTATTATATACAGGTAGCTGGACACCACTAGCTTCACCTTTTCAGTCACGGGGATCAGTTGCTAATTTCTGAATTTCATTATTTCGATTTGACTTGTAAATATCTTTGCCAAGAAGATGAAATTTGCATGATTTTGAAAAATGCAATACACCGGAATTAACTATTCTCCAAATGTATTGAGATACATATTCATTAGTATATAAAGTCGTGGTATAATACTCTATAACTGCCACCTCCAACAAACCACAAGCATGAGCAGCAGAGGCTGAGACAGACAGTCAGAAGATAAAATTTGAAGAAAATTGAAAATATACTACTTGAAAATATTTACCCTCCACAATATTCTCAACTGCTGCAGGTCATTGTAAAAACAATAAATGTGTTCAGTTTTTTACAATATGACAATTGAAATCAATTACTTATATAATATATAACATATTGAATAAGCAAAAAGATACTCTTTATTAATTACCACTTTTAATAGAATAATGAGCAGATAGACCATAAAAGATGTATCATGCAGAATCACATGCAGACATCAAGTTATAGACGGTCGTATTAGCAGAAGTCAGAGGCGGTATGAAAGTATCCAGCATAGTACAGGCAATATCATATAAGAATTACACACATATTTATGTGTATAATTTCTACTCAAAAGATGTTAAAGAACGCTTGACAGATTAACCATTGTGATGTGAAAGAATTGGTTGTTCTTTAACTTCCTTTGTGTGGTATACTTATAAAGTACCTTTATAAATAATTAACTTTTTAATTTCTGTCCTTTTTGTCACTTATCACAAAAATATTCAAATTACCTCTCAAAATTATGGCAAGAAAAAAATAAACATCTTAGTTCCTTGACGTGTATGATAACAGGATTCCAATACAAATATATTCCATATTTTTCCTTTGGAGTGAATAGATAATTTCTCAATGAGGAAGGGAGCTTATGGATGTCAACTTCTTTATTATGAGGAACACACGTTTCGGAGTATATACTTATTCCTTCATCAGGTGAATAAATGCTATAAGGCAGAGAATATATATATCGACATGTAAGAAGAAAAGTATTAAGATAACAAAAGGCAGAGACAAGGGAAGCCAACAGCTGATTGGCACTCATGACTTCTAACAGATATTTGGCGCTGGTAGGTGATCGTGATGGACAACTGGAAGCCAGGACTTACATTATCACTGATTGGTGACAGGCAATGGACATTGGGCAAACGGGCAGCCAGGGGTACTTAGCATGGAAGTTCTTCCAGGTACATATATATCTTCCCTACCTCATAGCATTCATTCACCTGATGAAGGAGTAAGCATATGCTCCGTAACGCTGTGTTCCTCATAATAAAGAAGTTGACATCCATAAATTCTCTTCCTTATGTGTATCACATCTACATGCCAGTCAAAGACTTGAACATATTGACAGTGACAGAGTTATTGTGTCATTATGTCACATGGAACTTACATCCTGAGCAAGCATCACATAAATGTCCCCAGGTTGACCTACCTTCGCTAGTTGTGCTCTGAGAGCTGACCTGTCGCTTGGCTCGCCGGACAATCCGACCTGGAACACCGAGTGAGTGAGTGAGCTAAACACTGAAGGAATACTTTGAGTTCTAAGTTTTTTATGTTAATCGATGATGTATGGTATTTTCCCAAAAACATATTACTAACAATAAGGTTTGCACTACCCACGTGTACTGAAACAGTTTTGCCCTGAACTATAAAAGCTACAGCACAAGGACACTTGCAGGGGGTAGAGAAAACTTTATTATCCTTCTAAAGCCACATGTATGTCCAACCTTGTGTCTTACTGGAGATGTATTTAAAACCAAATCTCCAACAAGCAGTGCCTGTCGTTAATTGAAAATCCTCAAACAGGGCTCTTATGCCTAAATGCTTGAACCCGTACAGGAAGAGACAACAAAACACACCTGGGTAGTTTGGAGTCTTATATCATCTGTACAATGTGTGATTGTCCAACGCCCCATACAGTTTGTGAGTGAGTGAGTGAGTATGGTTTTACGCCGCTTTTTATAGTAATGCAATATTCAAGCAATATCACGGCAGGGGACACCAGAAATGGGCTTCACACATTGTACCCATGTGGGGAATCAAACCCGGGTCTTCGGTGTGACTCTCCTATAGGTGTTTATCTGGCAGTGTCGGCTAGTTGAAGGTTACCTGGGATGGTGGCTCCTGTCTTCTTCATGGCCTCCACCTCAACAGGTTGTATGTCCGCCCTGAGGATTACCAGTCATGATTGTCAGAAAGTGAATCACTCGACCCCGACCAACATTCTTACAGACTTTGAATAATGAATCCGCTCCTGGCTTGTTTTTCATTATTAGAAAAAACTAATACCGAACCCACAGCTAACTTCAGGCTGTCCAGTAAATATAGTTTGAATGTATGATATTTTGACCAACTGCTTCATCTTTGATGGGTTATAAAACCAAAAAATACAAATAGCAATTTTTAACAGAAAGTGGCTATTGACTTTTGAAACTTGAGATGTGTGCATCCCCTTCAACACTATTTCCTCCAAGCTCCCAAAACATACCTATGTCACTTCCATAACTCTCAGTCTTAAACAAGATGCAACAACCACCAAGTGTCAGGACTGTGCAAGTAACGCTGCTGCAGGAACTAGCAATGAATGATACACAATAACCTCACAGATAACCTTGACCTCTGACAGACATGCCATGTGGTAGGACTTTTAAGTCACGAGCAACTACAAACTTCCATACATATTGTGTCAACCGTGCCCCAGAAACTGACAATAACAAAAGCCTGACTCATCTTGATCCAAACATTCTCAAGGCAGGGCCCCATCCCGGAGAGGGCAAGTACCACGCTTGATGATAAATACTTCCATACTATTAAGAAAGTGTAACAAAATCATTTGGGGTCATTTTGTTTCTATCTCGTGACCTTCACCTTTGACCTCAGAATATGCCGAAGGAAAGTAACTCCAGTAATAGCCCCAACATGGCATTATGGGACAGCGCACAGAAGAGTCTTACTACATAACATTATAGTTTCCCGTTACACAACTTACTCAAACAATGCCGAAAACAAAAACAAACACCGAGCTAGCGAACAATTTTTTCTACATTTTCATGAAAATGACCCTGATGACTTTTTATGTTACAAAAGTAATTCTTGTGGCATTAATCTATATTCTCACTGGCTTACTGACACAAACTAGACAAAAAGTTTCAGCAAACATGAAATATAATATTTTAACACTGGAACAGTTCATAGCCTATATAGCTCCAATACAGCTTCAAATGTTTTTGTTTTTCTAGTTAAACAGAATCTTGTGACTGAGGTGAGAAGATCCCCTACCTCTCGATGCGCGCCTGGAGGTCGAGTTCCTCCGATGCTGCCTCTAGCGGCTGCTGCAGGGCTGACAACTGGTTCTGTACCTCCCGCATCAGGAACCGGGTCACAAACTTCTCCTTTCTGTCTGCCCCCTCATAACTCTGAAATAACAGATTACACTCAACGTATTCATCTGCCCCCTCGTAACTCTGAAATAACAGATAACACTAAACGTATTCATCTGCCCCCTCGTAACTCTGAAATAACAGATTACACTCAACGTATTCATCTGCCCCCTCGTAACTCTGAAATAACAGATTACACTCAACGTATTCATCTGCCCCCTCGTAACTCTGAAATAACAGATTACACTCAACGTATTCATCTGCCCCCTCGTAACTCTGAAATAACAGATTTCACTCAACATATTCATCTGCCCCCTCGTAACTCTGAAATCACAGATTTCACTCAACATATTCATCTGCCCCCTCGTAACTCTGAAATAACAGATTACACTCAACGTATTCATCTGCCCCCTCGTAACTCTGAAATAACAGATTTCACTCAACATAGTCATCTGCCCCCTCGTAACTCTGAAATAACAGATTACACTCAACGTATTCATCTGCCCCCTCGTAACTCTGAAATAAAAGATTTCACTCAACATATTCATGTGCCCCCTCATAACTCTGAAATAACAGATTACACTCAACATATATTCATGCGCCCCCTCATAACTGAAATAACAGATTTCACTCAACGTATTCATCTGCCGCCTCGTAACTCTGAAATAACAGATTTCACTCAACGTATTTATCTGCCCCCTCGTAACTCTGAAATAACAGATTACACTCAACATATATTCATGCGCCCCCTCGTAACTCTGAAATAACAGATTACACTCAACATATTCATGCGCCCCCTCATAACTCTGAAATAACAGATTTCACTCAACGTATTCATCTGCCCCCTCGTAACTCTGAAATAACAGATTACACTCAACGTATTCATCTGCCCCCTCGTAACTCTGAAATAACAGATTTCACTCAACATATTCATCTGCCCCCTCGTAACTCTGAAATAACAAATTTCACTCAACGTATTCATCTGCCGCCTCGTAACTCTGAAATAACAGATTTCACTCAACATATTCATCTGCCCCCTCGTAACTCTGAAATAACAGATTACACTCAACGTATTCATCTGCCCCCTCGTAACTCTGAAATAACAGATTACACTCAACATATTTATCTGCCCCCTCGTAACTCTGAAATAACAGATTACACTCAACGTATTCATCTGCCGCCTTGTAACTCTGAAATAACAGATTACACTCAACGTATTTATCTGCCCCCTCGTAACTCTGAAATAACAGATTACACTCAACATATTTATCTGCCCCCTCGTAACTATGAAATAACAGATTTCTTCCAACATATTCATCTGCCCCCTCGTAAATTCAGGCATCTGAGATCTGTAAAGCAAGTTTTGTACACCACTGAACAACCATCGCTGTGGTCTGAGATCTGTAAAGCAAGTACTGTACACCACTGAACAACCATCGCTGTGGTCTGAGATCTGTAAAGCAAGTACTGTACACCACTGAACAACAATCGCTGTGGTCTGAGATCGGTAAAGCAAGTACTTACACCACTGAACAACCATCGCTGTGGTCTGACATCTGTAAAGCAAGTACTGTACACCACTGAACAACCATGGCATTATGTCTGAGATCTGTAAAGCAAGTACTATACACCACTGAACAACCATCGCATTATGTCTGAGATCTGTAAAGCAAGTACTGTACACCACTGAACATGACCCGTCTACATGAGTCCTCCGGATGAGCTGCAGTACCTTCGATGTGGAGAAGAGCACCCCCGTCACTTTGGCCGACAGATCCTCCAGGGTGCCGTAGATTTGCTTGAAGTCCCCCAGGTGCGTGGCGACGTAGGTGCACAGTTCTCCCGTGTCGATGTTGCTGGAGTAGAGGGAGCAGGCATGTCATCATTATCCCCCATCCTTTTAAACACGTTCAAAACCCACACAATACAGAATGTATGTCATGTTTCTGGTTAAACCAATGAGTTGGTCCAAATGTCTGCGTGTGCATGTACTATAATGCTGAACCCTCGCAGAGTCAAATGTTAATGGTGAGACACCACATAAGGATATCTTGTATTCCTTACATACTTTCTATACCTTACAATCAAGTGAATTAGTAATAGCAGCCTTAGAAATAATTCTTTTTAAAACAACTCCAGAGGATTAGCGTAAACCTTACTTCACACGTCCTCAGAGTTTGTACCTGGTCAATGAGACAAAAATGTTGCCTACTGTCAGTTTTATTAAGTTCTGATTTGTAGCAAAACTGAAGCATTGAGAGCTGGTTCAGAATTATAGCCCTCAAATGGTACCAGATTGTAATGTTACCTTGTACCATGATTCACAGTAGTTTCAAAACTCCAAATGCATGCACGCATTTCCCTATAAAAGTGCAAAATCTTGTACACGATGTTCAACCCCACCTCACCTATCCTTAAATTGTCTTAAACTGTTATTTATATACATATATGTATGTTACAGTGTTACCATGCAGGCAGTAATAGCAATTTGTTGCATCATAGATAGGAGTTCATAATAACCTGATCTGATGTAGATATCCTTACATTGTTGTAAACTGTTATGTATGTATGTTACAGTGATACCATGCAGGCAGTAATAGCAATCTGTTGCATCATAGATAGGAGTTCATAATAAACCTGATCTGATGTAGATATCCTTACATTGTTGTAAACTGTTACATATGTATGTTACAGTGATACTATGCAGGCAATAACACAGATATTAGCATCAAATCATAGTTCACAAGTGAGATCTGATGTGAATAACACATGATCTAATACCCTCAATAAAGAGGGTTTCCACTTGGTGTTTGCCCAGACACTGTACACTGTTTCAAGAGTTTGTTCCAGACAAATTCCACACCAAAATATTTCCCTTATTGTGTTTGTGCAGCGGTAGTGTCATCTTCCCGAGGCAAGAGAGTTAACTGACTATAAAAGTCCAGTTTCCACCCTTGCTGAACTAGGCTAGTATTATGGAGTTACATTTTGGCTGGACTAACGAGTCTATGCATAGTCCAATCAAAATCGTGCACCGAAATCAAAATCAGGTTCGTAAACTGTCATGCAGATTTCGGTCGATTGCAGGATTTGCAAAGCATGTACACCACCAACTCGTTGTCAGCAGAAATTTTCCAAATCTTTTCATGTTTTTAATTAAGGTGCTCATGTGATTTGATGCATTTTCGCGATGTAAGACCCGTTTTATCACGATATAGAACTTGATTATCGATCAGATCGTCCTGACTGGGCGCCACCATTTTGTGTGAAGCAAACGCAAGTGATACGAGAGGTGGAATCTGATTGGTCCATGGGAGAGGTTTAGAAGGGACATAACTGGTAATAGCCACTGGTGGCGCAACGATTGAGCCCAGGAATTCCAGCCTAGTTCGGCAAGGGTGGAAACTTGACTTTTAAAGTCAGTTAACTCTCTTGCCTCGGGAAGATGATGTAGTGTAGACACAACACCACATACACCACAGATGATGTTCACAGATCAACCAGGTCTGACCTAGAACCCTACAACGAGGCTCTTTAACATGTTCAACGCAACTCTTGAAAATCATGCAATCTGACATTAAGTTTGTGTATGGAAGACTGCAAAATATAGTTCAAATATGCTACTTTCCAAAGAAAATATCTCATGGACAAATCTACAAAACCAAAAATTTCATTTTTCACAAGTAAATTCATTTTCTACAAAACCTGAAAATACTCATCACGCTCATGTTTAAGAAAGATATGCTAGATGTCGCAGTGTTCGTGGTGATCGCTCATGTTTAAGAAAGATATGCAGGATGTAGCAGTGTTGGTGGTGATCGCTCATGTTTAAGAAAGATATGCAGGATGTAGCAGTGTTGGTGTTGATCGCTCATGTTTAAGAAAGATATGCAGGATGTAGCAGTGTTGGTGGTGATCGCTCATGTTTAAGAAAGATATGCAGGATGTAGCAGTGTTGGTGGTGATCGCTCATGTTTAAGAAAGATATGCAGGATGTAGCAGTGTTGGTGGTGATCGCTCATGTTTAAGAAAGATATGCAGGATGTAGCAGTGTTGGTGGTGATCGCTCATATTTAAGAAAGATATGCAGGATGTAGCAGTGTTGGTGGTGATCGCTCATGTTTAAGAAAGATATGCAGGATGTAGCAGTGTTGGTGGTGATCGCTCATGTTTAAGAAAGATATGCAGGATGTAGCAGTGTTGGTGGTGATCGCTCATGTTTAAGAAAGATATGCAGGATGTAGCAGTGTTGGTGGTGATCGCTCATGTTTAAGAAAGATATGCAGGATGTAGCAGTGTTGGTGGTGATCGCTCATGTTTAAGAAAGATATGCAGGATGTAGCAGTGTTGGTGGTGATCGCTCATGTTTAAGAAAGATATGCAGGATGTAGCAGTGTTGGTGGTGATCGCTCATGTTTAAGAAAGATATGCAGGATGTAGCAGTGTTGGTGTTGATCGCTCATGTTTAAGAAAGATATGCAGGATGTAGCAGTGTTGGTGGTGATCGCTCATGTTTAAGAAAGATATGCAGGATGTAGCAGTGTTGGTGGTGATCGCTCATGTTTAAGAAAGATATGCAGGATGTAGCAGTGTTGGTGGTGATCGCTCATATTTAAGAAAGATATGCAGGATGTAGCAGTGTTGGTGGTGATCGCTCATGTTTAAGAAAGATATGCAGGATGTAGCAGTGTTGGTGGTGATCGCTCATGTTTAAGAAAGATATGCAGGATGTAGCAGTGTTGGTGGTGATCGCTCATGTTTAAGAAAGATATGCAGGATGTAGCAGTGTTGGTGGTGATCGCTCATGTTTAAGAAAGATATGCAGGATGTAGCAGTGTTGGTGGTGATCGCTCATGTTTAAGAAAGATATGCAGGATGTAGCAGTGTTCGTGGTGATCGCTCATGTTTAAGAAAGATATGCAGGATGTAGCAGTGTTGGTGGTGATCGCTCATGTATAAGAAAGATATGCAGGATGTCGCAGTGTTGGTGGTGATCGCTCATGTATAAGAAAGATATGCAGGATGTCGCAGTGTGCGTCTTGATGCCGGTTAACATGAACAGGTTACTGTACCCAGTGTTGTGCGTGTCGATCTCGTTGAACAAAGCTTTCAGTTCTTCTTTACCCATCACGCCATCAGCAAAGAAGGCAATGAACTCTTCCCAAGATATAAAACCATCATCTGAAATTATATTTGTACATAAATCATACACAAGGAATCCAACATGGCAGTGTTTTCCTGCTGAACAGTTTCTATATACTGTAGAGCCCATCATTGCTAGGGTCATGTATTCTGTCAAGGAGAGTATTTCCACCTGAGAAATCATGTCAGGGGAACCTATCTCCTAGCAAGCTTCTACCAGGAACTGACTGTTTATGTTCAAGGTGTTTTTATAACCGCAGGAATTATTTCCATAGTTTCAAGTATTATTCAAGAGTTATTCAGAGTTTGAAATTGCAAATGAAAGCAAACAGCTCCTTGTTTATAATTTGATATAAATTATAAAAGATAAAGAAGGTTCTTATAGCTAAAATCTATATGATAGCTAAACAATAAATAGGCCCTGAGATCAATTGATGACCTATGTGGAATGAGAATAGAAACAAAACAGATGTAGATCTTGTTTGTATCCACAACAACAACACCACAATCCTGATGTTTACCATACTCTGTAAAACTTTATCTTGGAAGCACTGCCTTCAAACCCTGTGTTGTTACTACCTGCCATACCTACGTTTGTCCAATACAAAGATATCAAAAAATATTTTATGATTGATTCATGGTTCATGGTTCATGTGGTTGGAAACTTACATCAATCAATCATCAATTAATTGAACCTATACCAGATTCACTGCACATTTTTTTACTGCAATCTTAAAGGTTTGGGATAGTTAGTTGTTTGTATACTGCAATATGTAAACTAAGAGAGTACCCACCATCCTTGTCTGCTCTTCTGAACACCTGGGAAAGAAATAAGAATATACTTGTATTATAGGGTTATAGTGAGTCAGTGAGTGAGTTGGGTTTAATGTTGCGTTGAACAGTATTTCAGTTATATCACATCATGTCATCTTCATGTGGGATGAAAGCTCAAAGTGATGCAGGTCTCCGACGTTTACCACTTTGGTGAAACCCACGAGCAGGGAATGGTGCTGACATAGCAAACATGATGTGTCGAACAGTGACGTGTATCCACAATCATAGGTTTCTGGCATACCCAAGGGACACAACTCTGCACAGGCATATTAGGATTAGAATCCCACCAGATGATATCGCTGTCTAGAAATTGATTAAAGTATTTACTACAGCATCATCAGCATATCTTAACACAATGGCCTGTATAACAATGCACTGTATGACAATTGTCCGTATGACAATGGCCTGTATCACAATGCACTGTATGACAATGGCCTGTATAACAATGCACTGAATGACAATTGTCTGTATGACAATGGTCTGTATGACAATGGTCTGTATGACAATGGCCTGTATCACAATGGCCTGTATCACAATGGCCTGTATGACAATGGCCTGTATCACAATGGTCTGTATGACAATGCACTGTATGACAATGGTCTGTATCACAATGGACTGTATCACAATGGCCTGTATGACAATGGTCTGTATCACAATGGTCTGTATCACAATGCACTGTATGACAATGGTCTGTATGACAATGGCCTGTATCACAATGGTCTGTATGACAATGGCCTGTATCACAATGGTCTGTATGACAATGGCCTGTATGACAATGGTCTGTATGACAATGGCCTGTATCACAATGGCCTGTATCACAATGGTCTGTATGACAATGGTCTGTATGACAATGGCCTGTATGACAATGGCCTGTATCACAATGGTCTGTATGACAATGGTCTGTATGACAATGGTCTGTATGACAATGGCCTGTATCACAATGGTCTGTATGACAATGGTCTGTATGACAATGGCCTGTATGGCAATGGTCTGTATGACAATGGTCTGTATGACAATGGTCTGTATGACAATGGCCTGTATCACAATGGCCTGTATCACAATGGTCTGTATGACAATGGTCTGTATGACAATGGCCTGTATGACAATGGCCTGTATCACAATGGTCTGTATGACAATGGTCTGTATGACAATGGCCTGTATGACAATGGCCTGTATCACAATGGTCTGTATGACAATGGTCTGTATGACAATGGCCTGTATGACAATGGTCTGTATGACAATGGCCTGTATCACAATGGCCTGTATCACAATGGCCTGTATGACAATGGTCTGTATGACAATGGCCTGTATGTCAATGGCCTGTATCACAATGGCCTGTATCACAATGGCCTGTATCAGAATGGCCTGTATCACAATGGCCTGTATGACAATGGCCTGTATGACAATGGCCTGTATCACAATGGCCTGTATCAGAATGGTCTGTATCACAGTGACCTGTATGACAATGGGCTGTATCACAATGACCTCTATCACATTGGCCTGTGTCCATGGTATCTGCAGCCCATCTGAGTCATCTTTCACCAAGTATGAGGTACCTACTACTGGCATTGGGAATCACCTAACATGTCAAGATTGATCATTTATTTTGAAAACTAATTGATTATCAATTCATGATCAATCATGAAGAAGAAATAGAGAACTATACATTCTTTCTCAGGATCCTTCATATAAAGAATAATAAATTAATACACTTACAATCATTTTTGTGTTCCTGCATTCTGATAAGCTGAATTGGTCATGTGTTATTGCATTCATTTCCCAATGAATGTCAAAAATTAAGCCACGCCCACCAAGGAGCACTACTTCTATTACTACGAATTGTCAGGGAAGCCCACTATTACCTTTCTGCTCACGTGTATCGTCATGCACAGGACATTTATCTAAATCCATGCATATCCATTGTCCAGACTACCCCAAGAAGGAATGAAACAGCAAACACGCAGGCTCGCTCGCCTGTTTTATTTCCACTCGCCTGGGTTCCACAAATTTCATGTCTTCGGGTTTCATTTCTTACCCGCATTTTTCCAACTGTGTCTTCCCGTTCTCAGGGAACTTATGTTTGAATATGGCGGTAACTGACCTTGTCATTTGAAACAGCCGCCTTCTCCCGGACATATTTGTTCCGGTTCATTACCGCCGGACTGTTGTAGTCCTTCTCGCTTCTTGCCTTCATTGACAGGTCCTTTGTTTTGATTCTACTCTCCAATGAATGTCTACTGACTTTGTGGGCGTGTCAAGTTATGTGCATAAAGTAAACAATCACCTATTCACATCACGCCACAGTATGTATTCCTACACTTGGATTGTTTATCAATCTCATCAGTTTTGTCTGCTTTGATAAATACAACTGTTTTTGGTTAAACTTTTGAAGATAACACATGTTTTCGTTGTTGAATTTAATTATAAGGATTGACTGTGTATTTTGTTCATTGAGGTATGAATCGAAAAACCAATGTGCAAACTTTTGCAGGAATCTGCAAAACTGAAGAAAACACAGCCAATACCTAAATCCTTGTACTTCTGTAAACTTCAGTACAAACACATCCAGTTAGAAATACTGGAATAACAAGCATTGTAATCAACTTTGCATACATCATAAGCCTACATGTTATCATTGGAAATTCCGTCGGGCCTTCTCGACTACCAAACAAAAATTTACAACAAACAAGCAGTCAAATGTTGCGGACATTGTCAGTGTCAGAACAGCAAGACCTCACTGTGCACAAGCCCTGTCATTGCTCTCATCGTGTTGACCAACTGTTGTCTCAGTCTGACATGGAAATACTTCCTCGTAAACTTCTGTCTACAACTAGGCTAAAATGACGACCTCTGATTTGGACGCCACCAGTCCTCATTACCAATGCTAATGCTAGGAATTTAAACCATTACTTACATCCAGAAATATCGACATTCCTCTATCTTCAACACTTTTGTCTGCCATCGTTGTTTGTGGTTATCAGCTGATTGTGTCAGTTGTCAATTTCAGACGAACACAAAACAAATCTGGCTCCAGTTGATTGTACACAAATCACAGTCGTTAGCCAAACCTGCACAGCTCCAAAACGGCCCGATTTTCTCGGCCAAAGCGGAAAAGGTGGACTCGTTTGTTGAAACCCTCATATATGAAGATATTTTTGTGATCGATATGCTACCAAACAATAACTATATTAACCCTGACAGTACCACATCGATAACTGTGCGTTAACCCCCTGGATGCCACAGGGATATATATGTCCCTCCTCTACAACCCTCGATCACTTCGAAGTCGAATATCATTCAAAATACATCACTTCACTTTTCACTAGATCAGTGCCCCTTTAAGGAAAATGTGCGTCAGAAAAAAAAAATCGGCATCCAGAGGGTGAACACAACGTCTTGGACCTGCATCATTTTTACATGGCTTTATGATGAATCATAGCGTTTTGGTGAGTTCGAATCCCGGTTCGCCCCAATTATGTTTCAAGATGTGTAAACACCATACCCGTGCTCGTGGGTTTTACCAGAGAGGTAAACGTCCGAGACCTGCATCACGCCAGACGTACCCCCCAGCTGACACGCTGTGATTTTACTGGAATACTGTTCAAAGCGACTTTAATCCCAACTCACTCATTCACTCATGAAGCGTCTTCAAGGTTAAATTTAAAAAAAATTCTTTGACCTCTGCTTGTTATGAGATAATGACGAAGGCCCGTCAATATATACATGTATAGCTGTCTGGAATAGTGCTGAGAGTGGCCTCAAATAGGGCTGGGACGAGTCCAAATTTACTACCCGGGTACCCACCACGCTCTTACCCGACCCTACCCGGATACCCGCGATATGTCTCAAGACTTGGGTGTAAACTGTCCGATTGGGAATAGCTTGACCGTATAGCTTGGTAAAATGTATTCAGATACACGTATGAAACGATCTGGTCATGCATACACTGAAGTTGCCTGAAGTTTTATCTTTATTCAAACCTAAAAGGTCAGAAGGAATGGCCGGGTGCATGGTCAGAAAGAAATGCGAGCATTAGTGATTTGTAGTGTAACCATAGAGTTTTAGATATTTTTTGTCATTAAACAATATATCACGTGACTAACCACGGGTCCGGGTAGTCCTGTGGGTACCCGGGTCCTACTCAGTACCTAAAATCAAACAGGGTCCTTGTGACAACAATGGTACGTTATTGCGTCGCAAGTATTTCACTTTTTAACACTATTATAAAGTCAACAAGGATATATATGTATGACGTCAACACTCCGTCTCCGCCACTTGTTCTCTGTATCTATCTCGCTGGATAATCGAGAATAAAATTGGAGCCGTTTCAATCAAATTCCTTCATCCGTTTTGGTACTATATACAGTCGTGCATTCCATTTTATTTTGATTGTCAAAGAAGCACAAGAAATACTTATCACAAAACAAACATGAAATATACAAGAAAACTATTTCATTCATGTGTGGTACTTTCTTATTAGGCAGCGTTTTTCTGTTTTCTACGCACCTGCAAATAAGATAGAAGTCTCGTACTTCATCGCTCGTTCTCACGAGAATGTCTCGGTTGTTAGTGAAAACAACATGGCGGCTTACACGGCATCCAGAGCCAGCTATGTTGGGGAAACGACGAAACTACTGCGAGATGGTATGTTACAAGTTGAAAACAGTTATGATTAAGAGCACTGTCTTTATTGTTGAGAACATATTTGAATTCTTATCATTTAACATTGTGGCTTGTTCCATATTTTAGCATCGTACGCTCGAGTGTGATAATCAAGTGTCAGCTGTCATTGGATTTGGTGTTGGTCAATTTGTAAATTACCAGAGGTCAGTTCTCTAAATCAGTAAATATACTTCATGAGTGAAACATATACTTGTTGCTCCAAACAA
Organism: Haliotis rufescens; assembly: GCF_023055435.1. Lineage (NCBI taxonomy): Eukaryota > Metazoa > Mollusca > Gastropoda > Lepetellida > Haliotidae > Haliotis > Haliotis rufescens. Next base: position 218,653 of record NW_025963857.1, read on the forward strand.
TGAGACTGATCGTATATATGGTGCACTTATAATGGTCGTTGTTTATGTTGCGTTAATTTGTTGCATTAATCAATTCTGATGAATTATATATGTTGTTTTGTTTGTTTACTCCTACTTCTGCTTCAAAGTAAGTTTGATTTTTTGAAAAAACGATCGCCATTATTTGCTGACATTCGCCAACAAAGATGGTATTTGTGGTATACATGTTCTTCCCTAAGCTGTAAACAAATAAATGTTTGTGTTCCTTTCCAAAGGTGTAATGATGCACATGCATTGTATTGGATATCTTTCTGACATGTTTCTTTGATGATACTAATATAGCTGCAGGTGGCAGCATGATTGTTAAAAAATAGAGTGAGAAATCTGTAAATGAGCAGAGTAAATTCTCCACTTTCCCAACTTCAAGTTCCATAAATGTAGGTAACAATCTTATCAGTGACATCCATCAGGGCCACATTTCAACAAACATGTAATTTTTTATACGTTCACAAAAAGATAGATTCTAAAAAAGTAGGTAAGAATTAAAAGAAAGGAAACATAGATAATTAATTTATATATAATAACAGATGAATAGATGGCAAAAAAATGAAAATAAGAAATAAATGAAAACTCACTAACTTACCATGCTTACTGAATGATTGAATAAATTAAAAAAAAGGTAATTTAACAGATACGACTAAAACTTAATAACAGTATGTGCATCTCAGTGGAAAATATTTTACTCATGCTTCGTTCAAGTACATGCAGTTTGGATTTATAGATGGGTATTTGATGTACAGCCTATTTCTCTTTTGATTTTTCAGTTTTTCTTTCACTGATACAGATATGTGTTTCCTGGCAGCCCAAGTGATTGGATTCCCAGGACATGTAATGGGACGTTTACCGGTAGTAATAAACACAAAATGCTAAAAAGCACATGTGTGTACATCAGCAGGCTCGACTGCACTATAATGGTGTAATGGTGTACAGCATACAAGATAGTAAGTGGATCTTTAGCACCATGTTTAGGTTTGACCAATCTCAATCTGAATGATAATAGCTAATATCCTAAATGAATAACCATCACTATTCATGTTCCAGGATTTGGAGTCTACGTGTATGAAAATCAGTTCTTCAGATATGAAGGCCAGTGGCAGAGAGGGAAGAAACATGGTAACTTACTTACTTAGTTGGAGATTTTATGTGCACTTTCCGACTGTGAGTGTATGTCTCACACGGGCCCGCCAGGCCATTAAGGGTATTTGCCGAAAAGGACGGAAATATTTTGCAATCTGATTGGGGGCTTTTAGGGATTGCTCATATAGGAATTTTGAAATTTGGAGATTTGGAATGTATGCCAGAGGGTGGAGAGCCTAAGGGATGTGTGGGTGTTGGTGGGGTTTGGGAGTTTTTCCTATTAAATTATATGTTTATTTTTGGAGAGTTTATATGCGGTTGATTAAGTCTGTTTTGATTAGGTATTTGCCTAGGGCTTTAAAGTGGTAAGACACTGGACTGACTCTTGTACTTCTATATTCATGTACATCGAGATTCTGAGTAGATATAGGATGGGACGATCAGACTCATGACAGTGTTGCATGTGATTGTGCCCAGATGGAGTTGATCTTTGCTCATGTTTCGGTCACTGGTTTACCTGTTCCTGACCTGCTTATCTGTCGTCTGACCGCCATGATATTGATGCGATGCAACTATGCCTCGCTATTTGTATTTTCAGAATCTACATGATTGATTTTGTGTTGTGTTGTATGTTTGAAATGAAATGTTTGTTACTCTGTCTGTTCTAAGAGAAATTAATTGTTTAAACATGAAAGTTGTAGTAGTAGTTGTAGTTGCTGTGGTGGTAGTAGTTGTGTTGGCAGTAGCAGCAGTAGTAGTTTTGTTTGTTGTTTAACGCCACACTCAGCAATATTCCAGCTATATGATGTCAGTCTGTAAATAATCGAGTCTGGGTCAGACAATCCAGTGATTGACATCATGAGCATTGATTTACGCAACTGGGATACGATGACATGCATCAACCAAGTCAGCAAGCCTGACTACCCGATCTCGTTAGTCACCAGCTTTCTGTTGTTATTTTTGTTTTTGATTCCTCTTTCCTTAATCGTCCTTATTCTAATGTGAAATATTATTAAACCTATTTTTTATTCAACAAATTAAGTATGGATCTCTTTTCTGAAACAAGTAGTCCTTTTCTTTTAGGGACACAATTACAGTACATTTGCAATAATCACAGCTATAAAACAGCGTTAGAAATTGGCACTAGTCCTGTAGTCCTTGCCAAACTGCTCAATAGTTAAAGTATCATAAGGACTAGTAGAAATTTGCCGTATTTAGGACTAGTAGACTAAAAATGTCCGTTTCTTCCACTGTAAAATATATTCAAGATCAGGCCGCCATCACATCATGCAGACTCATGCAGTGCGATGTTTCAGGTCATGGTAGGCTGGTGATGAAAGACGGCACCTTCTACGAGGGTCTGTTTGAGAATGGTGAGATTCAAGGCCATGGCTACAAGTACTTCGCTACATCGGGATGCAAGTACACTGGTCAGTTCCAGCGAGGGGAGCTTCATGGCTATGGGATCATGCAGTACAAAGATGGCACCATGTTCGAAGGGGAGTGGGCACACAACAGAAAACAAGGTGGGAGACAAGTACATTATTGGTGATGGTGATGATGATGATCATCATCGTTGTCATCATCATCATCATCGTCATCATCATCATTTCAGTTTTGTTCATTTTCACCCATAAATTATTTGATTAATTAGGTTTCTGGAAATCCATTTGCATATTTCAATATATTTTCAACGACCTGAGCAAAGAAACTGTTAATCGAGACAAATATGCCAGAGTTGCAAAAAAGACAAATCTACTTTGGAATGTCCTGAAACTGTTGATCATGTCAATACAAGTAAACATACATCAGTATTTATCTGTGTTGACGGGGACTACTGTACAGTATTGCCGTCTTCCCAATGTATTAGGTATAGGATAAAACAAACCTCCGAGGTTTTAGTTGAAAATGTAAAACTCCATGCTCGAGGTTCTACATTTTCAACCAAAACCAAGGAGGTGTGTTTTATTCAATTTATGAACTGTCTAAATGCCAGAAATACCAGAAAATATAAGAATACATTGACATACCTTATAGTGAAACAAGACAGTGTGTCACGATATGAAAGGAATTCACTCAAAGCGTATGAGAAAACCATGTGCAGCATGGACCTGCTGGTGTCATGACTTGTAAAATTGAACAACTTCCTATCACCTGCCCCAGTAGCTCAGTGGGAAAACAGTGGGTTACAAAACTTAACACAATATATGAGGTTGCAGGTTCGATTCACGTCATGGAATTTTCATGCAAAAGAAAATTTGACTTTTAACCATTCATCAAACACAATTGTGTTCATATCAAGAGACAAGTTATAAAACATTAATTCTAAGACCTAGGTATAACAATTGAAACGTAAAACCTCAAAGCAGGTTCAGAAGTGACCTATTTCGAAAACCTAGGTTCGGAAGAGAACCACTTCAAAACCTAGGTTTGGAGGATGAGCTGGTTACTAGGGTTACCCGAGGTTGTCAGGAGCCTAACGATGCATAGCGTAATACAGTTCCGGGTGTATAAGGCTTGTTTCTGTTGCTGCAAGGCTTTGGTGTACTCAAGACCGGGGAAAACTCCACGTACGAGGGAGACTTTGTAGGCAGCATGCGGCATGGAGACGGCACGATGATTTACGAGTAAGTTCAATTATCAGACATAGCTAGATTATTAATCTTTTTTGTTCCTTTATTGAATATCATTCATAAGTTCCTTGTAATGGCACTACATCATAGTCAAGACTGTAGAGTCAGTCTCATTTCCTCATTTTTCTTTGTAATGCATAACACTTGTGAAAGGCTGGGTTAGATCTAATGATTTATAGTTTGGCTGGCTATTGATATAAATCTTAGAGATCAATAATCATTAACTAGACAGTGATCAGTTATCAATAAATATTGGAGAAGTAAATATGCAAAAAGCTCAGAGAAAAAACAACATGTTTCATGTCACTGTTGAGTGGTGACACATTTATGTGTGGATTACTTTGTGGACCTTTAGGTTTAACAAAATCAGTTGCTTGCCGTCTTCGGCAATGCTACAAATCAAGTCTGCTTCGGTAAATTAAAACTTTATTTTATCACAATAGATAATATATCGATAACATAATTATCATATAGATAATCATAAATACTTCTTCCCATCGACAGAAATACTGATTATCAATCTTTTAAGCCAGCCCTATTTTTTAGTTTATTATTTTGTTTTAAAAAAACTCTCTTTTTCAAAGTACTATTAAAAACCACATTGATTGTAAGAGAGAGAGAAAATATTGATGTCAACTTGTTTATAATGATGAACATAATGTTTCGGAGTATATACTTACTCCTTCATCCTTCATTCATCTGACGGAGTGAGGCGTAAGCATATACTCCAAAACGTTGTGTTCCTCATAATAGAGAAGTTGACATCCATATTCTCTCTCATGTGAATTCACTTCTAAATGTCAGTTATGTCAATCACTGGGGTTAATTCTTTGCTATCATATTCTAGTTTACTGTTTAAAACACCTAACAGACCAACAATTTTTAGACTTTTTATTGCTTGTCATTGTTCACTTTTACTATAAACAGAAAGCGTTCATTAAAACTAAGCAATATTTGATTGTGTTTTATGTTAAATTTTTACAATACATTTTCGAAAATTCTTACACTTACGGTAGTGTTTTTGAGTTGTTTGAGACTTCTCAGTAAAACCCATCAGGGCTCTCTGAAATATTAATTCTAGATATACATGATATAGATTCTAGATCTACATGATACTGATTCTAGATATACTTGATATAGATTCTAGATATACATGATATAGATTCTAGATAATCATGCTATAGATTCTAGATATACATGATACTGACTCTAGATATAAATCATATAGATTCTAGATATACTTGATATAGATTCTAGATATACATAATATAGATATACATACTATAGATTCTAGATATACATCATATAGATTCTATCTTGCATAGTAGAAGATAGCTTCTTGTAGATTTCGCTTACTTGTGTCGATTTCTTTTCAATAATGTCTACATGCTTTGATGTCTGACATACAATGGTGAAGAGTTGTCTCACTACTAATGAAATGGTTTTAAATTTTATTTCATTCTGTCCACTTGAAGCGGTGTTTACAAAGCGAGGTATAAGCTCTAATACAGCTGTGTGTATGGCAGCTACTCACACCCATGTATACCCATTGTATTGCTATGTCTCCGCTATATCTCCGCTATATCTCCGCTATGTGTCCGCTATGTCTGTCACAGTCTGTGCTTCTTGTATCCAGCCTGCTGCCAGTTGCATGAAATAAGCATGTTGTCTCACACTATGCATTTCTTCCTTCTTCTTTCGATCCTTATGTGGAAACATGCTTGAACAAAGTTTCCGGCTTCTAAAAACATTTCGCTCGAACACATCTCAGCATTACCATGGTCACCACCCCAACAAATGAGTCACGCACTGTAATCCCGTTCGTTGTGACCTTACACGACATGATCGCCTGACTACCCTTTCCCTTCATTCACTTTCTCATCGCCAAGTCGTGGAAATGTGTATTGAGTTTTAGAGAATACACTTTTGCATTTTTTGCATGAGCTGCCTCCTCAGTCGTAATAACATCTACGACACTAATTAAAAAAGAGGATGGAAACAGGACTTGATAAACGCTGGCCTGTAAAACTGCAGACGTAAGTTACTTACTCCACTTCTGATCTGCTTGATCATTGGTGTGATTGTCGCGGCCTTTGCTCCAAGGACCACAGACGTTCCCGGTGTTTACACCTCTCGAAGGAGTCAGGTCTATGTATGCAAGTGCTGCAAAGTGTTGAACATAGTAGAACACAGATCTTCCCCTACCAAGAAGCCTACACATATCACCAAGCAGTGAAACAAAATTCGACATCAGCCAATTAGAAAGCATCTTTCTTTGGCTTATTGCACTCATTTCAACCTGGCGATTTCCATTTCAGACTATGCTTGAAAAATATGTTGACACAGCTCTCGATTAAAATTTTGAAAACTGAACAAACGAACATTCTGGAATGTCTAATACATGGTATATGGTTGCAATTGTATGGCAGTGCTTCCCATGTACTGTGCAACGCTTCCTCTGTTTAAATGCATATTCCCCAGAAGCGAGAGATAGACGATAATTTTGATGGAATCAGTCGTATGGGTCGTTCGGAATACCCCATGTTAACGTTTTCGCGGTGGCAAGATTTGAAAAGACATTCCGACTCACTTTCAAGATCTGGGACGCTGCACTTTGATTGGTAGAATGAAAGGTCGTTATGATGTGACTCGTAATGGAATGTCCTCAGATCTTTGTTCAACGATAGCCAGAACTAAGATCTGATTTTAATGAGATTGATGAAAAAGATGGCTAACGCGTAACAGATAAGAGCTCACGCAAGTAACATGGTACATATCTGATCATGAGCAAGGTATCATGATACATATGGGATCACACAGTTGGTGTATCGTCACAGCCCTAGTATCCCTGGACCTGCTTCAGCTTCAGAAACAGCACCTGGTGGACCAACATAAGAAGCAGCACTGTCAACTGCAATTCATCCCCTCTAAGGATGACCTCCCTGAGGTTATGGCGTTCAGGTGATCAACAGTTACTGTGCACACCCACATCACGAACAACCAGATTTGGTGATCGCTGCTTTGCACGAGCAGCTCCAATGTTGTGGAACAGCCTACCACTTGACATTAGAAGTTCCCAAGACCTGGGCAGCTTCCAGAGCAGACTGAAGACCTCCCTTCAGGAACACTTACTTGTAGTAGAACCCCATCTGTGTTTCCTGTCAGTACTTTTGAGCAGTTTTCTCAACAGGATACCAATGCTTAATAAATGCTTAGTTATTATTATGATTAAAACCAGTTCTTTTCATGGCAGAGGCCGGGGACATTTGCACAAAGTGGCGAAGAGAATGATGTGGCAGGGGTAGTCAGGTGATCATGTCGTGTGAGGTCACAATGCACAGGATTACAGTGCATGACCCCTTTTTTGGGGTGTTGAACAAGGAGATGCTGGGATGTGTTCGGGCGAAATGTTTCCGAATAAGGATCGAAAGAAGAAGGAAGAAATGCTCAGTGTGAGATAGGATAATAAACTAATATATATATATATATATATACAATTTAATGTAAAATTTACAATTCATCACACATATGAAATAACCGTGATGTCTGTCACATGGGACAATGCTAAATTTATCACATATATGAAATAAGGCCACACTTTTTTTCATTTTCTGTTCATGGAGTTCTTCCAGCTTTTCAACACAAGTCAGTCACCAAAAAATTGCTATGTCAATCTTATATTTTTGTATTTATTTATATGCAAGTCATTCTTCTCTGGAATTGAAACTACAGGTGACTTTTGAATCACTGATCGTGATGTAGACATGGGATGTATATGTAGCATGATTTACTGTATAAGAGGATCTATGTTACTAGTGGGAGACATCATACAAATACTTATTTTTGTCTCATTTTCTTCTTGGACTGGAAGCTTTTCAGTAGCGGTGGCAGCCCGTGAAATGAAAAATAAAAACTGTGTTGCCTAAGCATGTTATCTGTGACATAGGACAAGGCTTAAGTCCTCACACTGAATGTACATGTTATCTGTGACATAGGACAAGGCTAAAGTCTCACATGGAATGTACATGTTATCTGTGACATAGGACAAGGCTAAAGTCTCACATGGAATGTACATGTTATCTGTGACATAGGACAAGGCTAAAGTCTCACATGGAATGTACATGTTATCTGTGACATAGGACAAGGCTAAAGTCTCACATGGAATGTACATGTTATCTGTGACATAGGACAAGGCTAAAGTCTCACATGGAATGTACATGTTATCTGTGACATAGGACAAGGCTAAAGTCTCACATGGAATGTACATGTTATCTGTGACATAGGACAAGGCTAAAGTCTCACATGGAATGTACATGTTATCTGTGACATAGGACATGGCTTAAGTCCTCACATGAAATGTACATCTCATCTGTGACATAGGACAAGGCTAAAGTCCTCACATGGAATGTACATGTTATCTGTGACATAGGACAAGGCTAAAGTCTCACATGGAATGTACATGTTATCTGTGACATAGGACAAGGCTAAAGTCTCACATGGAATGTACATGTTATCTGTGACATAGGACAAGGCTAAAGTCTCACATGGAATGTACATGTTATCTGTGACATAGGACAAGGCTAAAGTCTCACATGGAATGTACATGTTATCTGTGACATAGGACAAGGCTAAAGTCTCACATGGAATGTACATGTTATCTGTGACATAGGACAAGGCTAAAGTCTCACATGGAATGTACATGTTATCTGTGACATAGGACAAGGCTAAAGTCTCACATGGAATGTACATGTTATCTGTGACATAGGACAAGGCTAAAGTCTCACATGGAATGTACATGTTATCTGTGACATAGGACAAGGCTAAAGTCTCACATGGAATGTACATGTTATCTGTGACATAGGACATGGCTTAAGTCCTCACATGAAATGTACATCTCATCTGTGACATAGGACAAGGCTAAAGTCCTCACATGGAATGTACATGTTATCTGTGACATAGGACAAGGCTAAAGTCTCACATGGAATGTACATGTTATCTGTGACATAGGACAAGGCTAAAGTCTCACATGGAATGTACATGTTATCTGTGACATAGGACAAGGCTAAAGTCTCACATGGAATGTACATGTTATCTGTGACATAGGACAAGGCTAAAGTCTCACATGGAATGTACATGTTATCTGTGACATAGGACAAGGCTAAAGTCTCACATGGAATGTACATGTTATCTGTGACATAGGACATGGCTTAAGTCCTCACATGAAATGTACATCTCATCTGTGACATAGGACAAGGCTAAAGTCCTCACATGGAATGTACATGTTATCTGTGACATAGGACAAGGCTAAAGTCTCACATGGAATGTACATGTTATCTGTGACATAGGACAAGGCTAAAGTCCTCACATGGAATGTACATGTTATCTGTGACATAGGACAAGGCTAAAGTCTCACATGGAATGTACATGTTATCTGTGACATAGGACAAGGCTAAAGTCTCACATGGAATGACAAGGCTAAAGTCTCACATGGAATGTACATGTTATCTGTGACATAGGACAAGGCTAAAGTCTCACATGGAATGTACATGTTATCTGTGACATAGAACAAGGCTTAAGTCTCACATGTAATGTACATGTTATCTGTGACAAAGGACAAGGCTAAAGTCTCACATGGAATGTACATGTTATCTGTGACATAGAACAAGGCTTAAGTCTCACATGGAATGTACATGTTATCTGTGACATAGGACAAGGCTAAAGTCTCACATGGAATGTACATGTTATCTGTGACATAGGACAAGGCTAAAGTCTCACATGGAATGTACATGTTATCTGTGACAAAGGACAAGGCTAAAGTCTCACATGGAATGTACATGTTATCTGTGACAAAGGACAAGGCTAAAGTCTCACATGGAATGTACATGTTATCTGTGACATAGGACAAGGCTAAAGTCTCACATGGAATGTACATGTTATCTGTGACATAGGACAAGGCTAAAGTCTCACATGGAATGTACATGTTATCTGTGACATAGGACAAGGCTAAAGTACTCACATGGAATGTACATGTTATCTGTGACATAGGACAAGGCTAAAGTCTCACATGGAATGTACATGTTATCTGTGACATAGGACAAGGCTAAAGTCTCACATGGAATGTACATGTTATCTGTGACAAAGGACAAGGCTAAAGTCTCACATGGAATGTACATGTTATCTGTGACAAAGGACAAGGCTAAAGTCTCACATGGAATGTACATGTTATCTGTGACATAGGACAAGGCCGAGAAAGTTGTGGAAGCCTCGGTGGCTGAATGGGTTAGATCGCTGACTTTGTGTGCTGACGATTAGGTGCTACACTCTAGCCGTGTGGGTTTGAATCCCGGACGAGACTCAACCCCCCAAAAAGTACTAGAATCCGTACATTACTCAGAAAGTGTTATCCCAAATATAACATTTGTTACATTTGACCACTTTCTAAATGTCATTGTTTGTTTATGACAGAAAGAGAGCTGTCACACAAATTTCAAACCAATATTAGTTTCTGTAGCTTCACAATGTGACGATTTGAATTGGGCCAAACAGAACCCATACGATACCTTTCCTTTTTTTAAGAGGAAACGTTTAATTGATTTAATCATGACCAGTTGTGTCCTGCCAGTAGATATGGTAAAAAAATTAAATCTACATGTGTTTTATTCAGATAGTATATGTTTTGTTTTTAAACTGATAATTATGAAGCTCAGAAATATCAATGCATTGTCTTTGCTAGTTGACATTACTTGTGAATGCAACTTCAGTAATGTTTAACCTTGTGTCTTCTATTGTTCCATCACGATGCAACTTAATGTATGTATGTAGTAGGAAGCAGGAAGTGAGGATTTATACTTCTCTGCGGCCAATATACAAAACTTGGCCTAAAATAAGTTAGGAAACATGTGGAGTTACTCTGTAAGCCAGAATGTTTGTCATAAGATGTGATTCACCTACTCTTTACAATCCATCTTCCTCAACCAAATACAATTTAAGACTGAATAATAAAATCAACTTTGTTTGGTTCCAGTTAGAGCTGAAACAATGTGATAGATTGCCCAGAGAAGGTTTTAACATCAAGATTTCACAAATCACCCCATAATATTCATTCATTCATGCAAGAACCAGTGTTACCATGGTTACTGTTGACAAAACTCTAGGGTTGGGTAACCATGGTAACATGAACAAAGAAAGTTCTTTTTTTTTTGTCTGAAAATTATCTTCGACTCCTGAGGTGTCATGAAATAATACATTAGTTTGCATCGTGGGGTTAATGGTTGAATATATGGCTCGGATTGCTAACACAATTACCTAGTATTTAGCATGTATATATTCTTTGTCGTTGTACTAACACAGATTCCAACCAATCTTATACTACTTGCCACATTGTTTTCAAAGTTTTAGCAGTTATGAAAATATTGTCTAATTTTCAGAAATAAATGAACCAGGTCACTCCAACTGATAATACTGGTTCACTCTGTACTGAAATTCTTTATTCAACTTGATATGAATGAATATCTTTATTTCCTAAGATATTAAAGTCACTGGCCTTCATTCTCTACATCCCAGTCTGGCTTGTATAATGTCTGACTAACCCGTCAGTGTTGTGGCTACCCAACAGTGGTATTGTGTCATCTCAATATTATTCTCTTATCAATCGTTTTACGTTGTATGACAATACGAGAAAGTATTATACATCTTTATCTGTGGTGTAAGAATAATGCTGACACAACCAGCTGATCTGTTACCAAAACAGTTGATTGATATATATATATATACGCCACTTGATTAACACTTAAAGAACAAGTTTGTTGTTGTTTTCCGTGCGATTGTCGATGTGGTAAGTACGGGAAGTACAGAGGTATGGTATTATATCCATAGCTGGTGGTGGGTTCATGTCCATTTTCCTGAGTCAAGGGGTTAACTGACTAGAATAGTCCAGTTTCCACCCTTGCCGAACTAGGTCGCAATTATGGGGTTATCTTTTGGCTGGACAAATGAGTCTATGCATAGTCCAATCAAAATCGCGTAACCAAATCGGCATCAGGTTCGTAACTGCCATGCAGATTTCGGTTGATTGCAGAATTTGCAAAGCATATGTACCAACAGCTTGGTGTTGACAGATATTTTGCAAATCTTTTCGTGTTTTTTATCAAGGTGCTCACGTGATTTGATGAACTTTGCAAGTAAGACCCTTTTGATTACAATATAGATCTTGATTATCGACCAGACCGTTTTACTAAGTGCCGCCATTTTGTTTGAAGCAAATGCAAATGATATGAAAGGTGGAATCTGATTGGTCAGTAGGAGGGGCATAACTCGTAATAGCCATGGGTGGCACTACAATCAAGCCTGGAAATTTCAGCCTAGTTCGGCAAGGGTGGAAACTGGACTTTTATAGTGAATTGACTACATTGCCTCGGGAAGATGGTTCATGTCATTCTTGGCCTGTCCACCCATCTGTGAGCTCGTCACCATCCCATGATCTGCATCACATCACACTTTCCTCCACGTCAAGCTGACATGCCGTTATGTAACACATACTGTTCAAATCAGCATTAAACTCAAATATTTACTGTAATATTCATCACAGTTATAGTTATCATTTGTGAACTAAATACTGGACACATCCTTGAACAAGGCACAGCCGACTGGAATGCTGCCCTAATAGCATGTAGTGTCAAATGTTACCTGAAGATATTCTCAGGTTGGTGAAGATGACATAAAGTAGATCAAAATGGGGGCCCAGTGGTCCAAGGCACCACAATTTGCTGTGCAGAGTTGCGTCCCTTGGACATACCAGTTACCTATGATAATGACTTTGAATCCTGGTTCACCCTAATGATGTTTCTTGGTTTGTCAGCACCTACTGTGTTCCTGGGACTCACCAAAGTGGTAAATGTCTAAGACCTGCATCACTTCGGGCTTTCCTCCAACATTACGCTGACACGCCGTGATATAACTGAAATACTGTTCGAAGCGGCATAAAACCAAACTATCTCACTCACTCACTCAAAATGAATGAATATACATTGTTGTATTTCTGCTAAACCATGTCTCCTTGATGATATTCCTCAGTGTTTGAAGAAAACGTGTCTGGGTGTTAATGACATTTTCTGATTATGCTGGTATAGTCAATATATCTTATAGTGTGTAACAAGATCCCCGGACGTTTATTTCAGTAACGGTGATAGGTACGACGGCAACTGGGTGATGGACAAGAGACAAGGTCAAGGACATCTCATCTGTCGAGATGGTACAGAGTATGAGGTAATAGTATACAAATATTACTCTTGTTGAAAACAAGGACTCAAGAACCCGAGCGTGACACGGTCTGACCAGACCGAGGCCGTAGACCATAGTCTGGTCCGACCACTGATGGGGTCAGGTCTGATGGTCCTTGTCTTCACTTAGTGACTTCATCAAGAGTAATCAGTTGTATTGTTATTCTGAAATTGTGCTTAATATCTCCTTTCTTGTCCCTGTTGTCAGGCATTTGAACGAGAGCTTCTTCAGACTGACGTGTGTAACATGCAGCGCAATACTGCCTGACTCCATGTTGTTTCCACCAGACAAAGTCAATTGTGATCATGTGACATCAGTAGTCACGGTCTGTATCAGTCACATGGTTGGACCAAGGCTGTCCTCTATGTCTAAGACTGACCTACGTGTCTATAAGGCTGACCTCTATGTCTAAGACTGACCTACATGTCTATAAGGCTGACCTCTATGTCTAAGACTGACCTACATGTCTATAAGGCTGACCTCTATGTCTAAGACTGACCTACGTGTCTATAAGGCTGACCTCTATGTCTAAGGCTGACCTACATGTCTATAAGGCTGACCTCTAAGTCTAAGGCTGACCAATATGTCGAAGGCCAATATTACAAGGGTGACTACATGTCTAAGGCTGACTTATACGTGTAAGGCATACCTTTGACCTATGAACTAAGGCTGACCTATATGACTAAAAGGGATATCGCTAAGTCTGACTACATGTCTAAGGCTGACCTACATGTCTAAGGCTGACCTTTATATCTAAGGCTGACCTCTGTGTCTAAGGCCAATATTATAAGGTTGACTACATGTCTAATGCTGACTATATGTCAAAGGTTGACCTATATGTCTAAGGCTGACCTTCATGTCTAAGGCTGACCTACATGTCTAAGGCTAACTACATGTCTAATGCTGACTACATGTCTAAGGCTAACCTTCATGTCTAAGGCTGACCTACATGTCTAAGGCTGACCTATATGTGTAAGACTGACCTACATGTCTAAGGCTGACCTATATGTCTAATGCTTAATTCCTGACCTACATGTCTGAAGCTAACCTTTGTGCCATATGATGTCCAAGGCTATTTACTGTTGCAGGGTCAGTGGCTAAATGACATGTTCCATGGTGAGGGCAAGATGACACATGCATCCGGCATCATCTACGAAGGTCAGTGGGTCAACGGCTACCCAGTGGAGATGACCACAAAGATGGCAATCGTCATGGACACAGAATCACTGGAACTCACCCAAGGTCAGACATTCTCGGTCAAGGTGGAATGTCACAACGACCTGGGTGAGGTCATTCAAGGTGAGTCCCGGTACAGATCATGCCATGTGAGTGAGTTAGGTTAGCATTTCAGTTATATCACAGCGTGTAGGTTTAATGAGGGATGAAAATCCGAAGTGATGCAGGTCTTGGAACATTGTCACTTCAAGAAACCCATGAGCTGATGACATGGTGCTGAAAGAACAAGATTCAGAAACAAAGTGATGAAGGTCATTTATTGTAACCTACAAGTGGGTGTGGTCCTGAAAGAACAAGATTCAGAAAGTAATGTAGGTCATTTATTGTAACCTACAACTGGGTGTGGTGCTGACAGACCAAGATTCAGAAACAAAGTGATGTAGGTCATTTATTGTAACCTACAACTGGGTGTAGTGCTGATAGACCAAGATTCAGAAACAAAGTAATGGAGGTCATTTATTGTAACCTACAACTGGGTGTAGTGCTGATAGACCAAGATTCAGAAACAAAGTAATGGAGGTCATTTTTTGTAACCTACAACTGGGTGAGGAGCTGACAGACCAAGGATGATATTGTGTCAAATCTGGGATTCGAACCCGTGGCAAGCAAATCCTGGCTCAGACACTCAGTCACCATGCTATCTCCCTCTAGCACAAAGTCTCCAACTAACATCACTCCAGTTTCTATGTCAATATTTGATCCATGAAAGCAAAAACATGACATGTTCTATGAAGGACAACAGGATCCAAATGATGCATCAATTACTGTTGACAAAGGGTCAGTTATTGTGTTAATCTCATGTTTGACACTTGCCTTCTGGATACATAGTCTCACCTGTCAGTGAAGTGTTTCTTCCTGTCCTATATGGTTTGATGCTCGCAATCCTGATGTGCATGGGGAAGATGTTACTCTGTAACCACGGTAACCGGAAAGGATATGTTTTACCCAAATGTAATAATTCTTGTACAATGCAGGTCTTTTCTGTCATTGGAATAATTCCAGGAATCTTCTGTTAAATGTAATGGCAGAAAACAAACAGATTGTGGGAATTCTCTAAATTTGAATTGTTTTCAGATCAAGGGAGAGAACTGCTGGTATCAGCTGGCTTCAAGTACTACCCCACCAAGGAGGGCTCGGCACTGTTTGACATGATAGAGCAGGTGGAGGAGAAACCTATTGAAACACCTTTGTAAGTCCACAGTTGACACTGGAGTTGTTTATGACTATATTGTCATAATGTCTGGTATGAAAATATGAATATCTACCTAGAGACATTAAGTATAAGCAAGACCAGCTAATTCCTATCTGTATATTACAGATATATTACTCATACTCAAGAGATATTAGACTGGTTAGAAGCACAAACGGACATACTGTGAACCGACACTCATGAACGCATCACATGTGACGTCATAGATCCATGGCTTGAGATGCACCATTTGTCTCATGCAGGGTTAGCGTGTAAGTTTGGAAATCACGTGTAGCGTATTGTGATAAGAAAAAAGACACTGTGGTATCACTTTAACTGATTGTTAGTTTTGTCATTGACGGTACACATTGGAAACAGCTTTTCCTAATGCACATGATTCTCTATATAACACCTTAGCGCACGTGTGCTGTTGTTGTAGTGGCTACTCGATCGTGCATGATTCTCTATATATAACACCTTAGCGCACGTGTGCTGTTGTTGTAGTGGCTACTCGATCGTGCATGATTCTCTATATATAACACCTTAGCGCACGTGTGCTGTTGTTGTAGTGGCTACTCGATCGTGCATGATTCTCTATATATAACACCTTAGCGCACGTGTGCTGTTGTTGTAGTGGCTACTTGATCGTGCATGATTCTCTATATATAACACCTTAGCACACGTGTGCTGTTGTAGTGGCTACTCTATCGTACATGATTCTCTATATACACTAAGCGCACGTGTGCTGTTGTAGTGGCTACTCCATCGTGCCTGATTCTCTATATACACTTAGCGCACGTGTGCTGTTGTTGTAGTGGCTACTCCATCGTGCATGATTCTCTATATACACTTAGCGCACGTGTGCTGTTGTAGTGGCTACTCCATCGTGCATGATTCTCTATATAACACCTTAGCACACGTGTGCTGTTGTAGTGGCTACTCCATCGTGCATGATTCTCTATATAACACCTTAGCACACGTGTGCTGTTGTTTTAGTGGCTACTCTATCGTACATGATTCTCTATATATAACACCTTAGCACACATGTGCTGTTGTTGTAGTGGCTACTCCATCGTGCCTGATTCTCTATATAACACCTTAGCGCACATGTGCTGTTGTTGTAGTGGCTACTCGATCGTGCCTGATTCTCTATATAACACCTTAGCGCACATGTGCTGTTGTTGTAGTGGCTACTCGATCGTGCCTGTTTAGCTATATAACACCTTAGCGCACGTGTGCTGTTGTTGTAGTGGCTACTCGATCGTGCCTGATTCTCTATATAACACCTTAGCGCACGTGTGCTGTTGTTGCAGTGGCTACTCTATCGTGCATGATTCTCTATATATAACACCTTAGCGCACGTGTGCTGTTGTTGCAGTGGCTACTCCATCGTGCATGATTCTCTATATACACTTAGCGCACGTGTGCTGTTGTTGCAGTGGCTACTCCATCGTGCATGATTCTCTATATACACTTAGTGCACGTGTGCTGTTGTTGCAGTGGCTACTCTATCGTGCCTGATTCTCTATATACACTAAGCGCACGTGTGCTGTTGTTGTAGTGGCTACTCCATCGTGCATGATTCTCTATATAACACCTTAGCACACGTGTGCTGTTGTTGCAGTGGCTACTCTATCGTGCCCTACCCACTGACTGACCACATGAACACAGACGGGGAGAAGGAAGCGGAGGGGGAGAAGAAGGAGGAGGGGGGTGAGGTCAAGGCCACACCTGAACTAGAGGCTCCACCCAAGGGAGATCAAGGAGGTATGGCTGACAATTGTCAAATCTTAGGATAATCTGAACAGTTTAAGGTCCAACCACACACTCCAGACAGATGGAAAACCGATAGACCTGCTGCAAGTTTCTGGCAGGTGTTTTTTTCCTGTTTGTCTCCAGTCTTTGTAATTTCATGATAATTTAAACAGACAGTTGCTAGCTAGGTGGTGGTTATTTTCTGTTAACCTGATTATATAAAACACCTGTTATCCCATTATCTAACAGCAGGAGGCAGTGGTCAAGTGATCAAAGTCTGCACCACCTGTGTACAATGTGTGAAGCAGATTCTTGACATCAACCACCATAGTATGGATGGAATATATCTATGGAAGGTGTAAAACAATGCACACTCACTATATCTCAAAGTGAGTGAGTTGGCTTTTATGCCACTTTGCAATATTCCAGTAATATCACAGCAGGGGACACCAGAATCAGAAATGGGCTTCACACCCTGTACCCATGTGGAGAATCGATCTCGAGCCTTCGGTGTGACAAGCGTAACATTGACCACCAGGCCACCAGTGTCTGGAAATGAACCCACAGTATCATGTGCATGTTTATATATATTGCCCATTTGTCACTTGAAGAGGAGGAACAGGAACAAGACGAGGAAGGAGGAGAAGAGAAGGGGGAGAAGGAGGCAGCTAAAGAGGGAGGAGGAGAAGAAAAGGGGGAGAAGGAGGCAGCTAAAGAGGAAGGGGAGAAGAGCAGAGTTATGTCTCCAACACAAGAAGCAGCACAGGACCTTGTCACAGGTAGGTCTTTCTTTTCGGTATTGTCATCAGTATTGGCCTTGATATTGTCATCAGTATTGTTATCAGTATTGACATTAGTACTGTCATCAGTATTGTCTTCAGTATTGTCATCAGTATTGGCATTAGTACTGTCATCAGTATTGACATAAGTACTGTCATCAGTATTGTCATCAGTATTGGCATTAGTACTGTCTTCAGTATTGGCATCAGTATTGGCATTAGTATTGTCTTCAGTATTGTCATCAGTATTGGCATTGTCATCAGTATTGTCTTAGGTATGTTCTTCAGTATTGGCATTAGTATAGTCTTCAGTATTGTCATCAGTATTGCCATTAGCATTGTCATCAGTATTGTCTTCAGTATTGGCATAGTACTGTTATCAGTATTGTCTTTAGTATTGTCTTCAGTATTGGCATTATCATTGTCTTAAGTATTGTCATCAGTATTGCCATTGACATTGTCATCAGTATTGGCATTAGTACTGTCATCAGTATTGTCTTCAGTATTGGCATTAGTATTGTCTTCAGTATTGTCATCAGTATTGCCATTGGTATTGTCATCAGTATTGTCTTCAGTATTGGCATAGTACTGTTATCAGTATTGTCTTTAGTATTGTCTTCAGTATTGGCATTAGTAATGTCATCAGTTTTGTCTTCAGTATTGGCATCAGTATTAGCATTAGTACTGTCGTTGGAATTGTCATCAAGCATGCTTGCCAACTTCCTCAAACATTTGATATGTTTTTCACACAAGATTTCATTGTTTTTGCCCACCATTTTACAATCTGTTAATTAGGAATAGGGAAGGTAACATAGTTTTTTTAAGAGAAATAAACAGCTTGTAGAGATTCAGATATTTTCACATACACTTAGTAGATTTGCTCTACAACCATTTGCAGATGCAGAGGGGGATAGCAGGAGGGCACACGCACACCCCCCCCCCCCCCCCCACCCCCCCCCCACCCCCCCCACACTCACACACCTATCCCCACACATACACCCCTACCCCTAACCCCAACCCCCAACCCCCAACCCCCCCCACACCCCCCACACCCCTCCCCAGCCCCACCACCACCCCCCCCACCCCACCCCACCCCCACCCCCCCCCCCACCCCCCCACCCCCACACACACACACACAACGATTGTCAAATCTTAGGATAATCTGAACAGTTTAAGGTCCAACCACACACTCCAGACAGATGGAAAACTGATAGACCCCCCCCACACACACCCCTACCAACTCACACACACCCCTACCCCCACACACACTTTCCAACAAACATTTGATGTCGGTATTTTTACTGACATTTTACAATCACTAAATTTGGAATAAAAAAAGGTTTTTAAAATGAAGAAATGTATTGTTTCACAACTTAACACAAATGTATTGTTTCACAACTGAATGCATGTTAATCCTATCTTTAGAACCAACCACAGAGGACTGTGCACCTCTACCTACAGAAACCACGCCTCTTCCTCCCCCTGTAGCCAATCAGAGGACAGTGGATGGAACTTGTGAGTGGAGCTGCCTCCAGCTGGCCCCGCCCCCTCCAATGTACCGCCCATTCCTGGCCATGGAGGAGGAGGCAGGACAGAAGAAGAGCAAGTCCAAGAAGTTGGGCCAATCAAAGGACAAGAGCCTGGATAAGCTAGGTGTGCCACCTTCATCACTCATGCTGTTGCAACATCTGTCAAGACAATTCCAGACATATTTTGTGGCCATTTTCTATTACAAGCATTTCTTGTGGCATGCATTACACTTCAGATTACAGCATTATCTCCCTTTACTTTCCAGCCATGCTCCCTTCATGGTCACTTTTGCCATTCCAAGGACAAGACAAATGTCGGCCTCTCAATGGCATTGTATTGACTGAGATCTGTGTTAGGGCAGGAGGGCATATAGATGGGGTGTAGTCAACTTGTTCACCTCCTTGTGATGTTACTGTGTCATGTCACACAATTGTTTCTTTAAAGACAGGTTGGACTTAGGAGGATATTCAGTGTGGTTCAACACTTGGAACTGTCACATGGCTACAGTTTGAGAAAGTACGCATTGAGGCAGCACAACTATAATGGATAGGAAGTACTTAATGGTCATTACACCACACACTCTGATTGGTTTGTTATGTTTTTCTGCATAACATTGATCAGCAGGGTGACGAGTATACCAGCAGGGTGATGAGTATACCAGCAGGGTGACGAGTATACCAGCAGGGTGACGAGTATACCAGCAGGGTGACAAGTATACCAGCAGGGTGACGATATTATCAGCAGGGTGACGAGTATTTCAGCAGGGTGACGATATTACCAGCAGGGTGACGAGTATACCAGCAGGGTGACGAGTATACCAGCAGGGTGACGAGTATATCAGCAGGGTGACGAGTATATCAGCAGGGTGACGATATTACCAGCAGGGTGACGAGTATACCAGCAGGGTGACGAGTATACCAGCAGGGTGACGAGTATATCAGCAGGGTGACGATATTATCAGCAGGGTGACGATATTATCAGCAGGTTGATGAGTATACCAGCAGGGTGACAAGTATACCAGCAGGGTGATGAGTATATCAGCAGGGTGACGATATTATCAGCAGGGTGACGAGCATATCAGCAGGGTGACGAGTATATCAGCAGGGTGACGATATTATCAGCAGGTTGATGAGTATACCAGCAGGCTGACAAGTATACCAGCAGGGTGACGATATTATTCAGCAGGTTGGTCAGTATATCAGTATATCAGACAGTAACTACTTGGAGTTGCATTTACTACCAGTAAAGCTTGGAGGTCAAGTTACGTATATATTCGCGGGGCGTTTTTGTTTTTGCAGAGAGTTTTTGTATCTGATTCTTTTATTTCAGATGGTAAACATTCCAGAAAAGACGGCAGGGATAAAACAAGTTCGGAAAATATTATGGATGAGAAATTTGCTCGACCAGGTATTTCTGATACAATTCAATGTGAATGTGGAAGCGTGTTACTGTTTGTTTAACTTGTACATGACCAGACAGAACTAATGTGTTCCAAATACACTCTGTGGATCAGACATGTTTCAATCAACGATTGATGATAATTCCTCTTGGTTCTCAAGAAATGTCTGGTGACAAGTCAGACGGCAATAAGGTCAAGACTTGTGGAACCCCATGTCAGGCAAACTAATATATCTGGTGACCAAGCACCAAGCGATCTTAGCGCTAAGATGAGCATAACTCCCAAACTTTGACATAGGCTTACAATAGTCTTAGCGCTAAGATGAGCGTAACTCCCATACTTTGACATAGACTTACCAATAGTCTTAGCGCTAAGATGAGCCTAACTCCCATACTTTGACATAGGCTTACAATAGTCTTAGCGCTAAGATCGCTTTGTGCAAGTGGGCCCAGGAGTGTCACACAAACTGTAGTTTGTTGTCAATGATTTCACATGGAGGTACATGCTAGTTTGTTTGCTTTCCAGGAGATTATGTCATAATGGTTCAAGACGTCACCAACCCAGTATTTCTCCGTGGTCCACTCCCGCCAGCATTCATGCTCATCACACTCCAGAAACCTAAACTAAAGAAAAAAGACTCAAAACCAAAGTAGGTCACCTTGTCTTTATTTCACCTTGGAGCACCCTAACAACCCGTGACCTCTGACCTGACCCTGCTGACCTGCCCTTCACATACCCGATCTCAGTGACCTTCACCTTTGCTGCAGTGGAAATGGATTAACTATGCATGAACATTTGATTTGAGCACAGTGCTTATTGCATGAGTAGCACTATGGATTATGGGATTATTTATTAAACTTAGATTGTTTGAAGGAGAAAGATTATGATCCACTTTAAAGTTCTACTATGTTCATTTGAGTTAATATATTTGCATTGGTCTAAAATACAAATTTAATTTCTTATTTTACAGATTTTTATTTCAATTTGAAATATACTGACCTAAATGTCTCTTATCACGTGGTAACGAAAGTTAGTTCCTCTCGTCCCGTCTTCATCAGTATTTTCAAATTGATATATCTTGATGTGTCAACCAATGTTGTATTCTGAAAATTATGAAATTAATGCATCACCAATTTATTGAAGTGTCGACCCCTGACCTAGAATGTGTCATGAAATCAGTGCAAGTAGCCCTACGCTTAAACTTTTAAATCTAATCAGCAAATCATAACACCGAGACTGTAGACTTAGTGACAGAGTATATGGGGTGATAACTGATTGATTGAATAATATCCTCACTAACTCGACTTCAACTGCTTGAGATGTGATCAAACGTCCATGAAATCAAAAGCAGGAAATTCTGAATGAAGACATATTCAAATGAGATAGGTCAGGTCACCCAGAGACCATATACCACCGACCAAGATTTACCAAGGTTCTAAGTTTTACATGAGTTACTGTACTGAATATATTCACTACGTGGGGGTGCAGTGTTATGTATACACTACATGGGGGTGCAGTGTTATGTATACACTACTTGGGGGTGCAGTGTTACGTATTCACCACAACTGCTGTTACTGTACTGAATATATTCACTACGTGGGGGTGCAGTGTTATGTATACACTACGTGGGGGTGCAGTGTTATGTATACACTACTTGGGGGTGCAGTGTTACGTAT
This sequence comes from Haliotis rufescens, assembly GCF_023055435.1. Lineage (NCBI taxonomy): Eukaryota > Metazoa > Mollusca > Gastropoda > Lepetellida > Haliotidae > Haliotis > Haliotis rufescens. The sequence goes on from NW_025963857.1 coordinate 241,245, forward strand.
TCACCACAACTGCTGTTACTGTACTGAATATATTCACTACGTGGGGGTGCAATGTTATGTATTCACTACGTGGGGGTGCAGTGTTACGTATTCACCACAACTGCTGTTACTGTACTGAATATATTCACTACGTGGGGGTGCAATGTTATGTATACACTACGTGGGGGTGCAGTGTTATGTATACACTACTTGGGGGTGCAGTGTTATGTATACACTACTTGGGGGTGCAGTGTTACGTATTCACCACAACTGCTGTTACTGTACTGAATATAATCACTACGTGGGGGTGCAATGTTATGTATACACTACGTGGGGGTGCAGTGTTATGTATACACTACGTGGGGGTGCAGTGTTATGTATACACTACTTGGGGGTGCAGTGTTACGTATTCACCACAACTGCTGTTACTGTACTGAATATATTCACTACGTGGGGGTGCAGTGTTATGTATACACTACGTGGGGGTGCAGTGTTATGTATACACTACTTGGGGGTGCAGTGTTACGTATTCACCACAACTGCTGTTACTGTACTGAATATATTCACCACGTGGGGGTGCAGTGTTATGTATTCACCACAACTGCTGTTACTGTACTGAATATATTCACCACGTGGGGGTGCAGTGTTACGTATTCACCACAACTGCTGTTACTGTACTGAATATATTCACCACGTGGGGGTGCAGTGTTACGTATTCACCACAACTGCTGTTACTGTACTGAATATATTCACCACGTGGGGGTGCAGTGTTACGTATTCACCACAACTGCTGTTACTGTACTGAATATATTCACCACGTGGGGGTGCAGTGTTACGTATTCACCACAACTGCTGTTACTGTACTGAATATATTCACCACGTGGGGGTGCAGTGTTACGTATTCACCACAACTGCTGTTACTGTACTGAATATATTCACCACGTGGGGGTGCAGTGTTACGTATTCACCACAACTGCTGTTACTGTACTGAATATATTCACTACATGGGGGTGCAGTGTTATGTATTCACCACAACTGCTGTTACTGTACTGAATATATTCACCACGTGGGGGTGCAGTGTTATGTATACACTACGTGGGGGTGCAGTGTTATGTATACACTACTTGGGGGTGCAGTGTTACGTATTCACCACAACTGCTGTTACTGTACTGAATATATTCACTACGTGGGGGTGCAGTGTTATGTATACACTACATGGGGGTGCAGTGTTATGTATACACTACATGGGGGTGCAGTGTTATGTATACACTACTTGGGGGTGCAGTGTTACGTATTCACCACAACTGCTGTTACTGTACTGAATATATTCACCACGTGGGGGTGCAATGTTATGTATACACTACGTGGGGGTGCAGTGTTATGTATACACTACGTGGGGGTGCAGTGTTATGTATACACTACTTGGGGGTGCAGTGTTACGTATTCACCACAACTGCTGTTACTGTACTGAATATATTCACTACGTGGGGGTGCAGTGTTATGTATACACTACATGGGGGTGCAGTGTTATGTATACACTACATGGGGGTGCAGTGTTATGTATACACTACTTGGGGGTGCAGTGTTACGTATTCACCACAACTGCTGTTACTGTACTGAATATATTCACTACGTGGGGGTGCAGTGTTATGTATACACTACGTGGGGGTGCAGTGTTACGTATTCACCACAACTGCTGTCACTGTACTGAATATATTCACTACGTGGGGGTGCAGTGTTATGTATACACTACATCTGCTGTTACTGTACTGAATATATTCACTACATGGGGGTGCAGTGTTATGTATACACTTCAACTGCTGTTACTGTACTGAATATATTCACTACATGGGGGTGCAGTGTTATGTATACACTACATCTGCTGTTACTGTACTGAATATATTCACTACATGGGGGTGCAGTGTTATGTATACACTACATCTGCTGTTACTGTACTGAATATATTCACCACGTGGGGGTGCAGTGTTATGTATACACTACAACTGCTGTTACTGTACTGAATATATTCACTACATGGGGGTGCAGTGTTATGTATACACTACATCTGCTGTTACTGTACTGAATATATTCACTACATGGGGGTGCAGTGTTATGTATACACTACATCTGCTGTTACTGTACTGAATATATTCACCACGTGGGGGTGCAGTGTTATGTATACACTACAACTGCTGTTACTGTACTGAATATATTCACTACATGGGGGTGCAGTGTTATGTATACACTACATCTGCTGTTACTGTACTGAATATATTCACCACGTGGGGGTGCAGTGTTACGTATTCACCACAACTGCTGTTACTGTACTGAATATATTCACTACATGGGGGTGCAGTGTTATGTATACACTACATATGCTGTTACTGTACTGAATATATTCACCACGTGGGGGTGCAGTGTTATGTATACACTACAACTGCTGTTACTGTACTGAATATATTCACTACATGGGGGTGCAGTGTTATGTATACACTACGTGGGGGTGCAGTGTTATGTATACACTACATGGGGGTGCAGTGTTATGTATACACTACATGGGGGTGCAGTGTTATGTATACACTACATGGGGGTGCAGTGTTATGTATACACTACATCTGCTGTTACTGTACTGAATATATTCACCACGTGGGGGTGCAGTGTTATGTATACACTACATGGGGGTGCAGTGTTATGTATACACTACATGGGGGTGCAGTGTTATGTATACACTACATGGGGGTGCAGTGTTATGTATACACTACATGGGGGTGCAGTGTTATGTATACACTACATGGGGGTGCAGTGTTATGTATACACTACAACTGCTGTTACTGTACTGAATATATTCACTACATGGGGGTGCAGTGTTATGTATACACTACGTGGGGGTGCAGTGTTATGTATACACTACATGGGGGTGCAGTGTTATGTATACACTACATGGGGGTGCAGTGTTATGTATACACTACATGGGGGTGCAGTGTTATGTATACACTACATCTGCTGTTACTGTACTGAATATATTCACTACATGGGGGTGCAGTGTTATGTATACACTACATCTGCTGTTACTGTACTGAATATATTCACCACGTGGGGGTGCAGTGTTATGTATACACTACAACTGCTGTTACTGTACTGAATATATTCACCACGTGGGGGTGCAGTGTTATGTATACACTACGTGGGGGTGCAGTGTTATGTATACACTACATCTGCTGTTACTGTACTGAATATATTCACCACGTGGGGGTGCAGTGTTATGTATACACTACATCTGCTGTTACTGTACTGAATATATTCACCACGTGGGGGTGCAGTGTTATGTATACACTACAACTGCTGTTACTGTACTGAATATATTCACTACATGGGGGTGCAGTGTTATGTATACACTACGTGGGGGTGCAGTGTTATGTATACACTACATCTGCTGTTACTGTACTGAATATATTCACCACGTGGGGGTGCAGTGTTATGTATACACTACAACTGCTGTTACTGTACTGAATATATTCACCACGTGGGGGTGCAGTGTTATGTATACACTACGTGGGGGTGCAGTGTTATGTATACACTACGTGGGGGTGCAGTGTTATGTATACACTACAACTGCTGTTACTGTACTGAATATATTCACCATGTGGGGGTGCAATGTTATGTATACACTACGTGGGGGTGCAGTGTTATGTATACACTACGTGGGGGTGCAGTGTTATGTATACACTACAACTGCTGTTACTGTACTGAATATATTCACCACGTGGGGGTGCAATGTTATGTATACACTACGTGGGGGTGCAGTGTTACGTATACACTACGTTGGGGTGCAATGTTATGTATACACTACGTGGGGGTGCAGTGTTACGTATTCACCACAACTGCTGTTACTGTAATGAATATATTCACTACGTGGGGGTGCAGTGTTTTACTTGTAATTATTAGGTTATTTGACCAGTTCCCAGGAACAATGATGTCGTCATTCATGGACGGCCACTGCTGTAACTGCTTGATTAACTTGTGTAAACAAACTGATCACGCTTGACCCTGAACTCGGTGAGAAGCACTAAGTCTAGCCCTCAGTTACACTGTTTCCTGGAAGCTTTGTTATACATGTCATTGCTTCTGCCCATGTGCAGTGAACCCTGACATGACAATATACCGTACTCTGATGTGTCCAGACATTATCGTATCAAACAGTTAGAATGCCAATCAAACAGTATCACTTTATTAATGCGAGCGAGGGACACAATTTTCACATTGATTTCATAATTGCATTAATTTCATGATTTATAGACCATGATATACCATCTTAATGTATATACTTAATGTTTATAATACCAGTATTGTTATGGTAATATGACATTGTTACCGTACACTGTTTTTGCTATCAGTTTGATAAAAGTTTTTTTCATCTGTTGTATAACTAGAAAATATGTAATTTAAATTAGGGTTTGTGTCGTTTCAAACAAGTTAACAGACAGCATGTTTAAGTATATCACTGAAATTGTGGGTAATGAATAATTCATGTCATTTCAGTCAAGTGATTAATGTCGTTCCATATAAAATGTGTCCCACAAACTGATGAAGACGATCACCACAGATGGTGTGTGGAGTGTCTGATATATCCCATCTTCCTTTATCCAGGTTATTGTATCTCCGTTGTACCCAGGGGCGGTCAAGTAGTCTAGTGGTTAAAGCGTTCGCTCATCACGTCGAAGACTCGGGTTTGATTCCCAACATGGGTACAATGTGTGAAGCCCATTTCTGGTGTCCAGAGACTGATATTGCTAAAAGTGGCGTAAAACAATACTCACTCCGTTGTATCATAATCAATACATGGACTCATTCGCTAACATTTGGTTGTTGTGGGAAGTGACATCACAACCTGTGTCTCTTTTATCTCTAACTTAGCACAGGATATATCTCTTTTGAAATCAACAACCATTGAATGAAAATGCCTCTTCTGAAAGTGAGTTTTGCACAGATCAACATTCAAAATTGTAGCCTCATCCGAGTGAGCCGTCGATGTATGTAAATGATGTGTCATATCATACGTTGTCCCCAGTACTAAGATGGGGGAGGGAGGTCAATGCAACAAGGAGTTCCTGGTGTATTTGAGACGGCAAGCAAAAGTCGAGATATCGCTGCTTGTTCAACTCACGAAAGTACAGTGTATTTGGATTGGACGTCTATTTTGAGCATTTTAGCATTGAGCAAAAGGCCTCCAAACAAAACAACCAGGGTACAGAATCATCACAGAATGAGGATACAATGCCCTGGATACAGGAGGATGGCTATTTCTTGGTGACGTTGTGTGACTGGGTCACCTCAGACCTGTCTGGGTGGCTGTAAGACTTCTCTGCCAACTTTTTGTCAATAGAGAACAAATCCAGACAGATATGAGGAGGTTGTCAAGAAGGTTGGTTCAGATCTTGTTATCCCAGTAGCTCCACAGATAGACTGGGGTCTCATGGAAGTACATAGGTTATTGGTTAGAAACCTTCCCATGTTGTGCCTATGTTCAAGTGTGCTGAAAGTTTTGTTTGTTTGTTTGTTTTTTGCTTGTTTGTTTAACACCGCACTCAGCATTATTCAAGCTATATGATGACGGTCTGTAAATATCCGGTTGTGGACCAGACAATCCAGTGATTAATATGAGCATTGATCTACGCAATTTGAATACGATGAGATGCATCAACCAAGTCAGTGAGTCTGACCTCCGGATCTCTTACGACAAGCATGAGACACTGAAGTTTTAACCCGGATCTTCACGGGTCACTCAGTGCAGGAGGTCGTCATGACAAGCAGCGTTTCCCCAGTCAGAGATGTCAATGTTGGATCCCACTTGCTAACTCCCCTCAACTCTCCATTTAAGTGAACTTATGGCATAACGAGATGTCCATTGTCTGCAAGGATCTTTCCCAACTCCTATGAAACCCATGAGGTTACCAAGCTGAAATTGGGTCTATATATAATACATTGTCTCACAAGATTCGGATCTAACTTTTCACATGGCCACCGTGACAGCCATATTGAAACATCATTTTTGCCCACTACTCTGCCATATCTGCATCTGTCATCATGCATGTTGATGTTAGTAGATATGTGGCATGTGGCACTGACAATGATGTCTATGATCTGCTACAAATATTCCAGAAACTTCAGGTGAGCTACAAAGCCATTTGGATCTGGTTTGTTTGAACGTCACTTGGGTCAGTTGAGCTTAAACTGTGAAATAAAAGTGTTCCTGCTTTTATTATATCATATAAATTTGTCCAAAATGACAAAACAAATACAGGAAACCCCCACTTACATGACTCTTTCTGTGTTTGACAAGTGGAAGATGATATTGCCAGTCCCTCCGGTAGTCTGTGATATATGCTTTTTGCCTGATATTTGACTTTTACAATGGAATAAAGTCTTTATTTTTTATTAAGTGTGTTTGCCATTATTGTAGATATTCAGCATGTTTAGCCAATATGTAGCAGGTTAAACCTTGCGTTTGTATCCTTATACTTATAGATAGTGTGCTTATTGTAATTTGTTGTGATTTCAATTCTGTACATGGAAGTCTATCTAACACATCTACAGCTGTGATACCTCGTGAAGGGGTGGTCCGTCCCAACACTCTGACTACTATCTGATACCTAGTGAAGGGGTGGTCCGTCCCAACACTCTGACTACGATCTGATACCTAGTGAAGGGGTGGTCCGTCCCAACACTCTGACTACGATCTGATACCTAGTGAAGGGGTGGTCCGTCCCAACACCCTGACTACTATCTGATACCTAGTGAAGGGGTGGTCCGTCCCAACACTCTGACTACGATCTGATACCTAGTGAAGGGGTGGTCCGTCCCAACACTCTGACTACGATCTGATACCTAGTGAAGGGGTGGTCCGTCCCAACACCCTGACTACGATCTGATACCTAGTGAAGGGGTGGTCCGTCCCAACACTCTGACTACGATCTGATACCTAGTGAAGGGGTGGTCCGTCCCAACACCCTGACTACGATGTAATACCTAGTGAAGGGGTGGTCCGTCCCAACACCCTGACTACGATGTAATACCTAGTGAAGGGGTGGTCCGTCCCAACACCCTGACTACGATGTAATACCTAGTGAAGGGGTGGTCCGTCCCAACACCCTGACTACAGCGGTGAAACCAGTGTTAGGAAATAAACTCAATCATTCATGATAAAAAAGATCAATTTTATCGTGGTCTCAGCAATTTGTGAAGTCTTTTGGAGAGCTTCCTGGCTTTCTTGTAGCACCTAGTGTTTGCTGTCACTTAATGATGTAATTGTTTGTAAAAATGTCATTTTACCCAGAGAGGGGGCACGGTTGGACCAGTCGTCTAAGGCGCTGCTATTCAATGTGCAGAGTTGCATCCTTTGGGCACACCAGAACCCTATGACTGTTGGTTTGAATCCCGGTTCGCCCCCATTAAGTTTCTAGGTTTGTCAGCACCATACCTGTGTGGGTTTCACCAAAGTGGTAAACGTCTGAGGCCAGCATCACTTCAGACTTTCCTCCCACATCAAGCTGACACGCCATGATATAACTGGAATACTGTTGAAATCGGCATTAAACCTAACTCACTCACTCACTCATTATACCCGTAGAACAGTTTGGATCCTGAACACAACAGGTAACAAGAGCCATGCACCATTAACCTGTTTGTTGCAAGTGTTTGTGTACACGAGCGCTGTCAGTGTCCTGTTTGTTGCAAGTGTTTGTGTACACGAGCGCTGTCAGTGTCCTGTTTGTTGCAAGTGTTTGTGTACACAAGCGCTGTCAGTGTCCTGTTTGTTGCAAGTGTTTATGTACACAAGCGCTGTCAGTGTCCTGTTTGTTGCAAGTGTTTGTGTACACAAGCGCTGTCAGTGTCCCGTTTGTTGCAAGTGTTTGTGTACACAAGCGCTGTCAGTGTCCCGTTTGTTGCAAGTGTTTGTGGACCCAAGCGCTGTCAGTGTCCTGTTTGTTGCAAGTGTTTGTGGACCCAAGCGCTGTCAGTGTCCTGTTTGTTGCAAGTGTTTGTGTACACAAGCGCTGTCAGTGTCCTGTTTGTTGCAAGTGTTTGTGGACACAAGCGCTGTCAGTGTCACACAGATGGCTGCACCACCAACTAACATGTCTCTCTTCTTCCAAGCTCACCGGAAAAGGAACGTGAAAGGTATTTGTGGGGGACTGAGTGCGTGAGTGAATGATGTTAGGGATACCATAAGCTGCTGTCTTTCAGCTCCATCTCGGACGTGTGTGTCTAGATTAATCATAGCATTGGTTAGTAGTGAGGGTGTGACCACACGCCACACCAGCCAGCTCCATCTCGGACGTGTGTGTCGAGATTAATCATAGCATTGGTTAGTAGTGAGGGTGTGACCACACGCCACACCAGCCAGCTCCATCTCGGACGTGTGTATAATTCAATCAAAGTAGAAGTTAGTAGTGAGGGTACGACCACACGCCACACCAGCCAGCTCCATCTCGGACATTTGTGTCCAGATCAATCATAGCGTTGGTTAGTACAGTGAGGGTACGACCACACACCACACCAGCCAGCTTTATTACGGCTGTGTCACTGCGTTGTCATGATTACCCTTCCTGCAACTGTTGGGTACCAAGGCTTGTCTCAGAGCTGGTCCATGTATTCTGACGGGGTGCCGAAGTATGGAGGAAATCAAGAGTCAAAGTCATTTTGTTAAAATGGATTTAGGGGGACCTTCGATTCAAGTTCCAATAGACCTCCCTACTCCTTGCTGTGGTGCCGTCCTCTAAGGTGCCACAATTTCTGTGCTGAGTTGTGAAACTTTTGATTAGGGATTCGAATTCCAGTTTGCCGTGATTATGTTTCTAGATTTGTCAGCACCATACCCGTGTTTGTGGGTTTCACCAAAGTGGTAAATGTCTGAGACCTGCATCACTTCAGCTTGTCTCCCATATTAGGCAGACACATGATATAACTGGAATACTGTTAAACACGGCATTAAAACCTAACTCACTCACTCACTCACTCACTCTCCTTGCTGTTGCAGATGGGACACAAAGAAGCATATTGCCAACATGCAGCGGTATGGCCACTGACATCTCCACAACTTCCCGAACCTGTAGCCAATGTGACCTTGATTAGAAAACTCAACATACACTTGTTGTTCATTATTTTAGCTCACCTGACTTAAAGTCAAGTGGTTAAACGTCTCACTCACATTCATATTTATACATATTTATGTATATTTGTGTATATTTGTGTATATTTAAGAATTTATATTTCATCATTTATGATGTCTGTTTTATACCATGATTGTGTAAAGCATCTAGAACTTTAGGGTTGGGCATATTCTCCCTGGTATTTGTCTGAGAAACATCATTTTATTGCTCATGTAACTCATGATGTAATATCATTATATATAATGCAATGTTGACATGGAAATGCTAGATACAAAAACAAGTGACCCTGATTCTCCACATGATGGTGTGTGCCCAGCACCATCAGTAATGACAGATAGTATAGCACTGTTCTTATCATGAGTCATTTTATCATCAGGTAGTTAATGTTTTAAATGTATTTATATATTGATTCATGGTAAAATACAGATCTTGTGGGTGCACAGGTGGAGCTTCTGTGCAGCCAGATGAAATAGAACAGATGTTTTCCCATTGGTCCATTTACATGTGTGAATGGTGTTAGGTGATGGTGAATGTTGATCACATCTCGTGGAGCAATTGGGTAAAGCTTCTATGCAAGTATCACGAATATATTCCTGAGCTCATGTTTAAGACATGTTTGAGATAAAGATGTACACAATGTCCAATTTTACAGATTTTTGTACAAAACTACTTTTGAGTTCTTTTGAATGAGTAAAATAAATTATTACAAAAAATGTTTAGTTATTCAACCACACAAATCTTTGTTCCTTCGACCCGTGGGGACAAAGCCCCAGCCAAAGCCCCAGCCCCAGCCCCAGCCCCAGCCCCAGCCCCAGCCCCAGTCCAAACTGAAGATATCTCAACCTGATGCCAAACATTGTACAGACTTTAACAAGGTGAAAATAGGATTTTTCCTTAAAGTATGTTCTTGAGCATATCTTTGTGTGTTTTTTCTCAAGGGATGAAAACCTCAAATCAACATATCATATCTCTGCATCTTGGCACAGTTAACCAAGCAAGAAACTGCTTAGTTTGAAAACAAATCAATCATTTCCTGTTGCCATCAACACCCCCACTGTGCTGCAGATGCATCTTCGTGCATTGCATTGGGTTCTCCTCAAAATCCAATTCCGAAATCCACTATTCACGAACGAAGGAACCCTAACTTGTCAGCATGTTGTGTAAATCTACTGCCACAAAGCGAGAGCTGGAGACCTTCAAGTTCAAACCTGAGTGAGCTGACCCAGGAATGGCCAAGAAGTAAAAAAAGAAATTGACGTCTGTTAAGCAGCATGAATGTCATCTGTAAGAGTACTCCAGAGTCTGGTGATTCCTAGGTTGACAATAACCCTTTTTCCTCTTCATAATGTGATATAATGTGATTCTGAAGCAGTCTGCCGAAATGAACGTTTTAAGACTTCTTCGCATCAGTACCTCGTGTCAGCTTCATTATTGTGGCGTGGTAGTGCCAGGATTTTGTCAGTTTACTTCTCTTTTGTCGTGTTTCCAGCAATGAATCACACATTTTTTAACATGACTCGATAAGCCTCAATTTTCAATCTTTATCGACAAGTGTTGATATATACTTGATATCAAAACACACGAGGGTGAGATTCTATTTATCATCCACTCTCAAGAATCTCTTAATGCAGCAGCAACTTCTGAACAAGAAAAACAAACACCAATTTTATGACAGAATATTTTTACCAAAACAAAGTCCTTACAACTTTGGCTTTCTAACCAAGTCTTCAGCAAAAAATTAAATAGAACTAAACTGAAAATAATTATTATAACATTGATCACATGAGGCCCATGGTGTTCCTCCTGGCTCACTGCAGCGTTGTCAACATCGCCGACAACGTCCACAAGAAGCTTGGCGTAAAATGCATCGGTATGAGCAGCACAGCCTTACACACTGTCACTCTCCGCCTTGATAACAGGATTACAGCAAAACCTTCCTCGTATACCTTGTAGCAAGCTAGTGTTAACTGAAAAGATTTTTTTCTTTTGACATACTGATGGAGAAAATGAAACGAATGGCTGACAAAGAAAGTATATATTTGGTTTAAATTCCTTTTATTTCTCCAAAGAAATCCGAAAAGTAATGAACATGATCAGGTACAAATACTTCGCGACATTTTCCGAGACACGATGGAGCCCTTTTATTGAGCAGCAATCATTATTCTGCAACATCTTTATGCCTTGTTTCCATCAGTATATTTTGCTAGATAAATGGTTAAAATCTTTTCACTTTACTTTTTCAAAATCCAATTTCAACACTTTGAAAATGACAGTATGTAAGAGCTGACTACCTTACAAGCTGTATTCATATTAAAGCAGTTCTTTACACAGATTCTAACAAAATATAGGAGACATCTTCACAGGGCACAGATCTAGGGGGGGGGGAAATATACACATTTATTCACTTGTCATGCAAATATAAACCCAGAGAGCAGTATCACCAGAAGAGCATGTAATGCTTTCAATTTTAGTCTGCTGTGGATGAATAAAAACTTAACATACATATTCGTTGGTAAAAACAAAGATTTGTTTTGATTTGATCACCAATACAAGTACATTTTGATTGTTTTACTTATGAAGTATTTTGCTTGCACAAAATCCATGCTAAACCTGACATAACTTGTATGACAGCTGAACACCATCATAACAACTAATTCTATGTAATAATTGAGTGATATTTTCTATGTAACTGATGATCATTCACTGGTTGGCCTGGTGGTATTCACTCCCTGTGGAACACCACAGACACTGCAGTATGCTGGCTATAGGAGGACTGCTGTATACAGTCAGTCAACAACCCGTACTGGTTTGTATGGTGTATATTGTGTACCATGATGAAATATCTAGGAATGATGGTAGGGAGCATAAATTACAATGGTACATTCACAATGAATGGTTACATTCAATCTCCAACCTCAACGATGTGTATACTGCAATATCTTGGTGGCTATGAACTTGGAGCTTATGATTACCAACTGGTGTCACATGATTACAAATGAAGGACATATAACCATCATGGTTCTCTGGTACTGATGAAGTGACAACTATTTGAAACCTTGAATCTTGATTTTCACACTTCTGCTTCGTTGCAGCGTAACACTAATTTCCAACTTTGACAATAAACAACTGTTTATGGCCGACCAGTACTTCCTACACTGACCACACAGCACCCCAGAAGCCATGTATCTACATGTACATGAAGAAAGGACAAAATTTTCTTGACCAGCCAAGTTTATTGTCTGCATTAAAGACATAAGTGATGCCACACAGAATGCACTAACTTGTTATTTCAACCCTGATTGCTGGTCATACGGTTTCAACTTTAACTAAAATCTGTTGAAGTTTTTAATATTTTTATGAACTAGTATTTTCAGAATTCTGGCTATGAAAATTTATATATTACATTTAATTATCTTTGTCATTTGACTACCATTTTTTTGTGTGTGTGTGGGGGGGGGGGCTGCCCTATGTTGATATTGGCAAAGAATATTTGTGCAACAATCAATAGAATTGATCTGGAATAAACAATTTTCACAAGACCATACTTAACTGACTAAGTACTTCTATCACATTTGGTAACAGGAGATATGCTTCTCAAAGTTCTGACATATATAAATATTTATTCATCCAGCCATCGTTTAGAACTTGAGTCACTTAAATATACAATTAAAGCTTATTCTAAACACCCCTATTTGGTCCGCCACATGGGTTATACATGCTTTAATAAGACTGAACAGACCATCCACGATCTCCACCCTGCAGGAACACAGCAAACATTGTTAGTAGGAAGCTTGGTATTTTGGCTAAAAATATCTTTGCATCACAAATCCGACACAACATCAACATGTCCACCTGGTCGACAGGTGTCACCACGGACATATCCCCATCATGTATAATACATCGTTAAAACAAACAAATTTCATTTGTCTGTCGAATCACAAACAAGGAAGACTTCGTTAATATAATGATTCCCCTACTACAAGATGGTTGCTAGGCGACGAAGCAGAGGGACACTAACAGGAAGTTGATGGAATCATGTACTGAGGCAGGGATGAAAGGTAATAAATAATCTTCAATATTGCACTTTCGTTTCCTTTACATTGATAGACATCTCCATGAACACATACAAGGTACGCCACGCACACAAACTTTAGACCACAATAAATTAAACATTAGAAACTAATATAGAAACTGTGTGATGTTTCATAGAATTTCACCTCAGACATCAAAGATGGGTTTCATCTTACACAAGCACAGCAAGCCCCTACTCCCAGCTTGACTTCTCTGGTAGTGGCAGTACTGGTGAGTGACACACATGGGGAATCCGGGTAAGAAAATAGGTCCCCAGCAGCCCCTGCTTGTCGGAAGAGGCGGCTAACTGTAGCGTGTGGTCTGGCTAAGTCATTTGCTTGATTGCATGCTGTTGTAGGCCAATTGCATAGATCAATGTCAGTCACTGGATTGTCTCATCCAGACGCTTATTTACAGACCACCATCATATAGCAGGAATATTGCTGAGTGTGGCATTAAACAACAACGAACAAACCACTAGTGGATGAGTGTCATTGTCTCGCACAGTCAGCAATATTCAAAGAATCACAGTAGCCTGGACCAGACAAACCAGTGACTGATAGCATCAGCAACAATCCTCATGATCAGGAGAGATGGCGCTAGGTCAGCCCAGTCCAACACTGTGACCACCCAATCGTCGTTAGTCTTGTGGCGAGCTGAGGACATCCCTGGAGTCCCCACGCTGCGAATACCGGTACCTGCATGAGGCTGGCAGCCATTACAGATATCATCCATCTCAAAGTAATTATTTTCATGAGTTAAACTGTAGCAGTTGTTTTTAATTCATTATGGTCTATATGTTATAAATTAATCTACCCAATCTGTTCCTCCTTCCCTGCAATAAATAAGTCCTATCTGAACAATGTCATCAAGACATACACCTGCAATAAATATTGAACGAACCTGAAGATTACAGCCTCAAGGTTGAGCAATGGACAACTTATGTAACAATAAGCCTTGAGCCGGCCTCATGCATGTTTCAGAAATCTGTGTCCAACACAGAGGCACCTTTCTACACAGATGCAGAACCATCGCATAGCATCTCACAATATAATTCAAATGAAATAGGCAGGTCAGACAAAGCATGTTATTTTTGGCATTGACAGTTTCACAAACAGATTTTCACCCATGTTGTTGTCAAGGTGACTCAGTACAGCACTAGGATCATGCATCACCCGGGATTGGGGCCCGTTTCAACAACTGATCTAACACTACGACGATCACAACAAGCCTATACTGTAACAGATTTAGGACAGTCGTAGCTACGATCACTTTGTGAAAGGCGCCCAGGAGCACTGACATCACACGTGTCAGAAACCTTACGTGTCTTCACATATGTCCCATACAACCGGTTTTCATATTTTTTTTCATCACAGGGGACCGAAAGAATTGATCTGAAACAACCAATTCTTTTCAACATAAGTATTCATTTGATGTTCAACATTACTATTGATTTGATGTTCAATGTAACTATTCATTTGACATTCAACGTTACTATTCATTTGATGTTCAACTTAACTATTCATATGATGTTCAACAAAACTATTCATCTGACATTCAACATGATAGATGTAACAAACTGGCTAGTTCTCTGGTTACCATATATCAAGCAGCACTAGCAGGCAACAAATCATCACATTTCTGGCACTAGAAGAAGCTGTACAAACCAATCACGAACCCATCCAACCAATCTCTGTGACACATTATGCGAAAGAGAGAAAATGCATGTTCGGCGAACAATCTTGACTTTCAGAAACACGATGTATGTGACATAGCGACTTGGTCCTGCTACGGCACAGAGTGGACAGGTGGACAGGTGCCCCTACAACAGCATTGAGCATGGCAAGAGAGGACCCCACCATGTCATATTCTTGGAGGCCCTTGGACTGTAGAAAATATAACCATTTGTTCCAAATAAATATAAATTTAATAGACAAAAATGTCAAAAAAATATAAATTTGAAGGCACGACAGATGTCCCGAAAAAAATGTACTGTGTAAAAAATAATTGTCTCCTTTCAGAAAAATAGTTGTATGAAATATTTTGTCTCCCCAAAAATATGAACCCCACCAAAATATGAAAAGATTGATCCTGAAGACACTATTACTTGCACAACTGATTATGGACAGCTGACAGTGAAGAGGACCTATGTGGAAAATCAAAGTATTTTCTTAAGTGTGATGACAGCCAAAATTCAGGATTTATGACAATGATTTAATAGAGGTTAAGTATTTTTTTATTAAAACCTCTCTTTGAACTCAGGTGTACATTGTCGCCCATGGCAGTCTGTGCTGACTGTGTTATCACCAGAAGATGGTTCCACAGTATTGCCATGTGCTCGACTGGATGCATGAAGACACTTCTCGGCACTTGATTTGGATTGCTGGCCAAATAGGTTCGAATTTTGTTTGTTGTTTAATGCCGCACTCAGCAATATTCCAGCTGTATGACAGCAGCCTGTATGCATCATGCAAATATGGTTCCCATAGTCTTGTAATCATATAGAAACTACAAGTTGATGAACCACCAAGCTCTCCTAGTCACAGCATGAAAGGTGATGTGACTTCAGCATCTTCTACCCACACAAGGCTGGGGGAATCCAACTTCCTTGTGTTGCCAGGCAACACTATTATAGATGCTCAAAGGGCTGGCCCGTGTCATTAGGATTGTTACAAGCTTGTTTACCATGTGTGACATTAAAGAGCCCAAGTCGCATATGTCAAATACAGTGTTCTTGTCAACTGAGACCACATCTCCAGCTAAATAAAATATATTTATCTAAATTATTCTTTATATATAATTTCTTCCTAATGTTGTTTCACTCACAAAACATATGACACATCACTTTTGGATACACAGGAGAGAGATTCTTAAGATATGAAAATGGATGAAACTGATGAAAGTTTGGGTTGAAATGAAAGACGTGGCTATAGGAAATCCACAAGCAAAATTTCCATCAACATAACCCTAGAACTGAAGAGCAAGCACAACCACCTGAAATTAAAAAAACAAAAGTAACATCACATTCACTCTGGAGACAGCGTAGCTCATCTTAACATGTACGCTGAAATATGCAAAGTTTCCGGGAAACAAAGTTTTGAGACAGTCTGCAAACACAATTGTTGATACAAAGCCATGTCTATACCCTCCATGAAGCCAACTCAGCCTCCTGAAGTTAACCACACACTTTGTCCATACAGGGAATCCCGCGGCATCACAATCAACAATGCTGTCCAAAATGCACTCACTCAGCTGCAGAGTGATCTCCCTTTATCACCTGAGAGTGATCTCCCTTTATCACCTGATACGTCAACCTCTCTCTACACCCATTTGTTCAATGGCGATCACACGATATAAGAAAATAAATATATATATTTGCACTAAAACTATGTCAATGACAACTATAAGTCTGTGATGTGATATTTGGTACCCGGCTTCGGTGGGCCTTGTGTCAGTTTGTTCGGGGCAGCATAAGGAGGAGGGCCACCATATTGGTAATCGAAATTATGGCCTCCATTTTGAATCTCCTCCCCTCCCCGATTTCTGTCCGAGTTTATAATGGGTATGGACCCCGTGTTGATAGCAACTGCTGCATAGCTAGATGGCGCCACTGTGATGATCCCTGAACCTCCATGTCGATCCGACTTTTTCTGAATGTTGAATGTGAGTGGGTCTATGTAAAACTGTTCATCAGGGTACTGGATGTTGAGCCTCGCGATGTGACAGCCTCGGCAGAACAGGTGCTCCTCAAGTGGATAACATCGCTTGTCTGGTTCGTCTGTGAGTTGGATACCACAGTCCTGAAACACATAATACAAGTTACAAATCGGGACACCAATTATTGATAAAACCTGACAATTCAAATTCGAATAAAATAATTCAGATAAAAAGGTTAAGTGTAAAAAATAGATAAAATTATATTACAGTATCTTCTTTCGCCATGAATAGCTGCAAGATTGCTGATGCGGCGTTAAACAATTATCACTCTCTACTACATCATCTTCTATTAATTTAATAAAGATAATGTATTAAATTATTCTTAAAAAGAGAAAAATAATACTTCAAAAGAAGCAAATATGTTTCAATTTTTTTTTTAAATTTTGTATGTTACGTAATATAGAATCTACTTGAACAGCTACTCCCATCACATAACATGGCTATGCCGGTTCCATGAGTTCTACTGCTAACTACCCAGATAGGAGGTCTGATACTGTTAAGTCTAGATCAGCAGTACAGACAGACGGGAGCACAGGCAAGTTAATCACACCACAGGAACGTTATTTTCACAGATTAGTGTTCATATACCAGGCATTCAATCAGATGCAGGCTTGTGTGTGTTACTCTTACAACAGGTCATGTCCACAACTCTCATGCCCCCGATGTTGCACAAACCAGAGGGCATTGTGTTTAGGAGGGAATTGAACTTCAGCATTCAACTGATTTCATGTTTAGTTAATGTAAAATACTGGCTTTCTAACAAAAGTATGTCTCAACATTGGTGTTATTGAAGAGTCAGGGAGTTTGTTTTGACGATGCTTAGAACAGTATTTCAGTTACATCATAGTGTGTCTGTTTGGTGTGGATTGAAAACTAAAAAGATGTATTGAGGAAATGTCAGTTGCAAACTTAATTATTCATCCAGTTAGTATGTTACTTGATTACAATCTGTGTCAAAGAAAGTTTAGCCAGTCGAAATCAGATCTAATCCTAGCTTATGAGACTACAGTCCTTTTAAGAAAATGTCAATGTTTAAAAGTGTTCAGTGTTAATCAGCTAGTAGCACAACTCATACAATACATACATGGTCCTCCCTAGGCATGACAGACTCATGACGTGTGTGATATGGGCGTCATGCCCTCGTGACATGCGGAGTAAATGCGTGATGTCATGCATATAGGTACAATATTGGCTTCAACCCTAACAATGTGGCAACCAGTAGCCAGTGTACTAGTGAAGTGATACTGTGTATACACCAACAGTCTACTAGAATGTATCCTGGTGTAGAAGAGGTTCAGTAAATACATTTATCACATACATATTCAGTATAGTGGATATCCGTCTTTGGTTGCACAATCATCCGTATTGAATAGTCAGAAACAATTAGTGAACAGCTAAGTGTTTCATTGATAAGTAAATGTAGTTGAAATGGATTCAAATACAATGTACAGTAAATATATATTTAAGTATCACTGATACAATGATATGCATATGTTGATACTTAACAAGGAATACACATCATGAAAATTATTCAATATGTTCTACACGATGTACTCAGGAATACACAGGAATATTCAATATGTTCTACACCATGTACTCAGGAATACACAGGAATATTCAATATGTTCTACACCATGTACTCAGGAATACACAGGAATATTCAATATGTTCTACACCATGTACTCAGGAATACACAGGAATATTCAATATGTTCTACACCATGTACTCAGGAATACACAGGAATATTCAATATGTTCTACACCATGTACTCAGGAATACACAGGAATATTCAATATGTTCTACACCATGTACTCAGGAATATTCAATATGTTCTACACCATGTACTCAGGAATACACAGGAATATTCAATATGTTCTACACCATGTACTCAGGAATACACAGGAATATTCAATATGTTCTACACCAGGTACTCAGGAATACACAGGAATATTCAATATGTTCTACACCAGGTACTCAGGAATACACAGGAATATTCAATATGTTCTACACCATGTACTCAGGAATATTCAATATGTTCTACACCAAGTACTCAGGAATACACAGGAATATTCAATATGTTCTACACCATGTACTCATGACCTGCATGCAATGTCTATAGGTTATAAAATCTTTACATTAATATATTGGTTGTGCTTCCAAACAGAGTTGTCTCCCTTGGACTGTCATAAATGTGTCAACTATTTGTAGGAAAACTTCTGACTTCCCCATAGCCGTGCTGTAAAAGTGACTATCTGATCACATGCATATTCTCAGTAGACATAATTCATATTACAAGTATTCCCAAACAAAAGTAATGAAATTATTAAAATTTCTTTGAAAAGTAGATCAGTTAGATGATAATGATGATAGATAGGTCGGGTAGGAATTAGGAGGGGTCAATTAGCCAAAACATCTAATAGCTATAGGCAATGGGACTGTATCTACAGTTAGGCTTATATAGGAGACTTTATTATATATATTTGCTATAAGGTTGGGGCAATGCTATCTTTCTTGGATAAAACAGAAGAGAAATATCTGGAAATTGACAAAGACGTAAAACAGCAACAAATTCTTTCTTTTTAGAATGGAAAATATTAAGATAAAAACCAGTTACCCAGAGTAAACAGTTAATAATAAACACTGTTGGATAAGGGGATGGAGAGAGGGTGTTGTGTATTTCTAGAATATACTCTCCGTCTATCAGGTGTCACAAGATGATTAAAGCAAGCACCTCAGACATTTTGAACAAACGAAAAAAATACTTAAAATGTAACCATTGAAAAATGAACAAAATCCTTGCTTTTCAAAAAACCTAAAACATGCTACTGAGTTGGTGGGAAACTACAACCAGGAGAATACCTTACGTCCCTGGCTTCCCATCTATCTGTGAAAGCAGGAAGCAGAATAAACATGTACACACGTACGACGGACTTAATAAGCAGCAATATGCCACTATATGTACTTAAAAAAACATTGTAAACAACAAAACACAATCTGATACAGCAAATATCAAAACATGGAATGAATGAGAAAATGATTGAGGCAAGCATGAATGATGGGCTATGTAAGCTGGCATGCACTAAGAAGTTCCTGTACATGAGTATTGCCATCTTTACATCGACGTCCCACTGGATTAGATGAACCAGTGATAAATGTATGTCCAATCAGAATGCAGCATAAGGGTTGTCTTGCCCAATCAAAATGTCTGAATTGAATGCTGGTCAGTTCAAGTTAAATATTTCATGAAGTCCAATAGAAGTACGGCATAGAGATTCTGTTGCCCAATCATAATGTCCAAAGTTAATTCTAGTGAGGTCAATTCTTTTTTTTTTATTCTGTGACTTCTTGATAGTCCATGAATATATCATGAAATCTGAAATACTAGGTCCAGTGTAGGACGCCCCACTGACAGCAATGTGATCACATAATATTGTCAAATGTTGAAGAAATGCAAAGAGAGAAATGAAAATTGTCTAAGTGACTCTAAAACTAAAATAAAACTAGTGAGTTCATTTTAAGAAGCTCCTAAGTGTTCAGTCAGCTATGGATCATCGTACTAAGTGAGTGTCTCAATACTTCCATCCTGTCACAACCGCTAAATCTTTGAAGGAAAACCACAGGTCATGCATTTGTCATCTTATGTTAAACAGGTACTTAAAACCAGGATCAGAAGTTTCAGTCTGTCCTTCTGTACCAACACAATCTTTACTGACTAGATATTATTTTTTTTATATGGAAATAAGTACAATCTGGGTGCAAAGTCAAAGTCTTAAAACTACTGTGAATGGGAAGAATGCAATCAGGTTCAATTTCAGAACAGGTTGGAATGAAAAATGCAAGAAAAGGAAGTATGCACAAATTAGCAATCAAATTTCTACAAAACCAACTTGCACAAACTGCAACTACATCAAGGATAACACCCTTTCTACTGTATCAACTCATAGGCAGCTGCAGACTACAGTTGTTTTCAATGGTTAATTTCTAGTCAGCATCCAACACGTGTTATGTTCAATGCAATAAGACCAATGCCAGGACACCAGGACCAGGAGCTATCCAAGCTAGGAAAAGGGGGAAAGTCTACTTGAACTAATATTAACCCTTATTTTGCTTTATATTTGAGCATACAGCTCAGCCGATTTTCTTTTGCCCTGAAAGAGAAGCAGATGTGTGAAGGCAAACAACACGAATATATGCTCCCTCACCATCGTTTATATGCTCCCTCACCATCGTTTATATGCTCCCTCACCATCGTTAACACCTAACAGCCATTCATTCTTTCTCTGTAGCAGAACAGGATTCATATACAATACAGAGTTGTCTCCCCTTGACTACTACACTCATATATACCCGGAGCATGAGGAGTCTTTAGTTTTTTTATTTAAAAATATTGTACAAAATACTTTATATTGTACAAATGCAGAGATGAAAAGTTTGATGTCAATGAATATCAAAGCGTCACATACAAGAAAGTTTGCAAAACATTTGACAGCAAATAATACATATGTTTTAAGTGACTTCAATTTGAGTGGTTTTCTTAAGACTTTTGTCCTAAACATTCATTTGAACGACAAAACAGACTCATTGATTACTTAAACTTTTGGAATTACCTGTGCATCATAAATCAATAAATAATATTTAGCAAAACATTTTGTCCCCTAGCGAGCAGCTCCTCAGGTCAACAGGAAGCCTGATGCACTGACCAATTAAAAAACACTCCTTCTAATTCTAGGTTCCCAAGACATATAATTCTGGAAGCAAGGCCAAGAACTTAACTTGCCATAAGCTTCTTCAGAATGACTGAATCTCTGTGGTGTAAACTCTAGCCCGATCCAAGACTGCCATTAGAGGTTCACCGGTGCGGCATTAGTGCATTCTCCTGACCTCACACAACATCAACACATCTCCACATGAAGTGTTACATCGACAAGTCGTGGTCTAGCTAGTCCTACGATGCAAGCTATCCGCCTCCATGCCTGGTGCTACCATGGTTGATCAACAATATCCGCTCTCGTACCCACATCCACTCTTCCTCTATAGCTATGCATTGACATACAGACACTGATACAATACTCAGGTTAGTGCATGACTGATGCTTGAGATGTCTCTACTCATCAGACGTCTTGCCAGTCATATCACCAAGGAGCCCTAAGATCTATTGTACTTGCACAACTTATGGATGGTTAACAGTGAAGAAGACTTTGGTTGAAAATCTGAAGATTTTATTGTGTGATGATAACCGAATGACAGAATTCCAGGCAATGATGAAATAGAGGTTTTGTAATATAGGATCATAAGAACCATTCAAAGGTGTGATAAGAGATCTTCAGAATTAGCATGATGTCAATTAAATTACTTAAACTGGATTTAAACTGTTTGTTTTACTCAATGTGTCATTTGTACTCAAAGAACACAAGGTTCCGTGGGTGCCAAGTTTTTCTTTCAAACTCTAACCATCTCCTCTCTAAGTAATGTGTGACACAGATTCTGACAGAGACATCTCAGTGTTTTGAGGGGTTAGTCTGCAAGTTGACATGATGATGGATGTCGCTATGACGATGCGTTAGGATTGAAAAGGGAGATAACTCTTACCTCACAATGATAACAGTCGACATGGAAGTCCTTGTCCATAGAGACGACCCGCACAGTCTCCTCTGTACCCTGTTACAACACAACAGCAAATACATCATATATACAACACAACAGCAAATACATCATATATACAACACAACAGCAAATACGTCATATATACAACACAACAGCAAATACGTCATATATACAACACAACAGCAAAGACGTCATATATACAACACAACAGCAAATACATCATATATACAACACAACAGCAAATACATCATATATACAACACAGTTCTCAGGAGAGAGTGAGTATGGTCTTACACTGCCTTTAGCAATATTCCAGCAATAACGCGTCAGAGGACACCAGAAATGGGCTTCACACATTGTACCCATGTGGGGAATTGAACCTGGGCCAAACCCTTGACCACAAAAGTCAATTCAACTAATAAGTAGCAGTTGTAGAAAATACTAACACCTTTTGTAGGACCCTTGAATAGTCTGTCTCAGTCTTATGTTCCCTTCTGCCCAGCCCTTACTGTGAGTGAGAATGGTTTTACACCACTTTTAGCATGGGCTTTGATTGGGGACCAGAATTGGGCTTCAGTCATTGTACCCATGTGGGAAATCAAACCCGGGTCCTCGGTATGACGAGCAAACGTTTTAACCACTAGGCTACACGACTGACCCGCCCTTACTGTAATCCCAAAATGAAGCAAGTCTAGATTTTCCACAGGTTCAAGGGCTCCTTTTCAATTTAAATGTAGTTGCTTGTTTCTCTCAAAACTAGATATTTTCAGAGATGAAACATTAACCTAGACCCTTGAACAGATTTGTGAAATGTCTGAACAACTGAAAAGTTTCCCTCATTACAGTTGATAAATCCACTGTTTCATGTTGGTACAATGACAATATGACCATGTTCCCACTGATGGGTTCCCAGGTATGTGAGGTTAGTTCCTCCGTCAGTGTCTACTAGTCAACTCACATCAACTGGGGTGATGGCGTGTCCACACGCTGCACACTTGGGAGCATACACTCTGAAACAATGGACGAGAATCATAAACACGTTGTTTAAAACAACACAAAGAACACTTCAAGTCCTCCTGTACAGCTTATACAACTGTATTTACCATGAGAAAATGAATCTCATACATAATGCAAAGAATATGGCTTAAAAAGGAAATAATTGTTTTAAAAAAACATTTAACTAGAAAGAGTTGATAGTTCAAAATATAATAAGCAAAAGTAACTGATGTCCATCGAAAAATTGTATTTGTCAAATTTGTTCAGAAAACATTGAAAATTGTTAGGACTATCCCATAAATATGGTGTAAACAGGGTAATAGAACAACAATATTTAAAAGAAAGGAGAAAAAATACATAATCTTTGTTTTTAGTTGTTTTTAAAGCATTTAGTTTTGAAAAGATTGAAACAACACAATACATGAGGTAGAACAACCAGGAATGGAGGGGTGTTGACAAACCTGTGATAATCTGCCACACAGTAGATCTTGTTATCAACGTCGATCGTGAAGGGAACGCCATCCAGACACTCGTTGCAAATACAACATCGAAAACAACCTGGGTGATATGACTTCCCCATGGCTTGCAAGATCTGAAAGGAAAACAGAAAACTTAGACATAGGACAGCTTGCCAACTATCAGTCAGATAAAACAAGTAAGTGAACAGTGAATCGAAAAGTGTTAAAGGCCTGTGGCCACCAATGCCCTCTTGAACAGGAGACACAGAATCTCAAAAATAGTTGCATCCAAACAAACAGGAAAGAATGTGCTAAATCTCATGCACAAAAGTATGGATAAAAGTCAATCAGTGGCACCGGAGGTAAATCATTTAAGGCATTCTGGAAGCATTCTCGAAAACACCGTGTTAAAGATTACTGCAATCACATAGCGACATGCGTGTGTGTGTGGCTGCTTGTACTAGTCCACTAAGATATAATGACACCGTTTAACATGGATACCCCACTCAGACACAGCATACTGACTCTACGCCAACCAGTCCTTGTTTTACCCCTTTAAGGCCAAACATCAGGCAGGGTAACAATAAGTACCATTTTGTAATGTCTTTTGGTATGATGCAGCAGTGGATCCAGTTAAAGACCTCCGCTCTCTGGGCAGGTGCTCTATCCACGAGACCACGGAGACTATCGTTTCACAGCAGTGTAGTACTAAGTTCCAGCAGTTAATTTCATTTGATTGTTGTTTAACACAAAACTCCACAATATTCTAGCTATATGAAGGCGGTCTGAAAGCATAGTCACCTCCTATGAAAAGCATGGGTTGCTGAAGAACCATTCAGGGTATCTCCACAGTCATCCAATGGTTAATAGTCACCTCTTGCCACTCTCAGACCCAGCTATAAGACCCTGCCATCAGACCCAGCTATAAGACCCTGCCATCAGACCCAGCTATAAGACCCAGCTATCAGACCCCGCCCTCAGACCCCACTACCAGACCCTGCTCTCAGACCCGGCTCTCAGACCCCACCATTAGACCCCGCTCTCAGACCCAGCCTCTTGAACACTACTCACCATTTCCATAATGAGATGGCCACAAACCACGCACTTCTCCGCAGTTTGCTGAAACCCTGAATACTGAAAGAAAACAAAAAGGTTAGCAACAGCAATATTTCAAGGAAGTTCTTTACAAAACTCAGGGACTTATCTAAGATTCCAAACTAAGTGCCAATGGCAGGCAAATAAGATAAAATTTAGTCTTTGAAAGGCATTTAGAAGTGATACACATATGGAAGAGAATTTATCGGTGTCAACTTCTTTATTATCAGGAAAATGTTTAAAGTACATACTTACTCCTTCATCAGGTGAATTCACCGGATGAAAGATGATGAAGACTGATGAAGGAGTAAGTATATACTCCGAAACGTTTTCCTCATAATAAAGAAGCTAACATTCATAATTTCTCTTCCTTCAGATAACATTGTTATGTTGTTCTTATTTTTCTAAATTCAAAAGTGCTCTAACACTGAAAATATTTATTTTTTTTAACTTCAGTAAAATACAAGCCACCTTACAAAGTAACATCAGTTACAAACATAACAGCATGAATTGGGAAATGTTAAAATTTTAATTCGGGAATTTATACCGACATTTCCTGCAGACTTTGGGCCTAATATCGGCCACTGAGCAGGTCTAGGCAACTCCCTGTAACTAACATAATGAAACCCTAGCAACACAAATCCATAAGTGAGGTATTAAATGTGTAACCGGTGTTGGTTCTCAGTCTACACATTCTGTGCTCTCAACCCTTCCCACTGATCTCCTCATCCCTGTATGGCTGAAGTAATGCCGATGTGACATGAATTATACCTCACCCTACTTATTACATACAAAACACCAATCATGACCATGACGACACGATATAGATTTTATTTCAAACAACATATAAAACCCTCAATTGTAATCAATTACTACCTTTCAACCATTGATAAAAGCTCTCGATTTCACCCCACACTTCCATTTGGAGATGGAATTGACACCGGGCCTCCAATCTCTTGACAAGACTCAACTATTACAGACCCTTGAAAGCACTCATAAATAACCGTACACACCAGTCATAGAGTACAAATAACCGTATACACCAGTCATAGAGTACAAATAACTTCCAACACCTAAATCACAACCAGTCAAATTGAGCTGGCACTTGGCAGTCAGAATGATAATAGACTCTCCAACCCAGGCCATGAAGGAGACAGTTTCATGGTCATGTCAAATGATGCATTGGCAGATTGCCGTAGGGAATCCTGGGATAACCATGTCGTAGTGTATCACACAAGTTCATGCTACAGCTGTAACAATGATTTAAATTCATGCTACAGCTGTAACACTGATGTAAATTCATGCTACAGCTGTAACACTGATGTAAATTCATGCTACAGCTGTAACACTGATTTAAGTTAATGTTACAGCTGTAACACTGATTTAAGTTAATGTTACAGCTGTATCACTGATTTAAGTTAATGCTACAGCTGTAACACTGATTTGGGTGTCAATGACTCACGCAAAATATATTTTTCCCCCACAAACGGATAATATATTGCATGGACATTACTCCAGTACTCACTAAACCTTCAGTGTGCTCGGGCATTAGAAGTGTCACTACATCAATCCATGAGTGTCATATCAAGTTGTGTGAAATGGAGAATCTCACCCAAGTGTCTTTTGATATCAAACTTTTTCAGTTTGTAGACAGTAACAAGCAGTGTCATAAGTGTAAAGAGTACTGCTTACAGCTTCAGTAGCAGAGCCATTAGTGATGTCATTTGATTGTGGCGTCATGGTAACCAATGATGTCACAATGGTCTGCAAAGCACTATGATGCAATTTCATTGCAGTGATATCTACAATGTAGATATCGCTTGATTTCACCCAAGTGAAATGCCTGTGAGAGCCAGGTTTGGATGATAATGAGTTTAGTTTAATGCCGCCCTTAGAACATGATTATGAGATGTATCCTTGTGTCAGCTTTCTGTCACTCAGATTGTAGATGTTTGCACCTTTGATGAACCCTGAGTGCAGGGTATGGTGCTCATAAACCAAGTTTCAAACAATGAGGGCAAATTTGGGATTCAACCCAATGACCAGTGTTTGCCAAGCTCAAGGCCAGTTCTTGTTTAACCCCCGTAATGCCGAGCGCCACTAACGTCTTTTGGTATGACAGGGCCAGGGACGTTCTGTCACTAGACCATGGAGGCGGTCCGCCTCTGAATAAGAACAGTCTAACGGTACATGATGTGAAACTGCCATTATCAGGTGACAGAACATGTTCCTGGCAACTATCTCCCAAACACAGCCAGTGGTGCTGACTTGCTGATAGTAACGGATGAGTAGGAAGAGCATCTCTGGCTGTGAGGTGCTGCAAAAAGGTTTCTTCAATAGAAACCACCTGTCTTCTATCAGCAACCCAACACTGCCAAAGCCGCCATTCAGAAACAACCCAACACAACCAATGCCGCCATTCAGAAACAACCCAACACTGCCAATGCTGCCATTCAGAAACAACCAACACTGCCAATGCCACCATTCAGAAACAACCCAACACAACCAATGCCGCCATTCAGAAACAATCCAACACTGCCAATGCCACCATTCAGAAACAACCCAACACAACCAATGCCACCATTCGGAAACAACCCAACACTGCCAATGCCACCATTCAGAAACAACCCAACACTGCCAATGCCGCCATTCAGAAACAACCCAACACTGCCAATGCCACCATTCAGAAACAACCCAACACTGCCAATGCCGCCATTCGGGTAACACAACCAAATTCAGCATTAGAAGTCTTGATTAACAACATCATAGTTTCTGCAAAAGTTTTGACCTACAACTTTCCCAAAATCCAAACAACAAAGTATTCACATAGTTGTAATAAGGTCCTTGTTGCTGCTAAATTTCAATCACAAACAATATCAGATTGTCACAAAAACATACTTGCTTCATTACAAGGATATCATTCTATCAATTATTGGTCATTACATCTGTAAGATCCGGGGCTGAGATTACCCTGATGTAGTGAGCGAAGGAGTGAGATGGGTTTAACATCACTTTCTAACTGTATTTCAGGTATGTAAGAAACTGTGTATATGATGTGACTAAGGCTTAATAAAGTAAAAGAATTGGTTCTCAGGCAATGTTTTTTTTTAAATAAAGTGTGGGCAGGCGGTGTCTTTTTCTTTTCCTTTTTGTTGTTCAAACTAGTATGTAACCAAATAAACAGTTGTGTACAATCAACCTGGGAAAGGGCCTCCCAACATAAATGTATTCCTTGATGAGTAAAATAGTTAAATACAGTTTTTGACTACTGTTGGATTTAGAATATTTAAGGATTTTTAGGGTTTTTTTAAAAATGGTAATAAAAACAAATGTGTTGTGGACTTTGTGATGAAGCGGGCAGTGTCTGAGAACCAAGATAATTTTTTTGCCAAATAATATTATTTTATCATATGCACAATTTTTAAGCCTAACACAGTTTGTACTGATATTAATAGGCACATCATAATAGTTACAGTGAGTGAGTATGGTTTTACGCCGCTTTTAGCAATATTCCAGCAATATCACGGCAGGGGACACCAGAAAAGGGCTTCACACATTGTACCCGGGTCTTCGGCATGACGAGCGAACGCTTTAACCACTAGGCTACCCGTCAATCCCCAAAACAGGTACAAGAACATCATCTGAGCCACCTAAAAATCTGGCCTCTTAAAGGCCTTTTCAAGACAAAGATCACTCTCTAGTAGGCATTTCTTCCATGGAATGACGAAATGGTTGATGTCTGGCGTAATACTTACTAAATAGTCCTCCTCACAGTACACTTTCCCGTGGACGTTGTAGAAAGCTTTCCCTCGTAACGTCCTCCCTGTCAACACAAGAGAAACAGTGAAAACTCGGGCCAGTGAGTGAATTGGAATGAATTTTAGTTATGTCACAATCACAGGCTCCTGGAATGTCTAAGGGACAGAACTCTGTACTGTGAATTGTGGCACCTTAATTTGGCAACCTCTGTCTTCAGAATCCTGGATAAGGCAATTACTATGACATGTTGCATGTCTAAAAAGTTTAACTCTTCTATCAAGGGATTTTTTTAAAGTTTATTTTTCTGGTCATTGAAATTAACATTGAAGTTAAGGCATGAACGTCAGCAGCATGAATGTGTGATGATCAATTGATATAGACATTAAAAAAAAAAAAAAGGTTCTTAAATTCAAGTAGGACATTAACCCCAAGTTAACCCCGACAAAGACACTGTTGACTCAAGCCCTGCTTCTGCCTCTCACAATAAGGCAACTGAAACCTGCCAAAAAGCATTTGTCTTGCCTTTTGTTGTCTGGTACATTCTTAAAATTCCAAAACCAGGAAATACCATCAAGACGCACAAACATTAGTTTCATTTTCTGTGTCAACACTTATCAGTCTTTGTTTTTCAAGGAAATCAGCCCAAGTTTCATAAATCTCGCACGACCTTGAGGTGTTGGTCCAGATACACAGACAGTAGGGGCATGACATTTTGATGACGTCATCAGTCAGACATGATCAGAAATCACCCAAACAAAACCTTCCTAGCAACATGACACATGACATATCATGGCTTGGCTTTAATATATAATATAACAGACATTAAAATTCCTTTTAAGAAGAAATACATGAGAATTTTTCAGTTCTCAAAGACTATTAAAAACAAGCATTATCTTTAAAAGTTTACACAATGAGTATTTTCTCCAACATAGGTCCAGGTTTGTATGTGACAAATGTTTGATTTGGGATACTCTTTCTCAGTAAAGTACTAAAATCTGTACTTTACTAAGAAATTGTTATCCCAAATAGGTGAGGTGAGGTGAAATTGGGTTTAACGTCGCGTCCAAGATTATTGCACTTATATAGCGACGTGCATGCACGTGTGTGTGTGTGTGGCTGCTTGTACTAGTCTGGACTGATGCCGATTTATAGTGCTAGCTCACAGAGATACCATGCCGCAGTTTTAACATGAATACCCCACTCAGACACAGTATACTGACTCCGAGCCGACCAGTCCTTGTTTTAGCCCCTTAATGCCGAGCGCCAGACAGGGTAACAACAAGTACAAAGATTTAACGTCTTTTTGTATGTCGCGGCCCGGGATCGAACCCTGGACCTTCCGCTCTCCAGGCGGACGCTCTACCACTAGACCACGGAGGCGGTCGTTATCCCAAATAGAACATATGTTACATTGCCCACTTTCTAAATGGTATTGTGTGTTCACAGGTTTGTATGGCTCATGTTTTCAAATTGTCGAGAGTAAAATTGTAGGAAAAATGAGTTTAAATTATTGAGATTGACAAGGGAGGACAGCACAAAGTGAGTGAGTGAGTGAGTTGGGTTTAGCGCCGCTTTTAACAGTATACCAGTTATATCACGGCGTGTCAGATTAATGTGGGAGGAAAGCCCCAAGTGATGCAGGTCTTAGACGTTTACCACTTCGGTGAAACCCACGAGCACGAGTATGGTGCTGACAAACCTAGAAACATAATCGGGGCGAACCGGGATTCTAACCCACAATCATAGGTTTCTGGCGTGCCCAAGGGACGCGACTCTGCACAGCAAATCGCGGCGCCTTAGATGACTGGGCCACCCGTGTCCCCTGCAAGTCTTGAATGTTTTTCATACAAAAAGGGAACGACATGGTTAGGTTAGGTTAGGGTACTTAAAAACCTATTAACCTAATGAAAGTAAACTCCTTATCCCTTTCAGAAGTATAATTTCCTGTTACTAAACAGTGCACTATCCATATTCAGAGTGTTGTGCTAAACTTTATTAAACAAAAGTTGTAGCCCAAGTCAGATAATGTACACCAGTGTACTTGTAACACTGTTTCAAGTTAGTAAACTTCTTACTGACCATACTCAGCTATTTTATAACCTGAAATGTATGTGAAAATAGAAGCGTTGCCACCCAATCAGGGCCCCCGCTATCAGCATGTTCAGCTATGTTTGCCACCCAATCAGGGCCCCAGCTATCGGCATATTCAGCTATGTGAATATAGAAGTATTGCCACCCAATCTGGGCCCCAGCTATCAGCCTGTTCAGCTGTGTGAAAATAGAAGCGTTGCCACCCAATCAGGACCCCAGCTATCAGCATGTTCAGCAATGTGAAAATAGAAGCGTTGCCACCCAATCAGGGCCCCTGCTTTCAGCATGTTGAGATTTGTGAATATAGAAGTGTTGCCACCCAATCAGGGCCCCCCCGCTATCAGCATGTTGAGGAATGTGAACAATGTGGAGAGCATGTTATCAGCTGTGCTCCTCTCCACCTTTTGGCCTCTCACTGACAAGACACTCTGTAGCAACAGTTATCACTGACTGATGGACTTCAGATGACCCCAGCATTGTATTCATATTCATCCAGTCAAATATAGGCTTCCAACAAACTGGCAATCACAAACAATATGCTTCACATAAACTGACCAATCACAAACAAAAGCTGTGTATTCAAATCTAGCAGTCAGTCAAACACTTGAACCCAACACAACCATGACTGAGACCATCAGCATCAAGTCACAAACCTCATCATCCCAGTATCATGCTAAACAAACTGGATAAAGACTAAGAATTAAAAAGCTTTTTTATAGCCAACCTGAACTATCAAATATCACTTGGCTAACGAATCCGCCGAGTCCCAAAAATTTAAATGAGAAAAATAAAATAAATTAATATGCTTAAAAAGCCCAACTCATTACTGTCACTATAATCATTAATGAATTATTCAAAATACCATGATTAAAACCTGTTTGAAAATTATCTTTAAAAATTCTGCTCCCCATTTATTGTCCCACCTGCTCAATGTTTTGAGGAAACATAAATATATATTTTGAAACATATTTTGTATATTTTGGACCTACTGACCTGAATTTGGGCGCAATAAATCCCTAAAACAAAATGGAGTGGTAAAGCCTGAATGCCTGCCCGCTTCTAACATTATAGTCGACCTTACAGTCCCTGAACCATATTAGTTTCCCTTGCGCCAAGCCCTGGCCCTTACTGCAGTGTAAACCTCTCATGAAGCAAGTCTAGATTTTCCTCAGGTCCAGGTTCTGAATCTTCCATCTCACTGGGGCTCCTCTTCAATTAAAATGGAGTTATTTGTTTCCATCAAATTTCTATATTTTCAGAGACAGAGCGTCTACCAACCAACTACAGATTCAACAACAGAGACAGGACTGTTTAAAGACATTCGACATGAGAAAATTCTGGATATTCATGAGTGCACCAACATTTGTAACAGGAGCTGCTCTTACTGCTACTTTCCAGCAATTAAATCCAACATGTTGGACAGTGTCATCATTTGAGAGGACACAGAAAAGTTCACAACTCTGAAAAGACCACCTTCCTGGTGTTCAGTGTTCCAGATCAGGACTTGGCTTCTGGTGGTTTTTGAAGTGTGAGGCATGAAATCAACAACAAAGGCAAATCTGACAAAGGCAATCCGAAGAGGCAGAACTACGCCCCTCCCATACAGAGAGTTATGCCCCTTGGCCAGTCAGGAATGTCTGCCCCACTTCACTCCACAAAAACACCCCAGTTGAAAACACCCTCAACTGAAGCCCTTTGTCAGTGCAAGGGTAATTGCTGGACTGATACATCTCATATCCGGGAATCTTTCAAAGAAATTAAATTCTTGTACACTGTCGAGTGTTTCCTTAGGTAGGCCCTTGACACAGGTGAGGAAAGTGTTTGTTGATGAGAACAATGGTTTCAATGGTCAAGGAGAGCGTTCAGGTAGTGTCGGTGGCCTCTGGTCATAGTGACCGCCTCAACTTGGGTCGGGTTGTCAAATTGTGAAATCAGTTGAAAAAAGCATTAAAACACATGGCTGGGTAAGGAAATATTATTTTAACATTTAATTGTGGAAAGAGGTTGGGGAGAGCACATTTACCAGAAAGGTCAAGAAAATATATTGGGGGGTTATTTACATCAACAATATATTTCTGTATGTTTGAGTGCATTCATAAATAAATAATATATTCTGAAGAAAAAAAAAGAAACGCAAAAGTACTAAGATCGTAAATCATATTCGCATTAGACAACCAGTTCGTGGTATCATTTTGAAGGACTTGCATCGTTGGCTGCGACATCATTGGTGTCAAGGTCACAGAGTATGGCCACAAGGTGGAGACAAGTTTGTTTTCGTGATTTTCAGTCAGGTGAGCTAAAAATCAGAAGATATTTCATAAATAACAACTGAGATGAACTGGAATTTTATCTCCCGCAAGATAACTTTGATTGTGCTAACAGCTTCACGTATGATTGTCTGTAAATCATATCACATTATTATCACCTTATCACCGTTGATAAGCCTACTTGACGACATTGTTGCTCAGATTGGTGTTCTAGTGGTTTTGACACAGCTAGTCAATGACATTCCAGTATCCTTCATGTCCTTCTCACTGTTTCATATCAGTGGTGTTCCATGTCAAGTACTTTCAAGCACTTGACCATGACCTTCACACAGCTCGTTATCGAGGTCTGCTTCTGCTAATTACCAAACACTTTGAACACAAGAGTTAGCTGAGGTTAACAGTAATGACCCCAGTCAGGGAAAGGAAGCATTCCTTCATCCAGTAATGGCTGGCATCCTTGTGTGTTTCTGTGAAGTCAGTTAGGCAGGATGTCCCGAGTGAGTGAGTGAGTGAGTGAGTGAGTGAGTGAGTGAGTGAGTGAGTGAGTGTGAGTGTGAAATGAAATTATAGTCTTGATACAATAAAACAAGCATAGTTTCATTTATTGGCAGTGTATATGCAAACATGAGTCTTGTGTTTATCATATTGTATATACGCAAATGATGTGTTTTGTTTGTTTGTTGTTTAACAATGCACTCAGGAATATTTCAGCTATAAGACGGAGGTCTGTAAATAATCGAGTCTGGACCAGACAATGGAGTGATTGACATGAATAATTGGGATACGCTGACAAACATTAACCAAATCAGTGAGCCTGACCACCCAATCCTGTTAGTCGCCTCTTACAACTAGCATGGGTTGCTGAAGACCAATTCTAACCAATATCTTCGTGAGTGAGTGAGTGAGTGAATGAGTGAGTCCACTTTGAACTGTTTTTCAGTCATATTAGGTTAAAGTTTGGGGTAAGCCAGAAAAGATGCAGGTAATTGCTGATTACCCATGCCGTGAGACCAACAGGCACAGGTACGGTGCCGACAAACCCAGAAATGTAATCAGGGTGTTTCATGAATGCCTGAAGGATGCAACTAGAGCCTCCGACGACTTAACCACCTGTACCCCCAAATTAACTTCTCTGTTATGACACAATGAAAATACTCCACCACACAAACTAGCTGGGGCAAGTTTCTGAACTCATCTATAATGTGGAAATATTGGGTCAATCTTTTCATCCTCAGGAATTACACATGTTAGAAGCTATTCACCAAGATCATGATTTGAAATTATAACTCTGTGTGAAAGATAATGCTAAGCATGACAACCTTCAGCTTGATTGCGAGATGATCCAGTAATCCCTCTCTCAACAGGCCTACATCCAGGACAGGTACTTCACACGGAAATAACTTAGGCCAAAATCATTTGTTTTCTGTTTTACGAATAAGTCAACCTAAACAAGTGAGTGGTTTTACGCCGCTTTTAGCAATATTCCAGCAATATCAGCAGGGTACATCAAAAATGGGCTTTACACATTGTACCCATGTGGTGAATCAAAACCAGTTCTTCAGCGTGACGAGCAAACGCTTCAACCACTAGGCTACCCAACCAGCTCTCAGTCACAGCACAATGTGTAAGACAATGTAATAATAGTCACCCATTCGATAACTTAGAAAAATAGGCTGCTTTACTGAATACACTTATTGGCATTTTGTTATATTTAAAAAGTTGGCTTGTAGAACTCTCAACAATATTTCAGTGTTCTTACCTCCTATCTTGGCACAGTGACCAAGAAAATACAGAAAAAATATGTTATGTATTCAAGGATAGATTTTAAACTGCAAATGTTTTGAAAGTTCATGGGAGACAGATAGTGTCTAGACAATGTAAACTGATACAGATTCAATTGTTTACTATGCAAAACTATCATTACATTGTCCTGTGCATTGTCTGATTGTTACATTTTATCGCTACATTGTCAGATTATTACATCATCTGAATATTATTACATTGTCTCTTACATTCCCTGAATTTTAAATCTGTTACACTGTCTGATTGTTTGTTACATTGTGTCTGTTACATTGTTTGATTATTACATTGTGTTTGTTACATTGTCTGAATGTTACATTGTGTTTCTAACAATGTGTGCGCATGTTGTATAACTCCCAAATCACTACTATTCCAGCTACAAGATGGTGATTTAACACTGTCTGATTGTTTGTTACATTATGTCTGTTACATTGTCTGAATGTTACATTGTGTCTGTCACGTTGTCTGAATGTTACATTGTGTTTCAAACAATGTGTGCGCATGTTGTATAACTCCCAAATCACTACTATTCCAGCTACAAGATGGTGACATAACACAGTCTGATTGTCACATTGTGTTAAATTCATGTATCAACTTCAGAATAGTAATTTCACAAATGACATGTATAAAGCCAGAAAGAAACAATTGCTCCAAGACCGCGGAGTGTAGTATCAGAGCCGAACGCTGGGAGGCCGTCATGGATCAGCAAGCCCTTGCAGCCATCCCGTTAAAAAAATTGTCCTTTTCCCACACGAGTAAGCTCCAAGAGTCATGGCGGCTTAGGTACCCTTAGTGCAGCACGAAGTGGAACAAACTCCATGTTGTCAGGTGACTTGTTCTTGTCAAGGCTTGTTTATAGCACAACCCGTTCATCCCACAGCCCCTACTGTTACCATGTCTACCCTAATTAACGGTCTTAACTTATACCCCGTTCACATGCACAACATTTACCATGTTTACTAACGTAAGTAATTTTGCACATGTGTAACTATACATACATGTGTATATGTAAATGTTCTATGCATTCACATGAAAATCAACTTAGGAGTGTAAATAAAGTATGTTAATGTTGTAAGGCACACATATTCATCAGTTTGTTCACGACTTTCAACACAAAACAGGTTGTCTTCCAATCAAAGTTGAATGAGAAGAGAGTTATTTCACACAAAAATTTCTCGTAAAAGCAACATGTGTTTGATTTAATTTGTACACAAAGTTTTGAATCCTTGAAGCCCAAAAAAAACACCATCTACTAAACTCTGTATATATGTATAAAAGTTGGCAACGGATGATAATTTGTCTGGTGTCTGGCAAAAGAACAGATATTAATTAGATCATCCTCTTATGTTAACATAAACGTTCACATTGCAACTTATACAAACAGTGCAAATTTACATTTACACCTGCTCCAGACAAATTTGCTCTTGCTGTAACTATACACACATGAGTAAATGCGTTCACATGACAAGTATACTCACGCATGTATTTCTACACACATATGTATATAGGCACATGTGAACGGGGCATTAGTCTGTCATACAGACCCTGAAACAAATATATCCAATACACAGCCCAAGCAAGTCTAGATTACTGCAGTATCAGTATCTAAAAATGAAGACAGTCTCTGGGCTCCTTTTATTATATTTTTATTAGGATCATTTAACAACTTTTTTTCTGTAAGATATGTTCATTTCAGAGACTAGCTGTTTGTCTAGCCTGAAGTGTGAAGCTTTTACACAAAATATCCTCATTGCTGGAAGGATTCTTGGCAGTTCTTATCCTTTGTAATAAAAATACCATGTTTACCCGAACAGTTGAAATACTTTTAAGTAATTACTTAAATGTCAACACATTTTATATAATGAAATATTGATCATATGTACAAACATCTTGAGGATTCTTTTGTATTCTTGGTGTTGGCATCAATAATTTAGAAATGAAGTCAAGTTTTACCTTCTCCACAGAAATCCTCACTTAGTCCAAGATGGTGAGTAGAACTATTTATCCAAACTACTATTATTTACAAAGAAAGCGACACAGGGTTTTCATCAGTAACTATCGGCATGATAGGTGTGGCACAAACTCATCCACCTGAACATAAAGTGGTTGTGGGGTACTACAGAAATGTACCGTCCAAAATAAGAACACAGAAATACACCCCAGTTGACCACAGCATATCAACGCACACATTGGTCGAGGTCATCTACACCAACATGTAGTCTCTGAAACAAACATATCTTACAGAAAAAAACGCTGTTAAACATGTTAAATTATCTTATTAAAACATAATAAAAAGGAGCCCAGAGACACTCTTCATTTTCCTGATACTGCAGTAATCTAGACTTGCCCACTATTATAGACTTGCATGGGCTATAGAGAGAAGAATATGTGTCCCAATACAATCCATTTTATATACAGCACTGTCACCACTTTCTAACAACAATCTATTTCCAAAACATGTGAGACATTATGTTTCATGTGAAACTGAAACCACTTTCACTCACTGTATAACAGACTCATTGAGCTACGAAGGGGAATGCAGGGTGAGTGAGTGAGTTGGGTTTAATGCTGCTTTTAAGTTTTAACAGTATTCCAGTTATATTACCGTGTCAGCTTCATGTGGGAGGAAAGCCCGAAGTAATGTAGGTCTCAGACATTTACCACTTCGGTGAAACCCACGAGCACAGGTATGGTGCTGGCAAACCTAGAAACATTATCGGGGCAAACCGGGATTCGAACCCACAATCATAGGTTTCTGGCGTGCCCATGGGATGCAACTCCGCACGACGAATCACGGCACCTAAAAGAATGGCCTCCCGCGCCCCCATGGGATGCAGGGAGTGAGTGAGTGAGTTGGGTTTCATGCTGCTTTGAACAGTATTCTTGTTACGTCACAGTATGACAGCTCAATGTGGGAAAGCCTGACATGATGCAGGTCTCACACATCACCACTTTTGGGAAACCCAAGAGCACGGGTATGGTGCTGACAAACCTAGAAACATAATCAGGGCAAATTTGGATTCCAACCCATGATCATGGGTTTCAGGCGTGCGCGAGGGACACAACTCTGCACAGCGAATTGCAGCACCTTAGATGACCGGGCCAGCCAGGCCCCCTCTGTACTCAGGGAGGTACCAGGGGCATATATCTGTAATACATCCCCTTCAGCCATAGTAAGTCACTGTGACTGTATATTCTTAATGCATAGTTTTTATTTAAACAACAGTATAACAACAGTATAACAACAGATCTAACAGAACACATAGTCACTGTGAAAAAAGCATTTCAAATAAGGCTCCAATCGTTAAAACATTTTCCAGTCCTTCATAGTGAGTGAGTGAGTATGGTTTTACGCCGCTTTTAGCAATATTCCAGCAATATCACGGCGGGGGACACCAGAAATGGGCTTCACACATTGTACCCATGTCGGGAATCGAACCCAGGTCTTCGGCATGATGAGCGAACGCTTTCACCACTAGGCTACCCGACCGCCCCCCCAGTCCTTCATATAACCTACACCTTGTACATGGCAATCCAAACATTTTCTCCAGTACATACGGTACTGCCTGTGTGTCTGTGAGAGTCAGGTCTCTGTTGGTCTCACTCTGATCTTGTCACCTCTTTAACTGGCTCTTAAAGGGATTGTTCTGCCTCCAGGCTTCCCCTGTAGGTCGGGGTTACAGCCGGGGTGAGAGGGGGCAGGCCCAGCCTAGTAAATGAATGGGATTTGGCGCAAGCTTAGATAAGGCAAGGCTTAGTTATCTGGGCCTGGGAAATGGCAATGCCCCTGACTTGGGTGGTAAGAGGCTGGTCCTGTGGAACAAATCACCTGTCAAGACTCAGAAACAATGGGATAGATTGCCTCTGTTTTCTTGGTACAAAGTGGTCATGTCTTGGGTCTGAGGTGTACTGTCAGATGGGTTAGCTTGTGCAAGAGGCCATTTTACTGTTGCCGTTTGAAAAGGTCGTCTTTATATTCAAGGACATGTCCTTATTTTCCCTGTGACATTTTTTTAATTTAACAGTCAGTCACATGTCACCAACCAAAGGTTCCATATCTGAATGTAACTGGTAAATATATGCTGATCTCAATGTTCAGGAATCCAAAAGACAACAAGTAACAATTCAAGGAACCATTGACAAAAGCAAGAGGAAACAGAATGCCTACAGCACCATTAAGTTTTTGTCACTTTATCAGCAACGTAAAGCCTACATCTCAAACTGGTCAGTCAAGTCAGTGACCACATTCCTACGTGATAACAACTACTGGTTCCTTCGTATAGTTCTAGCATGACAATCTAGAATGTCACATTATAAACCAGTGAGCAGAATCTGCTTTTTGATGGTCCACATTTTGTTGATGACTACACTGACAGTTATCTACTTTCAAAACCAGTAATCTCAAAACACAGGAGGTTATCCCCAAACTTAAATCATTCCCCGTAATAAAATTAAAAAAATCCAATGACTAGTCTGTCATAACAGACCATGAAACAAATATATCCAATACAGCCCATGCAAGTGTATAATGTTTGTATAGATTACTGCAAGAAAATCTCTGGGCTACTTTTATTATATTCTATAACTATAATTTAATAACTGTTTCAGGGGCAGTAGGGTAGCCTAGTGGTTAAAGCGTTCGCTCATCACGCCAAAGACCCGGGTTCGATTCCCCACATGGGTACAATGTGTGAAGCCCATTTCTGGTGTCCCTGCCATGATGTTGCTGGTATATTGCTAAAAGTGGCGTAAAACCAAACTCATTCACTTACTCACTAACAAACTGTTCCTTTTCCGTTAAATATGTTCATTTCAGAGACTAGATGTCAGTCTAACCAATGACCAGCTTTCACCGATGATCATGTAGTTTGAACCAGTACAAATCTGAGACACTTGGTGACAAGGTAGAACATGACTCACAACCAAACCCAGGATCAAGCAGTGTTGGCTACCAAATTAGTCACCTCCTCCCTGCCTGCATGAC
Organism: Haliotis rufescens; assembly: GCF_023055435.1. Lineage (NCBI taxonomy): Eukaryota > Metazoa > Mollusca > Gastropoda > Lepetellida > Haliotidae > Haliotis > Haliotis rufescens. The sequence continues at coordinate 281,235 of NW_025963857.1, forward strand.
CCTAGTCTTCCCTACTACAGGACTATCTCCAACAGTTATCACTGGTCACATACTAAACCGGTTTGATGTCCCAGGTCAGCTGTGAGGTGACTGCAGAGCAGGAATGATCTCATAGGGGAGGTTGATAAGCTTGCGATTTATGACCCCCAAATAATGGGAAGGGACAGTCCCACAAGTCCACATGCCATCCAGGTGGTGATGGAAGCATGCAACTACAGGCAACACTATCAGCTTGTGGCAGCACTGATGGAGGCAGGACACCAAGTCAATGGAGGTTGAAAGGGGGACTGATCTTGTGGGGATTACTGGTGGGACATCAACATTCTCTCAGATTCCTGGGTGGTGACAGGTGCCCCTCCCCACCCCTCCATACCATCATTCCTACCTTTATCATTTAGTACTAAAGCTTCATAACCATAATCACAAAGCAGGCTTTCACCTTATATCCATTGAAGCCAAATAACTAGAGTTGGTCTTCAAGGCCTTAGATACACAGGGCTCCAGCTATATCCTGATCTACTTCTATGAAAATAAAACAGGTTTTGATCTTTGATGTTGGCCCTACATGTGTGGGGGTAATGAACAGCCCTCACAAAGATGTCAGGGTGTCAGTTTAGGGTCACAGGGTGCTCATACTCATACCACAGGAACATCAACAGCTACTGTTCACAATACTCTCTGCTAATGACAATAATAATGTATATTCAGATTAAAGGACTCCCTGTTTAATTCTCTTTCCTTAAAAAATAACTATTTTGAAAGCCTTAACATCACAGAAATATTTAGTCTATTTTTTTCAAATAACGAACCAGGTAACATAGAAATAATCTGCTATCATGCACAACTTAAAATATATCTGAAGTGCTTATAATAGATAAGCCTAGGTCATAACATATTTTGTATTGGTACTTTGTATTGATATCCTGACATGTTATGTATCTGGTTACATAGTTTATAGAATATTGTCACTGTTGCTTCATGGAACGTTTGCGCAAATAAAATCTTGTATCTTGTATCTTGTACATGTTGTATCCTGTGTCTTGTACGTGTTGTATCCTGTGTCTGATATCTTGACAAGTCAAGATCTCTCAATAACTACTGTGTCAAAGGTAGCTGATTGATGCCATTTTTACAAACTCAGAGATGCAGACTTATCTCGCATGTTCATACTTGATTAGTTTATTCTGATCAAGTTGAATATATAGTGACAGAATAAGAATGATGTTTGTTTGTTTGTTGTTGTTTTATGCTGCACTCAGCAATATTCCAGCTGTGTGACGGAGGTTTGTAAATAATCAAGTCTTGACCAGACAATCCAGTGATTGATATCATGAGCATCTATCTCACAATACAATACAATAAGATGATATGCATCAACCAAGTCAGGGAGCCTGACCACCCGATTTCGCTAGTTGCCTCTTATGACAAGTATGGGTTTGCTGAAGACCAATTTTAACCCAGATCTTTATGGGTCAAATGAAGAATGAAGAAATTGGGAAAGAGTTAGGGAGAACGCTTTTGGATTGACAGTTTGATTGACTATGGTCTTCAACAGGTTTTTAGCAATATTCCATCAATAACACTTTGGCCAACAAAAACAAAAAAATTGAAAATGTACCCATTTGTTTATTCAAACCTGGGTCCTCAGCATGCAAAGTGAATGCTTGAGCCACAAGACCACCCAGCCATCACTCAAGAATGAGAGGTAGATAAAAATGATTAATTTACAAAACACTGTCCTATACTGAAACATACATACAGAGCAGAAGGTATTTTCCCTAATTTGTGTATTTGACATTGCTAATACAACTTACCACAGGAGCAGCAGACAAAGCACTTGGTATGGTAGAGATTGCCCATGGCCTGACAGGCATCGTTAGCACCTGTCACCTTCTCCCCACAGGTGTAGCACTGACCTGGAACAGTTCAAAACACCATTGTAACACAAGCTGTAAACAATCAACGATGACATTATCTCTCAGTCTGGATAAAGTTGTTTGTAACCTTGTCATACAAATCTAAACTAAATCAACTAAATCAACCTCATTGTCATACAGAACAAATACTGCAGATGTCAGATGCCATATAAACAAACAATGAAACAGTCAAGACTACAACAGTTATACATATTTAATAGTGGCTAAAAACAATCAACATTGCCAGTGTCATAAAGGCTAAAAACAGTCAACATTGCCACTGTCATAAAGGCATAAAACGGTCAATATTGCCACTGTCATAAAGGCTAAAAACAGTCAATATTGCCACTGTCATAAAGGCTAAAAACAGTCAATATTGCCACTGTCATAAAGGCTAAAAACAGTCAATATTGCCACTGTCATAAAGGCTTAAAACAGTCAACATTGCCACTGTCATAAAGGCTAAAAACAGTCAACATTGCCACTGTCATAAAGGCTTAAAACAATCAACAATGCCACTGTCATAAAGGCTTAAAACAATCAACATTGCCACTGTCATAAAGGCATAAAACGGTCAATATTGCCACTGTCATAAAGGCATAAAACGGTCAATATTGCCACTGTCATAAAGGCTTAAAACAATCAATGCTGCCACTTTCAATAAGGCTTAAAACAAACAATGATGCCATTGTCATAAAGGTTTAAAACCGTCAACAATATCACTGTCAGTTACCTTTAAAAGATCAATCATTGTTTAAACACCATTTCCCTACAGGTAAACTAAATAACCTTTCTCTATGGTGTAACCATGGTAACTGTATCATCCCGAACTGTCATAAAGCATGAACACAATCTCCCCACCGTCCCACGGGAAAGGCTTCGTGTATTCTCCAGCACTCAACTATGGCAAATAATACACCCTACTTGGAGTGTAGGCCCAAATTAATGCTGTTGTTTTTTCTAATCTTGAACTTTGACAAATATGTCTTAGGCATCATCAGAACAAATATCAAGAAACCATCTTAAATGTGTGACATAATCATGATGATGAATGACATAACTAAGAAAGAAAAAGACTTCAAAGAAATTATCAAGACATGACTGTAACGTTTTGTTTTATGATTTATATAAAGACATGATAATCCATGTCATAACCCAAATCAATGACTGATTCAAACCACCAACTTCCAACCACTGGGATAAATGCATACCACAATACTCTTTCAAAGGCATTCCAAACATCATACCATATTTCCCTGTTCCAGAAGCAGTGAGGTCACCCCCACATATTGACATTCACACATATAGAGGAGAGGCCTACATGCTCCTTCCCATTCCGCCAGTATCCCCACATACCGCTCTGACCACAGGTCAACCAGCCGGGCAGAATCGGGCCTTAAGAAACAATAGCTGGTAACCCCAACTTTTAGCCAGGCTCAACACATCTCTGTCATGTCAATCCACAGAGCTTGTAGCAAGGTCATAAACTGTGTGCAGTTTCATCTTCTACTGCCACAGGTGTCAGCTGTGGACATGGCTCCAGCGAACACCAGGAAGTCCGACACCATTAAGTCCGACACCAGGAAGTCCAACACCAGGAAGTCCGACACCAGGAAGTCCAACACCAGGAAGTCCAACACCAGGAAGTCCAACACCAGGAAGTGAGCCTCTGTGTTAATCTCAGACAAACTACATGGTACTGCCTTTTCATTTGTTGTCACAGCTACTCAGTACTATGTAAATTGGACACAACACAACACAACACAACACAACACAACACAACACAACACAACACAACAAACACAAACACACCACACCACACCACACCACACCACACCACACCACACCACACCACACCACAACACACTCATTCTAGTTCGTTATAAGTGTGTATACAGCATATATACAACAAATGGCCGGGACCCACCAAAAAACAGTATATCAATCAGTTTGTTAAAAGCTTGTTAGATACATTGTTCTACATTGACAACTTGTTCTTATTACTTAAATAATCTAGAAACTATTACTTAAGCTAATATTATTGTACAGAGACTTGTGCAAATCTAGTCGTCCAGCAAAGACGAGTGAGTGAGTGAATGAGTATGGTTTTAGGCCACTTTTAGCAATATTCCAGCAATATCATGGCGGGGACACCAGAAATGGGCTTCACACATTGTACCCTTGTCAGGAATCGAACCCGGGTCTTTGGCGTCACGAGCGAACGCTTTTACCACTAGGCTACCCGACCGCCCCCCAGCAAAGAGGAGAATTGTAACCTCCTGCATATATTTGTAGCATGTTGGTAGAGGACCATGGGTTACTTGGCCTTTGTATTCCATATCTCCCTCTCTAAATGATGATCATTGACAGTTGAACTGGCCCATCCCGACACAACCCAGATCCCGAATGAGCATGTCCAGTGGTGAAGTGACCACTTCCTGCCAGCACTCGCGCCAGGATGTCAGAATGTCACGCACAGGTTACACATGCCCTGTAACATTAGGTTTCATTGACCCTGGACAGGATGTGAAGCATGTCGACTGGCATTTACACCACAATCAAAGACCCTGATACTGAACTGGTAGATTAACATCTAGTCTCTGAAATGAACATATCTTACAGAAAAAAGTTGTTAAACATGTTAAATTATCTTAATAAAATAATTATTTCAATTGTTCAGATAAACATGGTATTTTTATTACAAAAGATAAAAACCAAGAACTGCCAAGAATCCTTCTAGCAATGAGGATATTTTGTGTAAAAGCTTCACAATTCGGGCTAGACAAACAGCTAGTCTCTGAAATGAACATATCTTACAGAAAAAAAGTTGTGAAATTATCTTAATAAAAATATAATAAAAAAGAGCCCAGAGACTCTCTTCACTGCAGTAATCTAAACTTGCCAAACATTATAGACTTGCATTGACTATATTGGATATATTTGTTTCAGGGTCTGTATGACAGACAATAGACTTGCACAAGTCTCTAAAGCAATAATTATTTGTAAAATCATAAGTTCTAGATTATGTAAATAATAAGAACAAGTTGTCCCTATAAGAGACCTTAGGTGTACTGTCCACATATCTAGGCTTGCTATGAGGAAAGAATTACAACACATTCATGGACTATCTTTCAGTGTCTTGGAGCAAGGCTAGACAGACTACTGAGCTGGGAACGATGGCAGTTCTGTCTGTGCTCACCACATGACATCTCCATGCACAATGTACATTACATCTCTATTTACCTTTCATGTCTAGAATCCTATTTACTCCCCAGTGTAGATAGTTTGTACCTTGCCCCATGAGGGTGTCGTGTACAATAAACATTCTTGATTCTTGACATGTCTTATGCCACACTCTTCTAATTTTATGTTTCACGGATTTATTCCAGCTTTTCCACACAAGGTCGGTCGAAATAAAAATAAATGTGTCAATTATTTATTCATTTATATGAAAGTCATTCTGCCATTGGGGTAAAACTGCAGGTGGCCTCTTGAATCACTGATAGTGATATAGACATGGAATTAATATATAACATTTTTTTACTGTATTTGAGGGTTTATATTATTAGCAGGACATAAACAAAATGAAAAAACATATGTTTAATTTATTTCTTAGACCGGCTGCTTTTCAGTAGGGGTGGAAGGCCTATGAAACAAAAAATAAAACATGTGTGGCCTTATGATTATGTAGCACTTCGTGTGCAGTGGGAGGGGGAGTCCGTGGTCCACCAGTGGGGAGTCTCGGTGTCATTAAGCCTTTGTGGCAATGACAAGCTGCAGATAGGACTGAATTGAGGATCCATGAGAATCAGCAAGCATTGATATTGGCTGCTATTTTGAAAACAGTTCTGATTCTAGAATGTATGTGCATGTGCTTAAAGCACAGTTGCCTGTAATAATCCAGTGATTGATATTATGAACAACGATCCAGACTATCAGGGTCTATTGACATGCCATCAACCAGTCACCGAGCCTGTCCACACGAGCCTGACCACCCGACCTTAAAGACATGTTGCTGTCGACCTACTGAGGTACTCAAGGTAGCCTAGTGGACCAATCAGCCTAAACCATTATGGTGACATTGTGTTATTGTTGTTGAAGTTGATACTCAGCCAGAAATTCCCATTTTGAACATGCATTTCAAGCAAGTAAAGCTGTTTGTCTGTTGTTTAACGTCTAACTCAGCAATATTCCAACTGTGTGACAGCGGTCTGTAAATAATCGAATCTGGACCAGACAATCTGGTGATTGACATCATGAGCATCGATCTATGCAATTGGATGACATGCATCAACCAAGTCAAAAAGCCTGAACACCTGATCCCGTTGGTCGCCTCTTACGACAAGCATAGTCACCTTTTACAGAAAGCATAGTCACCTTTTACGGATAGCAGGGGTTGTTGAAGACCTATTCTAACCCGGATCTTCACGGGTTGCAATTGAAACTGACAAAACTATGTAAAAATCATAGAGAATCATACATCAACCATAACACTGTTTATGTCTAACTACAAATCTACTGATTTCTCCATTACTGAAAGAGGAGGTTTGTTTCCCCACATGGGTACAGCATGTGAAAGCCTTTCATGTGATTTCTGCCATGTGATCTCGGCCATGTGTTGCTGCAGTGTTGCTGAAGGCAACTGGAAACCTCACAGAACATACATCAGTTTCATAAACTATCATGCTGCAACATCTGCACTTGAAAAACGTGTGGTAAATGTTGCAAGATGCCAGCTCCTTGATCTATAAAGACACTGATTCATTCCATTAGCAAGTTATCAAACCATCCCCCAGTCCCCATCATCCTCATCACTGCTCCTTAATGTAATAAATACCATCAATTTACCATTTTGACCATGTGAAGCGTAACAGAGGCACCGAATCCAACATTTAATAACATTTCCAATAATGAACAGTGAAAGCTGATGAAGTGCCAAGAAGCATGGCAACACAGGCGATGATCGACGCCAGTGGTGGTCGCTCTACTAATGTGGAACAGACTGGCTCTTCAGGAGGGGAATTATGGGGGCAGGTGTAGACTACACATAGTCTCTGAAAATAAATAATTTGGATAGAAACAAACAACTATGAAATTAAAATAGAGCCCCAGTGCGACAGATTCAGAATGTGTAGAATATCTACATGATCTAGACTTGCTTATTTAGAACTACAGCATCACTGCAACGGCTTAGCGAAGGGAAAGAAATATGGTTTGGGGACTTTGAGAGAGTCTTAGGCAGGTGGTCTTGTGGTCATGGTGATACAAGGTCCAAAAAGACGTGTGGTTTCCATTTCAGCCCATCCAATTACAGTGTGTAGGTCTTCCCCTTCTCCCCTCTTTTGTTCTGTGAAGTAGTAATTTGCAGTACATCAGTGAAAGCCTTGTTTCAACTGTAGATGCCGACAGTCTTATCTACAGCATGTAGAGTGGAGTGAGTGAGTGAGTATGGTTTTACGTCGCTTTTAGCAATATTCCAGCAATATCACGGCGGGGGACACAAGAAATGGGCTTCACACATTGTACCCATGTCAGGAATCGAACCTGGGTTTTCGGCGGGACGAGCGAACGTTTTAACCACTAGGCTACTGGACCGCCCCGATGTAGAGTGGAGCACAACTAGGGGCAAAACAATACAGCAAGGTCATGATGCGATATGTATATTGATACACGGGTCCCCATATGATACGCATCATGATACATAGGTCATGATATGATACATATCATGATACAAAGGTCACGACACAATACATATCACGATACCCATATTTACGTCACATTGCGTGGAAACTTCTGGACATTAAATGTTTCAGAGCAGGTTCTAAACGAGCGTATTGTGTATCATATCGTCCCATGGGAAGTCATGATGAACCGGTGCACCAATGTATTGTTTCACCAGCTAAGCACAACTAATTCATGTTTGTGACATAAGTATGGACAATACCACAACACTAATAAAACCTAATACAAACTCTAGGAAAAGAAGAAAAATGGTTAAGGGTTGGGGAGTCTGTAGAAACCACACATATTTTTTAGGACCACCATATTCATCATGCAGTGTTCACAAGGTGTCTGGTATCAGTGGGGCATCATCTCCTGTTTCATCCATTATGCATGTTCTTCAAGAACATCTTGCTTTAAATTGATTTAGAATGAAATGATGCATCCAAATAGTGCAGCTTCATGGAAACATGGTTGCAATGATATCCTGATGAGGACGATCTTGTCAAATTGAACCATGGAGTCTAGCTGTACTTCAGACAAGATAACCAGTCAGTATTGATATTTACCAGCACTGGTTTCCATGTTAAAATGTTAATGACTGGCGTGTGCCACTGATCTGGTCTTTAGGCCCTGTATTGATGGCTGACTAATGTGAGAAACAGATTATGAAATATATCAAATCAATACCGGGCACATCAGACATCCTGGGAAATATTTCCTTGCTGATGGAACCCACCATTTAATATTCATATAAAATATTTTCCAACTCTGGCAAGTAAATTCTTGAACATATTCAGAACATAATATCTGCACATACCACCTTTTTTACCTCGCTTATCAACAATTGGAGATTCTCAACAATATACAAAATGATCCTGAAAATCCTACCATCCATTCTACCTTTGTACATGTTGTACAAGGCGATCTTCCATATTACAATGTACTAAGCAGTCGTGACTTGAATAAGTGTGGATGGTTTTCCGCCACTTTAAGCAATATTCCAGCAATGTCACGAAAGGGAACACCAGAAATGGGCTTCACACATTGTACCTATGTTGGGAATCGAACCCAGGTCTTCGGTGTGACAAGCAAACGCTTTAACCACTACGCTACCCGCAAAGGGCATTTATAAATCGAACATTGTGAGTGTGTAACTGTCAGTCATGTTCAGTTCCAATCTGTAGCACAATTGAAGCATTCAGAACTGGGTCAGAATTACACTTACAGTCATCAAATGCTACTTGTCTTGACTGATTGATTGATCATTCAGCAATATCCCAGCGATATGGCAAGGGTCTGTAAATAATCAAGTCTGGACCAGACAATCTGATAATTGACATCATGAGCATCAATCTACACAATTGGAATATGATGACATGCATCAACCAAGTCAGCGAGACTGTCAGTTGCCTCATAGGACAATCACAGGTTGCTGAAGACCAATTCTAACCCGGATCTTCACAGGTCTTATGCTGCTTTGAACAGAACTTGTTTTATCTGAGCTTAATGCGTCACAAACTGCCAGCAAACACAACATTAGCTCCTTGTTTGACAGCTGGGACAGCTACAACCATAACCAGGTAATCAAATTGCACCAGACAACATCTCATCAGCCGCAGATCTGCCCGTCATATGTACCCCTGTTCACCTGTCAAGGCTTGAGTGGCAGATGAACAGAATGTGTACAGGATGAACCCTGCTATTGCAGCCAGCCGTCAGCTGTGGCCCTGTCAAGAACACGGATAACAATAACATACATCATCACAGATCACAGCGCCCCCTCCACCCCACCACCCCCTGTTGACCGGCCACAAGTTTGATAGCTGTTGTACTCAATATGATATTGTGCCAATGATACACATGTTGAACTTTTCGTACTTACATCATGTACATGATTTCAAAATATATCAGAGTAGCTTCGACTATATTTATCCAAACAATCTAGGATTTGTGCAAATTTGGAAACTGGGCTTAAATATCTCTTAAAACACTATTAAGCAATATGACAGTTTTGGGTGTGAGGAAAGTCCGAAGTTATTAATGGCATCAACATTTATAAAAAAATTACTCAAAAGAAATTAAAGACCACCCAATTGCTTCATATGCCTACAGGCATATGAAACAATTAGGTGGTCTTCAAATTCTTTAGGACCGCCTCCATGGTCTAATGGTCCGAGGTTCGATCCCCGGCCACGTCATACCAAAAGATTATAAAAGATGGTACTTGTTGTTACCCTGCCTGGCGCTCGGCATCAAGGAGCTAAAACAAGGACTGGTCGGCTCGGAGTCAGTATACTGTGTCTGAGTGGGGTATTCATGTTAAACTGCGGCATGGTATCTCAGAGGGCTAGCACTATAAATCGTCATCAGTCCCAGCTCACTCGTTCACACGCATGCGACGTTAAACCCCATTTCACCTGACCTTAAATTCTTCAGAGTAGTTTATCACCAACATTCACTAGAATAAAAGTATCATCCCTTAGCCACAAGAAAAAGCAACTTGTATGTGTGAGTAGGTAGGTTTCTGCTCTATCAATGCTTAAGCACCACCGCCATGTGTCACATTGAAAGATGCTGTGGGTCATTGCCCCTGCTAAAACTGATCCTCCATTTTTGAACAAGGAACCCCTGCACCCCCCCCCCCCCCCCCTCTGATCAATGGCCCTCATCATACAGGTAATGGGGGACTCCTAATTCTCTCCATGAATGTGAACACTTTATGAAGGAGTTAGACTTGCACAAGTCTCTAAGGCAATAATTATTAGTTTAAGTAATATCTTCTAGATTATGTAAATAATAAGAACAAGTTGTCCCTATGAGAGACTTGAGTCCTTACTGTCCACATATCTTGACTTGCCTATTAGGAGGATAGAATTACTACACATCCATGGACTATTCTTTCAGTACAGCCTTGGAGCAAGGCTATGACCAGGTTAACGCTACCTAGTAAGCTGCACTGTTTGTGTAACAAGCAGATTCACTTCTACCTACAAACGCCTGAAGCAGAATGCTCTCAGATCCAGTTCCACACCTCCATGGTTTTGACAGGTAACCAATCCAATGTGCTCTCATGATTCAAATGAACTGCGTACTACTGGGGACAGAAATAGGCTTCAAATTGCAAACAAAAAGCGCAGTGAACAAGATGGATGATTAATTCCATGACTAACGCCAGGGTGCCTTGCAGCATCATCATTGTCTAATCCCAGCTGGCATCAAGGTGAATCAGCGCTCATCTCACCTGAGTTGGGATGGCGAGAATTGCTCAGTCACACACAGCTACAGCTCTTCACTGTCCCCCAAGACAGTTAATCGAAAAACGAATAACTAAAAATGAACCCGCTGCTAACTTCAGTCTTCTGGGTTCAACTGGTCCTGCTTGGAGGCTGACACTAGGCCCCAAGTCTGCAGGAAATGTCAGCAAACATTCCCAAAATGAAATATGAAAGGTTCTAATTCATGATGTAATGTTTATAACTAATGGCTCTGTGAGGTGACTTGTATTTCACTAATAACAGGACCAATTCAGAGGAAGAGGCTTTAAAGTTTTATGCTCATTTGAACATTACTACATTGAAAGCAATGTTAAAATTCAGTGTTACAATGCCTCTGAAGTTAGGCAAACAAGAACTTAAACAAAAATCCCAAAATGAACAAAAAGGACATTTCCCAATTAGCCTGCCGAGGGCACCTTGTTGGGAATCCCAGATACATCCTTGATTATACTTGCTTCCACACGAAATCAGAGGAATACATTGCATACAGAACACGGTTACATAATTCATATCCAGTTCACATGGAATTCGTTCCATTCTCTGACATCACACACAGGCAATCATTATTCATGGCGGACCCACCTCATCACAGCAAATGTTACTGGCATGTTTTCAAAACCGACTTCACAAATGATGTAACCTGAGATTGGTTAAGAATATTACCACAACATGGTGATTTTTGCAGATATTTTCCCCAAGGGAAATGCCCGAAACTAATGGCATCAGTGACAGCTTGAACTCATAAAACTGTGATAGTTATCATTGAAATAGCATTGTGCAACATGATGTCTATCAAAATATACCTAGTATGTACATCAGCCCATGTGGACACCTTCAAAAAATGTGCGGACAAACAAATTTGTAATAATTTCTACCCCCCTACTACATGACAATGTGTGACAAACTGATATGGACTGTATTCCCACACCTACTGCCCTGCCTGGCTGGCCTGATACGACCATATCCCCACACCTAGTGTCCTGCCTGGCTGGCCTGATACGACAGTATCCCCATACCTACTGCCCTGCCTGGCTTGACTGATACGACCATATCCCCATACCTACTGCCCTGCCTGGCTTGACTGATACGACCATATCCCCATACCTAGTGCCCTGCCTGGCTTGACTGATACGACCATATCCCCACACCTACTGCCCTGCCTGGCTTGACTGATACGACCATATCCCCACACCTACTGCCCTGCCTGGCTGGCCTGATACGAACGTATCCCCACACCTACTGCCCTGCCTGGCTGGCCTGATACGACCATATCCCCACACCTACTGCCCTGCCTGGCTGGCCTGATACGACAGTATCCCCACACCTACTGCCCTGCCTGGCTGGCCTGATACGACCATATCCCCACACCTACTGCCCTGCCTGGCTGGCCTGATACGAGCGTATCCCCACACCTACTGCCCTGCCTGGCTGGCCTGATACAACCATATCCCCACACCTACTGCCCTGCCTGGCTGGCCTGATACGACCATATCCCCATACCTACTGCCCTGCCTGGCTGGCCTGATACAACCATATCCCCACACCTACTGCCCTGCCTGGCTGGCCTGATACAACCATATCCCCACACCTACTGCCCTGCCTGGCTGGCCTGATACGACCATATCCCCATACCTACTGCCCTGCCTGGCTGGCCTGATACGACCATATCCCCATACCTACTGCCCTGCCTGGCTGGCCTGATACGACCATATCCCCACACCTACTGCCCTCCTGGCTGGTGCTTACTGAGTTACCTGCAGCACATGAAATATTAATGAAATGTACGAGGGAGATGAAATCCATCCTAACAGTTCACATTCCACGCAAGCCTGGGTTGTGTTTGATCTGAAATGATAACTGATTCCTTGTCAAATACACACTACAAACAATAACATCAGCAAGTTGTCCAACCAATCTATGGACGCAAACATGGAATCTGTCTCCCAGAGATTCTATGCCAAATCAAACGACTTGTGAAGAATGTTGCATGCCTGCTTATTCAAGAATGGTTACTATTTCCTCAGTGGCCATATGATCTACATGGAAGCTCTTGATACAAAGCTCCTGATACAAAGCCCTTGATACAAAGATCTTCTTACAGACTCTTTGATGCTCAAATCACCATCAAACTTTAAGTATTGAAGCTATGCACATTTCGTTATCGAGGTGTAATAGCTGAACACTTTCAGTCTCTTGAAAAATGGAAACGTCCATGAAAACTAAACTGTGAGATTTGAATCATGAAAAATTACCACACTGTTTCAAATGTTTCTTTAACTGACACAGAAGGATCTTGCAACAGCAGTAGGATGGAAAACAGTACTATATAACCGTCCAGTTTACTATTTTACAAATATAACATGACCAAAATTAATGAATACTGTGAAAATACTTCTTACAGCAGTGGGATGGAAAACAGTATTTATTTATCACTAAAGATCACTATTTAACAATCATGACAATAATATGACTGAATTTAATGAATACTGAGAAAATACTTCTTACAGCAGTGACATGGGAAACAGTATTTTTATAACCCTACAAGTTTAATATGTAACAATTTTAATGATTAAATTTATCGAATACTGTGAAAATACTCCTTACAGCAGTGGCATTGGAAACAGTATTTTTATAACCCTACAAGTTTAATATGTAACAATTTTAATGATTAAATTTATCGAATACTGTGAAAATACTTCTTACAGCAGTGGCATGGGAAACAGTATTTTTATAACCCTACAAGTTTAATATGTAACAATTTTAATGATTAAATTTATCGAATACTGTGAAAATACTTCTTACAGCAGTGGCATGGGAACCAGTATTTTTATAACCCTACAAGTTTAATATGTAACAATTTTAATGATTAAATTTATCGAATACTGTGAAAATACTTCTTACAGCAGTGGCATGGGAACCAGTATTTTTATAACCCTACAAGTTTAATATGTAACAATTTTAATGATTAAATTTATCGAATACTGTGAAAATACTTCTTACAGCAGTGGCATGGGAAACAGTATTTTTATAACCCTACAAGTTTAATATGTAACAATTTTAATGATTAAATTTATCGAATACTGTGAAAATACTTCTTACAGCAGTGGCATGGGAAACAGTATTTTTATAACCCTACAAGTTTAATATGTAACAATTTTAATGATTAAATTTGTCGAATACTATGAAAATACTTCTTACAGCAGTGGCATGGGAAACAGAATTTAACACTTATTAACTTTTTAACTTTATGACAATTACAAAATAATGTGAAAATACTTGAGAGCAGATTTCCTTAATCCTAATCAACCAACAATCTATGAAACTGGTCAATACAAATGCAATCAAATCATACAAAACGTAGATAACACCTACCCCTGACTAACTCCATACAGCTGTTAGATGTTTTACCCCAGAGACAGGTATGACTCACGATACACCACATAGGATCATGTACAACAAATTTCTATACAATAAACCCAACTCAACCCAGGGGTGGCCTCGGTGAGGCCCACAGGATTAATCAGCGTTATCAGTTCTACAGTCAGAGCTTCCATTCAGGGTCTATTGTCCATCAGACTACAGGTAATAAGATAAGGTCAAGAATGACACAACTGACACACAATCTAATGAAGACATGAAAAACATGAAGGATATAAAATGTTGTATTGATGTGACACAACATAATACAACACCCTGCCTTCTTCATGTTCTTAAAAACTCATTGACTGAGTTCACAGTCGTGGAAATATTTTGCCATGATCCAAACAGACCCATTGAACAGTATCTCCACTGGAACATGCCCTACCCCAGTGTCACCCCAGCAGATAGAATCAGTTATAGTGAACAAAGCTTTGTGAACACTAATTTACTGAATACCTACACTACCAAGATAACTGGCGCTGTTTATGCTGATAAAAGCCCTGGTATGCCAAACTTCCAGATCCCAGGATAAACTGGGGGACGTAGAAAATTCCCCAAGCCTTTGATCCCACAACAATTGCTGAAGTCCGTGGTGTTTTCTCAAACTCTACGCTTAGAGCTTTGAATCGAAATAAAAATGTAGAAAATGGGGTGTGGGCTCTCGGCAAGATGCTCGAGAGAACAGAGCAACTAAAATTCAACGCATAGCAGCCCCAGTGAAATGAGTATTGTACATGATGATAACCTGTCGCCAGGAATGTAGCTGTCACCACACTATCAGGCCTAGCCTTGCTCCAAGGCGGAACTGAAAGATAAGTCCACGGATGTGTTGTAATTCTATCCTCACAATACATGCAATAGGCAAGTCTAGATAAGTGGACAGTACATGATGCCAGTCTGTTATTCATTTTTATTGGGACAACTTGTTCTTATTATTTATAACATCTAGAAATTATGATTTAAACTCATAATTATTGTGAAAGTCTATAGCAGAACGCCAACCTTCCTCCAAGGGGAGCAACAACTGCTCATACAATTACCCACAGCGCTGCAAGATCAAAGCTCAAACCTAATCACAAAGTACCACTCGTAACATCTTAAATACAAGTCAAAGACACAAAGTTTGAATTATTTGAGTGAATATGATGGTGTGAACACTGTTAATGCAACAGCTACTTCACAAAGTCATGACTATCTAAAAATGAAAACTTTTATGCTCACTGGAAGATATGCCCTTTATAAACCTCTACTTTATTAGTCATCTCTGTAGCTCCTAACTAGCTTTCAATTCAAGAGCTTAGCAAGTAGACAGATGTCGTAGCATGTGTGCATTAACAAATATGAAAGAGGCATTTTCAAAATATCCTGCATTCTTGGGTTGACCATGCTAAGGTGTAACTGGCCCAGAACCATTTGGGAGCATCCTGTATGTTGTCAAATTCACATTGTGATCCCTACCGAGGCAGTTATTTACTTAAACATATTCATGTCTGAAGATATTATTGCAAAGCAAAGGGAAAACAGAGGTAACTGCCACATTTGCCACTTACATGTCAGAAGGTGGTCAGACAGACTTGCATAAGACTCGAAGGCAATAATTATTAATTCAAATCATAATTTCTAGATTATAAAAATAATAAGTACAAGTTGTCCCCATAAGACACTGGAGTCCTTATATCTAGACTTGCTTTTTAGGAGGATAGATCTACTAAACATCCATGGACTTTTCTATCTGTACAGCCTAGGAGCGAGGCTAGTGGATAGGATGGGCACCAGCTTCCCTACTACCGCTGTGTCCCATGCAGGGCTAGGACTCGACATGGGCTTTGTGTAGGATGCCGGCACATGCTGTCATGCACAGCCGTTACAAACAGTACACAGACGGAACATGTGTTTCTACAGATCAATCAGGCAGGACCAGCCACGGATGATGTAACCTCGTGTCACCCTCCACACCACAGCCTCATTAATCACCACCCACCCACTCACTCACTCAACAAGATCCTTCGGCATGTTCAGTGACATGTACATGGTGTGTGTATCTTGTCTGTCGCTCTGTGTGAGTAGAATGTGTGTGTCTGTGGCTGGCCCTGTTGCTCTATGTGTGTCTGGCTGTGTATCGGCCTCTCTGAGTCTGTCATCTTCCCGAGGCAAGGGAGTTCAGTTTCCACCCTCGCCAAACTAGGCTGGAATTTCTGGGCTTTATCGTACCGCCACCACTGGCCATTAAAAGTTATGTCCCTTCGATGTCCCTCCTACTGACCAATCAGATTTCACCTCTCATATCACATGCATTTGCTTCAAACCAAATGGCGGCACCCAGTCAAGATGATCTGATCAGCTGATTGATAATCAAAATCTATATTGTGATAAAACGGGTCTTAATTTGCAAAGTGCATCAACACGATCAAATCATGTGAACACCTTGATAAAAAACATGAAAAGATTTGGGAAACATCTGTTGACGCTGATTTGGTGTTACACGTGCTTAAATGCAAATCATGAGGTCGACCGGAAAGTGTACGGGAGTTTACAAACCAGATTTTGATTTCATTTGATTGGACTATACACAGATTTGTTAGCCCAGCCAAACTATAACTCCATATTCCAGCCTAGTTGGGCAAGGGTTGAAACTGGACTCACTGACTCGCTGACTTGGTTGATGCATGTCATTGTATCCCAATTGAGTGAATCGATGCTCATGATGTCCACCACTGGATCGTCTGGTTCAAACTCAATTGTTTTCAAACTGCCGTCATATAGCTGGAATATTGCTGAGTGCGGCGTTAAACAAACAAACACCTCTTAATCAGCATTACATCTTTATGATGTCTGACAGAACCTGGTCAACGCAAACCGGTGGTTGATGGCAGATTTAACCAGTAGCAATCTAATTGCAATATATCCAGGAAAGTTGGGCAGTGTACTTGTGTGGAGTGTTGTAATGGCACCAGGAAGCCATAACCAGGTACTTTGTAAACCAAATGACTTAAGTACTCAAAGCCTGAAGGCAAACACCTGAATCCTTTGGCCAACACCTAGCCCTCTCTTCCCCACCCCAGTTGGTATGTACACGACACTGACCGGGGAATAGGTTGTGACAATATATAATAAAAAAAATATTTTGTTCAGTATATGTATATCACTGTATATGGTGATACCAAAAGAAGATCTATATACAATGTTAATCCCAAATAGCGTACACAGCCACTTGTTGCAATCTTGAAAGTTAAACTGTGTTAGTATCACCTGAGCCTGAAGCTATCTAGACTTGCCAAACTGATATAACTTGCTTTTTGTTGAGTTTATTTGTTTAATTGTTTGTTTAATGCGTCACTCAGCAATATTCCAGCTGTTTGACGGCAGTCTGTATATAATCAATTCTGGACCAGACAATCAAGTGATTGATATCGTGAACATTGATCTATGCAGTTGGGATACGATGACATGCATCAACCAAGTCAGCGAGCCTGACCACCCGATCCTGTTAGTCACCTCTTACGACAAGCATAGTCACCTAATACGGCAAGCATTGGTTGCTGAAGACCTATTCTACTCCGAATCTTCATCATGTTCATGGGTCGTGTCTGTTGTCCGCGTCCAGGGGATGCACAGTACAGTAATACATAGTAGGGGAAGAAGGTATGAACACGGGGGGGGGGCCCAGGATGACGACAGGTGGCATCATGATTCCCAAGGGTTTTATTCATGTCATACATTAGCATGTGTTCAGAAATCTAAGTCTGTCAGAAATGTGGATTTCATTGTTAGACTGCTGAAACTCAACCATTGCCTCTGTAAACTGTGAGTACTTCTTGCAAGAAATGAAGTGTCAGTCCTATGTAACACGCAGTCTACAGTGTTGGTAAACATGATTCAAACAGCCATACTCCATTGCATCCCACAGGACAGGTCAGTCTCCAACACCCTAGAGAATATATTAAAAAGGAGTCCAACTCAAGTCTAGAATTATTTGGCAAGTCTAGATTGCCTCAGCTCTAACTCTGAAATTAAGGATTGCTCTGAATTTTACTTTCTATTTTAGTGGATATATTTTTTTCAATGAGATAACTTATTTCTGGGTATACCTACGCGACTCGCAATGTAACTTATCTGTGTCCACTCTCAATTAAAATGTCTAGAGGATGCAATATTTTCCATCTGGTAAAATCCTCTTCATTTTACATCAATAGTAAGTCAAACAATGTTAATATCAGCACCAAAATAAGAGTAGGCTGAATATAAAAACACAGTATTAAAGGTATAGAAGTAAAGATTGCACGTTATCCATTGACGAGCTGGGTGATGCCTCTGCCAGATATGGTTGAAGCAGCGATCTCATTATGCATGGCTGTGGCCCAGGTTGGAAACCCTCCTTCAAGGAACACTCTCAACAGCTGGCAGTATCTGCCAGAGCTAGGTAGGCAATAGACTCACGCAAGTCTCTATATAAGTCGGCAATAATTATTAGTCTAAATCATAATTTCTAAATTATGTAAATATTCAGAACAAGTTGTCCCTTAACAGTATAAGAGACTGGAGACCTGCACTGTCCACATATCTAGACTTGCCTATTACAGGATAGAATTACTACCCATCCATGGACTTATCTTTCAGTACAGCCTTGGAGTAAGGCTAGGTAGGCAACTTCTATTTCCTGTAACTGTATCCAAGCCGTTTACAACTGCAGCTATCTTTGTTTACATCCATCCACATGCTAAACAGCTGATGCAGACTAGTGCTGAGGCTGAAGGTGGCGTATGTCTTTGAAGTGGAGCATGGGATATCAATATATGTTGTGAATTATGGTGGAACATTCTTGACTTGCCTGGTTTTACTATAACCGTTATACATGTTATGGTTTCATGGCCAGGTGTTATACAAATGTTATAACATGTTATAGCAATATACCACAGGACAGTTTACACCAGAATCTGGTATAGAGGTGTTATAAAATTGATATACCTACCCTGTGCACTATTAGTCAATTAACCCATATTTAATAAGTTATTAATAATACCATACAACACCTACTCATTATCTACACCAGCTGTGCCTCACTATACCTATTTGTAATCAATTAATAACTATACACAATACCAAAGTAATAACAGATATAACTCACTTTACTTGAACTTGTTGAAGTAAGTACATATATTTTTCAATTACAATTATCAACTGATCTCAGAGAAGCAATGCCAATCATCTGAAGATAACTTATTAATCACACAATGGGACCAGTATTAAACGGATAATTCACTTTAAGTAATTACATATATTTTTCAATTGCAATTATCAACTGATCTCAGAGAAGCAATGCCAATCATCTGAAGATTACAGCATTTAGGATAAGTACTCGTCCCCTTACTGCATCCTACCTGTGATCAGTCACGCCTCACCTGTCGAGGCAATGACTGCAACGCTCCTTTCACCACTCGTCAATATGCACCATCACCTGGGGTACCTCTGTTTACATCACACTCAGGTATTAACCACACTGTGTACTTGGGTTTATACGCCTCGTTAACCATCCCTCAACCCATAGTTACCTGTCACACCTGATTAGAATACCTGACAAGATCTTAATCACCTCCCAGGTGAGACAATAAGCAAATTCCTGTGGTTCCTACAAAGCTATTTGCTTTCTGACGTCGGTCCAACCTGCAGTAATGACCAGTATACATAACGGTGGGCCGTCATATCACTTTTCTATTGCCACAGGGTATATACTTATGTACATAGGTGGGAATGTCTGTATACAGCTGCTGACAGCGTGGAAGGCGAAGTCTCAGGTGATAATGGTAATTGCCAGGTAGACCAGGTATCTATTGGTTGAGTAGCCTGGGTACCTATTACTCTACAGACCTCACATGGCTGGGGTTAGGTGATTGGTCAAAATGTGTACCTGTTTCAGCTGATAGGAACAATGAATGGATGAGGAACAGCTACATCGTCGTACGGTGTGATACACAAGTGACAGCTACATCGTCGTACAGTGTGATACACAAGTGACAGCTACATCGTCGTACAGTGTGATACACAAGTGACAGCTACATCGTCGTACAGTGTGATACACAAGTGACAGCTACATCATCACACAGGGTGATATACAAGTGATAGCTACATTGTCATACAGTGTGATACACAAGTGACAGCTACATTGTCATACAGTGTGATACACAAGTGACAGCTACATTGTCATACAGTGTGATACACAAGTGACAGCTACATCGTCATACAGTGTGATACACAAGTGACAGCTACATCGTCATACAGTGTGATACACAAGTGACAGCTACATCGTCTATAGTGTGATACACAAGTGACAGCTACATCGTCGTACAGTGTGATACACAAGTGACAGCTACATCGTCTATAGTTTGATACACAAGTGACAGCTACATCATCATACAGTGTGATACACAAGTGACAGCTACATCGTCTATAGTGTGATACACAAGTGACAGCTACATCGTCGTACAGTGTGATACACAAGTGACAGCTACATCGTCGTACAGTGTGATACACAGGTGACAGCTACATCGTCGTACAGTGTGATACACAGGTGACAGCTACATCGTCGTACAATGTGATACTCAAGTGACAGCTACATCGTCGTACAGTGTGATACACAAGTGACAGCTACATCGTCATACAGTGTGATACACAAGTGACAGCTACATCGTCGTACAGTGTGATACTCAAGTGACAGCTACATCGTCGTACAGTGTGATACACAAGTGACAGCTACATCGTCATACAGTGTGATACACAAGTGACAGCTACATCGTCATACAGTGTGATACACAAGTGACAGCTACATCGTCATACAGTGTGATACACAAGTGACAGCTACATCGTCATACAGTGTGATACACAAGTGACAGCTACATCGTCATACAGTGTGATACACAAGTGACAGCTACATCGTCGTACAGTGTGATACCCAAGTGACAGCTACATCGTCATACAGTGTGATACACAAGTGACAGCTACATCGTCGTACAGTGTGATACTCAAGTGACAGCTACATCGTCGTACAGTGTGATACACAAGTGACAGCTACATCGTCATACAGTGTGATACACAAGTGACAGCTACATCGTCATACAGTGTGATACACAAGTGACAGCTACATCGTCATACAGTGTGATACACAAGTGACAGCTACATCGTCATACAGTGTGATACACAAGTCACAGCTACATCCCTTCAGGTCCAGTGGGTATACGGCTTGAGTTAACCCTTCTGACGCAAACACTGCAGGTCCAGTGGGAATACGGGTTGAGTTAACCCTTCTGATGCAAACACTACAGATCCAGTGTGAATACGGCTTGAGTTAACCCTTCTGACACAAACACTACAGATTCAGTAGGAATACAGCTTGAGTTAACCCCCTCGGACACACATACACTTCTCTCCTGAATACCATCATTTTACTTTGTAATGTACACTGACAGCCATCTAGACACATAAATGCAATTATTAAGTCAACTGGAATTAAGGAAATATGTGAAGAATTTCTTAGTGTGAAAGGAATACTGCTGTGCAATGTCAGGCAATATACAGTGAGTGAGTGAGTTCGGTTTTACGCCACTTTTAGCAATATTCCAGCAATATCACGGCGGGGGACACCAGAAATGGGCTTCACACATTGTACCCATGTCGGGAATCGAACCCAGGTCTTCGGCGTGATGAGCGAACGCTTTAATCACTAGGCTACCCGACCACCCCGCAGGCAACAAACAAAAACTTCCTTTTTTTAGCAAATTGTGTGAATGGCAGGTGCTGCCTGCAGGGCGGGCCATCTTCTTGTGAACACCTGGTGTCATTACTGATTTTGTCTTTTATGCCCAATGGTATCAGTGATCCAGGCTGACTTTTCTCGGGGGTGGATGTTGAATATTTACCCTGTTTACCTCTGAACGACATATGCATTACACCTCTTACTTCAGTTTGTTTTCTCCCAAACACATCACAAAATCATTCAGCTGTTAAAAATCAATGCTGGTGATAAACACAATATCAACCAAGTTGTAATGAATATTTAATAATTCTTTGCTACATGAGTGTTCTACAAAGTGACTTGTAGAATAATGAGTTATATAACCTGACTGTCGACAGAATTTTATGTTTTTACCAAATTCAAAACAAAGATACTACAACCATATTAGAACAAGTATATGTTAATAAATGAGTATTAATTAATCCTGTTTTTTCAATTACCATGATTACCACTGATTACAGACCAGACTAACATGTAATCTCTGAAATGAAAATATTCAAAGATTGTCTTTGTTAATTTCTCTAATTATACAAAGGAGCTCAGACAATTATCTGAAAGTGAAGAAATCAAGGCAAATCATTGTAGGCTTGTTTGTTGGAGGGTCTGCATTACCATGATTACAAGGAAAACAGAAAAATCAATTAATAACAGATCTGGGTCGACATTTAAGGTAAATATTAAAAAATAGTTTTAATGCAAATCGGGAAGGGATTATTAAGACATAATTAAATAATAATTCTGACTTTAAAATGAAATGGTTCAGTCTGGTTACCAAAAGTGAAAATACTTTTTGAGGCCTTGAATGAAGTGAAAGCAGGACAAGTTGCTACATTTCTGACTACTCACTGCTATAATGTATACAGTAATACTATAACACACACCCACACGCACGCACGCACGCACGCACGCACGCAAATCAAGATACTGTAACACACACATAAAATACTGTAAAACACCCAAGACACAGTAATACACACAAGACACTGTAATACACACAAGACAGTAATACACACAAGACACTGTAATACACACAAGACAGATATACACACAAGACACTGTAATACACACAAGACAGTAATACACACAAGACACTGTAATACACACAAGACAGATATACACACAAGACACTGTAATACACACAAGACAGATATACACACAAGACACTGTAATACACACAAGACAGATATACACACAAGACACTGTAATACACACAAGACACTGTAATACACACAAGACAGTAATACACACAAGACACTGTAATGCACACAAGACACTGTAATGCACACAAGACACCGTAATACACACAAGATACCATAATACACACAAGATACCATAATGCACACACAAGACACTGTCGAACCACCTTAAGTCCTCAAACTGAACACAAGCCAACACACTAACCCAGAAAAGAGGGGATATAGAGATTTGTGCCAAGAGATTCCTTGTCTCAACCAATGGCAATCCAGGCAAGTGGTGGTTATTTGCACCTGTCCATCCCAGCAACACCTGGGATAATGACATTCACGGCATACCACTGTCAACTCTGTCCCCCAACTTATTGCTATATACAGGCAGAGCACAGTGTCTCCAGTGATAATGACAATATTTAGCTCTTATCACTGCCACAATGGGAGCTTGATGATGAATGGGTTACGGACACTACACGGATGTATTTCAACGGTTGCTGTGCTACCAAGGGAATGCTTTGAACATGTGAGAGGCTTGGTCGAGGAATGTTAATTATGCGTAAGACTTCAGGGCAAACTTAGTTGATAATTAGAAAACAAACACCAGTGTGTGATGAGAGAGAGGGAGAAAAGAATTGCATTTCAACAAACATGATGAGCCATTTGTTATACTGTTTCAACAGTGGTGACACATTTATAAATAACACTTGTTCTGCTTGTCAGCTGGCTCTACAAGAACTCGAAATGTTGTGAGTGGTGCATACAACAGACCATCCTACACAATAGATCATCGGCTTGGTTAAAACGAACCTAACTCATGCAGACTATCATAATATCGTGTGCCTGGCACCCAATAAAAATGTTTGTGGGGCCTTTGGAATCAAATTGTGTCAACCAAAAGAATTTTGATCCATCATCAAACTCTGTGGATGACAGTTTGACTATAGACCTGTGAAAATTCCAGGGTAGAATAGGTCTTCAGCAATCCATGCTTGCTGGAAAAGGTGACTATGCTTGTCGTAAAAGGCAACTAACGGGATCGGGTGGTCAGGCTCACTGACTTGGTTGATGCATGTCATCGATCCCAATTGTGTGGGTCGATGCTCATGATATCAATCACTGGATTATTTACAGACCGCCGCCATATAGCTGGAATATTGTTGAGTGCGGCGTTAAACAACAAACCAACCAACCAGTTCGATTATATAAGCAGCTTAAATTTTAAAAGATTGCCCCTTCCTTTCCAGAGGGACTGATACTACCCATTCTCATTTCTGAATCCCAAACCTTATGTTGTGAATAACACTGTGCATGAAGCATGTTCTTTGCTGCCTCACTCATTCCTATCTCTAACTTAGAACAGAATATACCTCACAACAAGAATAATTTGATTCAAAGCCATTCTTAGATCATGCTGTATGAACTGGTCTAAAAGTGAGTGAGTGAGTGAGTATGGTTTTACGCCGCTTTTAGCAATATTCCAGCAATATCACGGCGGGGGACACCGGAAATGGGCTTCACACATTGTACCCATGTCGGGAATAGAACCCGGGTCTTTGGCGTGACGAGCGAACGCTCTAACCACTGGGCTACCCGACCGCCCCGAACTGGTCTAAAAAGGAAGTGATGATTGCGAATCAGTCCATGGTATTTATCAAAATACAAACAAGACATAATACACCTGCTACAAAGAATGTATATAATATCTACACAACATCTAGAGGCATGGACAGATACTTTTTGTTCTTGTGTTACCATGGTTACAGATAGCCAACATCAAACATTTTTAACTTTTCAAAACACTTTTCAAACTTTCAGCTGAAAGAATGTCTTTTTCAACATGTTCAAATTCCAAGTTACCCAAGTTTTGTTTAGAGTTCTAAGAAAGTTTCATGATGATGATGAAAAACAAGCCAGAACCACTACAAACAACAGGCATTTTCCATGATCATCATGTTCATGACAGCAGTGTTTGAAATATAAAAATACCAGGCTGCCATCAGGACCCACAGACTTTAGATACCGCAGGCCCTGACTGAACTCTTCAGGCCCTCATTTAAGAAAAACTGCAGCTTATTGTGACAAATACATCGACACATAAATTTACCATAAAGACCCATACAAATGCGCTTATTTCGAACACTGCATGACATTGGTTTAAACATACCATGATAAACATACATATATTATTTGTGCAAATCTTTTCAAATTGTAGAGAGATGTAAACAACCTTGTAACTTGAATTTCTTCCAATGAACATGATGAATGTAAACAGGAAATAAAAATCAACATCACTTACACTGAACAAATATTGGGGAGAGGGTGGGGGGGATATGTCTTGTACTGAGGACTGAGCACACATTACTTCATGAAAAATCCCCCAAAATATCCATGATTGTTAATTTTTTTGTTCCATATACAAATATGATCATGGCGATGAACACCTCAAATTATCATGATAATAACTACAATTGTCAGCTAAAATTGGCCAAGTTCTGTGCAGCTCTCACTATGTTTACAATCCGACTATAGACCTAAAGTCAAAATACTATTTCCCAAATCAATCATTAACATGCTATGTCAGCAACAAAGGTTGGAATTCCTGAGCTGGATTGAATCAATGCTTCTTTTGTGGGGCAAAACTGTTCCACTCAATCATTTTACTTTTCCATACATAATGTATCACTCTGCAACGAACACTTCCCACACGTTGTGTGGCTTGCATATCTAGTAGCCCCTTAACCACATAACATATTACCCTGCACGGGGAACCCCACACAGACATCTCATTGTGAAGTATCATACTTTATGATTACATAATGGGATATTTAGTTTGAGATCCAGGAATAGCATGTGACCTTTCCAATCCAAGGCTGAGGGAACATATTCCTTCAGAGGAATTTCCAAATCAATAAAGTCTTAACTGTGGTAATGTGGAGCTATCCCACACTACTGGCATACCCCCATGTAGTACATTGTTTTACTACCTGGGACAGGCTTGACACAGATCATGTCATAATTGTCATATAATACCAACACTGTATTGTGATGTTTATAAACACCTCATGGGATAAAAAGTATTACATGTGTCAATTTAACCAAACAGTTAGTGTCTACATTGTTGAACAATCAGTGACAGTTTGAAACAGACATATATAATAATGGTCATATCATACCAAGTTGTATTGTGAATCATGTATATACATCAAATAAACACCTCATGTATTCCATGTGAACCATTTATCATAACTTTGAGGAGACCATTTCACATCAAAGGTCCTCACTTGTTTTTTCCATTTGTCGTTGGACAATTAATTATTTTAAACAACCATAATACTGCAAATATGTGAGTTGTGTCACATATTATAAAGTGATCATGTCAAATTTCTTCACATTTAATAGCTGTGAATAATACATTCTCGTAAATGACAAACTACCATGGCTGTGATGACATTCAGGTTATGTGCATGTCGCGTGCTGTGGTACAAGTTTTCAAACATATGGTAGGATTGATGGTCTACTCCTGAGAGAGACCAGTCGGTATGCGTAGCTTAAAAAATAGACAGGAACCCAAGAAGGTTAATAACGTAAGAGCTGTGTGTCCATGACAACCTTTACACTTACCAAAATATTCACCAACAGGTGACTTTTCCATCTCCTCTTCAAGTTGTTGTGTTAAAGCCGACAACTTCTTCTCGGCCTCTGAGGGACCCTTGGATTTGGGTGGGGTAACCTGGTAGTGAAGATGAGGCTTAATCCCTGGGGAGCCTGGCTGGGTGGGTGGCGTGACGGGGACACTGCCGGACCGTTGGACCTGTACCCCCTGAATTGGGGCCACTAGTCTCACTGCGTTCCTCTGGGTGTATGATCCAGGGAAGACCTCTACGTCATGGGGGCCGTGATAGGGTGGGGGTGGGGGCATCTTGCCGGAGGGAGAGTCAGGGCACTTTTTAGACACAGATCCCGAAATTTGCATTTCAAGCTCAAGCTGCTGGGTTAAAGCAGCTATCTTCTTTTCAGCATCAGATGGCCCTGCCGTTCTTGAGGGTACTGTCTCGTAGTGGAGGGGGACTCGTGCAGGTATCACTGGGGGGGACTGGGCAGGGTGGTTGGGACCGGTCATGTTTGGGTGGGACAAGCTGTTCACTACAACAGTACTATTAATAGGGAGGGAATTCGAAATCACATGGTTTCCATTCTGAGTGGAATTTATGCTCATTGGTTGGTTAGATGGTGTGGGGACAGGGTTGGCGTAACCCATAGTATGCACACTAGCCTGAGCCTGGGGGGGTAGGGTTCGAAGCCGAGGGTCAGTGTAAATGGGAGGTGCAGGCTCATTAAAACGGTTGTCACTTAACAAGGAAACACTTCTTGGTCCGAGGCTCGTATAGCTGTGGGGGTACTGGTGAGCACTATGGCCAGACATAGATAGATTATACAATTCCTGGTCACTATATCCGGTATTATTACCCACAATACGCTGAATAGGTATGCGATCCTGAGGGGAGGAAAGGCTTGTCCGTGGGCTGGGAAACTTATCCAGTAGTACTCCAGTAAGACTAGTCCTGGGGCTTGAATGTTTGGATTCCAATGAATTTGCACTTAGGCTTGATCTGGGACTTGCAATACTTGATCTTGGGCTGCCAAATCGTTGATCATAGGGTGGAGGTGGATAGGTGAGACTAGCCCGAGGGCTGGAGCTCTTTGACTCACCCCCACTCCCAACACTTGATCGTGGACTGGAATAGTTCGAATTTGTTCCAGCCCGTGAGACAGTGACGTTGTTCACAATGGGGAGATTGGCATAAACTGTCTGTTGCATACTTCCAAAAGACTGAGTTTGGCTCACAGAATTATTCATCATTGCTGCTTTGGGAGCTGGATAACGTGTATTTCCGATGTATATCCCCCTGTTTTCGTTCCCCGGGGGGCTCAGCTTTCCCTGGGGGTGAGGAATCCCGATGGCAATGGGATGCTGAGGGAGCATCATTGATGCTGGTATAGGTGGCTTACCGTCGTGAGACGTGGACGAAATGCTAGCCGATCGCTCTGTGTTAGAGTAAAACATTGTCTTTGGCGAGTATCGAAGCTGACTTTGTTTTTGGTGAACGTGAGACATATACACACTTTGTTTGCTACGAAACGCATCTCCTGCAGTGGTATCCGACCGCTTGGCTGTCACTTCTCGCCAGTAGCTCTGAGGGTGTGGGACCTCAAACAAGTTTAGATCTTCATTATACCGAGACACTTCTTTGTCGATTTCCTCGGCGTAATCAGCCATGGCCAGCAACAGCGGAAAATTCTCCGCTATTGTCCGGAATTCCGTAAATAACTGTGAGCTTCAGTCCATACAACCTTTCTTTCAGCCATTACAATGGCGCTCCGGTTACTCGGCGTAGGAATATGTGAGTCACTGCAGAAAGTGTTAGCCGGATCACTTCGTGAAATGCAACTTCCTTGAAATTCCACGTCATTCACATAATACCATTATCACGTATGAATAAACACGTTTTATGAATATAGGTACTCTATAATTTTCCCATTAAACAGCGATTGAGCCCAGAGGGCGCACTCTTTACTCTCGCGCATATATCTGTGGTAAGGCGGAAATAAATCTCACGCCGTATTCTGTGAGTTCCCCGAGAGGAGGAAAGCTGGGAGCAACTTAGAGACTAACCCAGTCTGTTATGGGCAGATGCCAAGACCTGAAAGCTAAAAATATACACCTGTAAACTTGTGTTCGGCGCACATCACTGGCATCTTGGCGGAAAGCACAATAACAAATAATTCGACCCGCCGTGGCCAGGTCAATGTGATCTTATCATTCAAACATTTGAAATATTTCAGAAATACATACTCCACTATGTTCTTGACTGACAGCGACTTGTAAAAATCAACAGTGACTAATAAAGTAAGCACGGCCTATTTGCGTCATCCGGTATAAACTAACTTTTTATAACTATTCAAACGGACAAAAAAGTTTCAAATGCATCTTTGTGTATATCTGCAAAATCATTGGCCCTCTGTTAATTGTATTAAGCTTGTTCCCGCGTTACACATAATCTTGTCAGCGTTCGGCAAGTACTCCTGTAAAACGCAATAGGGCCGCGAGACACACACACGTCGACACCTATCTATTACACACGTTCAGTTCCCACAAGAGGTATATCTATTTATTGAGTAAATGAGCTTCAAGATCATCGATCTCTGTTTAACTCACGATCTTGCACTCATTCCCTAAAGCGATTTTTTGCACCACGACTGTCATACTTACACCAACAATCTTCTGTGTAAGATATGAGAAAAAGGTTCGTTAGTACGCTTTACGGGACATATCCCATGAGATGATTGCCATGTTTAAGTACAGTTTTTTAAACTGCCTTTAATGGATGTAATGCTTTCGCGTTGAATCCTTCACATGAGGCTCGGCATAAACACGCACACAAACATGTAATTATGAGTAACGCATGTTTACGGTCGTTTACGTACGATTATGCCTGAAAGGTCCGTCAACAAAACATGCGATTAATATCCAGCGGTTAACATCGTGGTGAATAGAGGTATTGTGATAAACAGAGAGCTTGCTGGTAATTTTGTATGATACATTAAGCATTATAAAAGATAAATGGACTCTATTGGTTTGTTCGTTTAATGTGCTAGTTTAGACATGAACTATACATACTCCCCATGTAGTGTATGAATATGTGTTCTCCAGTCCACGCTGATATAGGTTGTTTATGAGTTCTGCACAGACGGTGTAGTGAGTGAAGTCTTAGTTAACTTCACTGTCATTGTGTTGATCAGTATCACTCGCGTGTTCAAATATTGAACCTGCAACTATGTTTAACATATATTTGCCCGAGCAGCAACTATGTTTAACATATATTGGCCCGAGCAGCAACTATGTTTAACATATATTGGCCCGAGAAGCAACTATGTTTAACATATATTGGCCCAAGCAGCAACTATGTTTGACATATATTGGCCCAAGCAGCAACTATGTTTGACATATATGGGCCCGAGCAGCAACTATGTTTAACATATATTGGCCCGAGCAGCAACTATGTTTAACATAAATTGGCCCAAGCAGCAACTATGTTTAACATATATTGGCGCAAGCAGCAACTATGTTTGACATATATTGGCTCGAGTAGCAACTATGTTTGACATATATTGGCCCGAGCAGCAACTATGTTTGACATATATTGGCTCGAGCAGCAACTATGTTTGACATATATTGGCCCAAGCAGCAACTATGTTTGACATATATTGGCCCGAGCAGCAACTATGTTTGACATATATTGGCCCGAGTAGCAACTATGTTTGACATATATTGGCTCGAGCAGCAACTATGTTTGACATATCCTGGCCCGAGCAGCAACTATTGGCATAGTATATATTGGTCCAAGCAGCAACTGTTTTTGACATATATTGGCCCGAGCAGCAACTATGTTTGACATATATTGGCCCGAGCAGCAACTATGTTTGACATATATTGGCCCGAGCAGCAACTATGTTTGACATATATTGGCCCGAGCAGCAACTATGTTAGACATATATTGGCCCGAGCAGCAACTATGTTTGACATACATTGGCTCGAGCAGCAACTATGTTTGACATATATTGGCTCGAGCAGCAACTATTGGCATAGTATATATTGGCCCAAGCAGCAACAATGTTTGACATATATTGGCCCAAGCAGCAACTATGTTTGACATATCCTGGCCCGAGCAGCAACTATTGGCATAGTATATATTGGCCCAAGCAGCAACTATGTTTGACATATATTGGCCCGAGCAGCAACTATTGGCATAGTATATATTGGCCCAAGCAGCAACTATGTTTGACACATATTGGCCCGAGCAGCAACTATTGGCATAGTATATATTGGCCTAAGCAGCAACTATGTTTGACATATATTGGCCCAAGCAACAACTATGTTTGACATATATTGGCCCTAGCAGCAACTCTGTTTGACATATATTGGCCAAAGCAGCAACTATGTTTGATATATATTGGCCCAAGCAGCAACTATGTTTGACACATATTGGCCCAAGCAGCAACTATGTTTGACACATATTGGCTCGAGCAGCAACTATGTTTGACATATATTGGCCCTAGCTGCAACCATGTTGACGCACATCGTGCAGGCTACAGGTGACGCTGGGCGTATTGCCAGCGATGTGGACAATATGCCGTGGAATTTTGCGATATTCTCATAATCAGAGCGAATATGGGATTCTAATCCATGATCATAGGATTCTGACAAGGGACAGGGAGGTAACTCTCTGGGGCACCCGTGCTCCCTGCTCAGGACACTTTATGTTTCTCGTGGCATCTTCGTATATCGTCCCAACTAAACCGTCTGTAGATAAAGCTAAATACGAGCTGTACATATTTGTGATTGCATATGCACACATATACATGGCATATCTTTGTTAGTGGATACTTTGAATGTAGTCTTAAACTCACGGTATACCTCAGATTGTTTACGACCCTTGAAGATCCAGAGTAGACTAGGTCTTCAGCAACCCATATATGCCGTAAAAGGCGACTATGCTTGTCGAAAGAGGCGGCTAAAGGGATCGGGTGGTCAGGCTCTCTGACTAGCTTCATGCATGTCATCGTATCCCAATTGCCTGGAACGATGATCACGATATCAAACACTGGATTGTCTGGTCCAGACTCGATTACATACAGACCGCCGTCATATAGCTGTAATGTTGCTGAGTGCGACGTAAAACAACACATAAACAAACAAACAATAAATTCTATACATAGTGTTTGGTAAGAGGCGACTAACGGGATCGGGTGGTCAGGCTCGCTGACTTGGTTGGTGCATGTCATCGTATCCAAATTGTGTGGATCGATGCTCATGATGTCAACCACTGGATTGTCTGGTACAGACTGGATTATTTACAGACCGCCATCATATAGCTGGAATATTGCAGAGTGCGGCGTTAAACAACAAACAAACAAAACACATCATTTGCGTATATACAATATGATAAACACAAGACTCTTTTTTGTGTTTGCACATACGCTGCCAATAAATGAAACTCTGCATGTTTTATTGTCTCAAGACTATAATTTCATTTCGATCATCTTGAAAGGTTCCACATCCTCAGTGCAAAATCAGATCCACCCGAAGCGCTCGTTAAATCATAAACATAATCATCATTACAGCTCAGTCGTGATATTCGCGATGCCACTGTCATGGAGAGGGTTTGAACTGTGATATACTGTGACAGTGTACTTTATTGTTAAACAATGATTGTAACAGTGTTACATTGTTTCTGCTTAGATTCAGTAGAAGTTCATTGCATTGTATTTGGACAATGGTTGGTTGTCACGAATGTAGTACTATTTAATGTAAGTAGTGGTGAGGAAGTTATTGTACTAGATGCTCGAATTATCTGTAAACTTTGGATCGCATGGATGGATGTCAAGCGTTATAGGAACATGTGGAATATTCTGTGATGTTCAAACGACACTGGACTGATGAAGCACTGTGTAGAATGTGCTGGAAGCTGGTTAGACTACATAAGTGGAGCGGGCGGGCGCGTGCCTGTCATCTCACATTTCATCTGACGTTACATCAAGACCAGCTTTCACGTCAAGATCACATTAAAGCCTGGATTTCACCCTAGGACCGTCTCGGAATCTTGATCACTGTTCCGGCGAGGTGGTTATTATTCCTGTCATTTCCACTGCTCTCACATGTCATACTGCCATTGCATATTGTACCGCCACTCTATTGTGTTCTCCCATTGTAATTGCTGTGCAGTAATTTGTATCAATCTCTTTAAAATCAGATCTTAGTTCTCGCTGATTTTAATGAGATTGTAATTGGCATTGATTTGTAAACCTAGTTAATTTTGTAATACAATTAGTGATTGTATTCCATTTGTTGGTTGCTACACACTTAACTATTTTAAGTACAGATTTGTCGACTAACATATTGTATGTTAACATCTATATAATATATATGAGAACACGTAGAATCTAAGCACAGCTGTAGGATAATATTCCACACGCATGGGCATTGTCGGCCTTATTTATTAGAAATCAAATTTAATACCCTGAATTGAACAATACATTTAGTTTCATTCCAGAATCCTTTTATATATATGAGAAGGAACAATAGCGACACTGCTGGTGAGGCCCAATCACATGTCATTTCCCACAATTCTGTTCGCTGTGTTTCCTGGGTGATCCAGTGCATTATATATCCATTTAAGTCAATAAATGATAACGCTTTGTTCAAAGAATAACTTCATTTTGAATTCGTAAAACAAAATGTATTTGTTATACTGATTTTATTTTCAAGTAATAACATTTTCAGATGTGTCTTTTCAACCAATATATCAAGCAGCTTTCACAGGTTATTATATTAATTTGCACTGCCTGTATTCGCCAGTTATTGAACCTGAGACTTCAGACACTGGGTATTGGTCAGTGGAATCAAGGTCACCACAGTGACCTGAAAACCAGGCCCGGGTCACGTTCACTACCCCCAGATTCCGCATGGAACCCACCGAGAATATTGACACATGTCACTGGTGAAATTGACATTGCAACACATCGCTCTCTGTCAACTACACTTTATATTTCAGGCACGAGAGCAAAGACTAGTGGGCGTGGCACCCGACAAACTGACTCAGTTCCGTCAACGTTTTCCTGCATGTTGGAAGTCGCAACAAGCGAGGTTAGGCCACAGAAATAGTGTTCCTCTCACTTTAGAAAATTGGTAGGTAGGTCGAATATTTTTCTTTTTAGCGTTTCGTTTTCCTAAGCACTGTGACATCGTTGTGCTGAATCAAAACAACGATATGGATAAGTAGAAAGTATGTGTATGTAGCCTTTGTGCAGATTTGTTTGTTTGTTTGTTTGTTTGCCGCACTCAGCAATATTCTAGCTATATAACGGCGGTCCGTAAATAATCCAGTCAGGATCAGACAATCCAGTGATTGATATCATGAGCATCGACCTACGCAATTGAGATACGATGACATGCATCAATCAAGTCAGCGAGCCTGACCACCCGATCCCGTTAGTCGCCTCTTACAAGCATATTCACCTTTTATAGCAAGCATGGGTTGCTGAAGACCTATTCTAAGGGGTCTCTGTGTGAAGAGTGAGTGAGTATGGTTTTACTCCGATTTTAGCAATACTCCAGCAATATCACGACGGGGGACACCAGAAATGGGCTTCACACATTGTTCCCATGTCGGGAATCGAACCCGGGTCTTCGGCGTGAGGAACGAACGCTTTAACGACTAGGCTACCCGACCGCCCCCTCTGTGTGAAGACAATGAATCACAAACGGCACCCAGTGTCGAAAGGACACCACAAAGGTCAAACTTCGGAATGGAACAAAAACCTTAAGCATGCAAAAAATAACCACTAAAAAGGGTTGAGGACCACACGATTCTTTCACATTACTGCAGTAACCATAATAATATCAAAGAATCGTATGGTTCTTTTTTTAGTAGGATAGTACGAAACCTGTGGTCGCGTGGATTAATAGCATCGGTCTGTGAGAAACAAAATTATTCTTAACGTGGCCTCGTGGATGTTCATTAACAAAGGACGCCGGGGAGAAGTAGTTAAGTGCAACACGTGGCAAATTTAGGATATACATAAGTACACTACAGTAACGGCCGAGTGCGGTATGTTCTAAAGTTTAATACATGCATAAAGGACTGGTCATTTATTAGGAGGAGTGGGGAAGGCATGAAAAATGACATAGCGAAAAAAAAGGGGGGGGGGGGGGGGCAGCAAAATTGATGATAACTATGTGGTGACCGTTGACCCACGTGCAGGTGCCCGCATGGCCGGACATTCGCCCACGGTCAGTGTGACATGTTGGTGGTGTTTGCTCATGTTTAATTCATACACATGCTCACAGAGTTGTGCTATCAATAGATGGACGTGACGTGCCTAAATTGAGCTGACATCAGCCATTATCTATTCCAAAATCCGGTCATATTATAATGAAATTCTTTTTCTTAAGTGTTTCCAGCGATTCTTTTAATAACGCAACGTGTTTTCCATATCAATTTCCAACACGCTCTTTGGTGTTGGATTTATTGTGATGCCCAGGTAAACCTACAGACAGTTGTCGTTAATAACACTACGTGGTTAATACAGGCATCAGTAAAATCCAGGTACTGCAACAGTGATTAATAAAACCTTATAATATCTAATACATTATGTAAAGGAACGTTAGTACAGACAATTATTGTGTAAAAGGGTTGAGAAATGTCCAAATGACAAGTGAAATGGCTTAGCAGTGTAAGAACAAATACTGACGGGAGGAAATAAGGGAACAAGTTAATGGGTTGAGTCCATCGCCTTTAAACACTGCTTCTGTCGCGCCACGGCGTGTCGGCTCAATGAGAGAGGAAAGACTGAGGTATGGGGAGTTGTGGACGTCTTGCCACCTTGCCGGGACCCACGACCGAGGGTATGGTGCTGTCAAACCATAGTCAGTAACTAGGGAGAGATTGGGATTCGAACCCACGATACTAAGGGAGGCAACTCTGCACCTATAAATTGCGGCGTCCAAGACTGCTGGACCACTCGTGTCCCTGAACGAAATCTGGGGGTAACGAACAGATATGAAGGCAAGCCCTGTTGGACATCCCTGTCTGAACCCTACACATGTGACGAGTTTCATGTAGAAGAGGGGACACGGGTGGACCAGTCGTCTAAGGCGCCGCAGTTTTCTGTGAAGAGTTGCGTCCCTTGGACACGCTAGAAATCTATGATTGTGGGTTCGCATCCCCGTTCGCCCCGATTATGTTTCTAGGTATGTCAGCACCAAATCCCGTGCTCGTGGGTTTCACCAAAGTGGTAAAAGTCTAAGACCTGCATCACTTCGGGCTTTCCTCCCACATAAAGCTGACACGTGGTTAATACAGGCATCAGTAAAATCCAGGTACTGCAACAGTGATTAATAGAGCCTTATAATATCAAATAGATTATGTGAAGGAACGTTAGTACAGACAATTATTGTGTAAAAGGGTTGAGAAATGTCCAAATGACAAGTGATATTGGCAGTGTAAGAACAAATACTGACGGGAGGAAATACACGCTGTGATATAACTGGAATACTGTTAAAAGCGACATTAAACCAACTCACTCACTCACTCATGTTGAAGAGCGGCGACAATGGTAATATTTTCATTCTTTTCTTTCATTTGCTGAAATGAAAGATCTACATGTAGTTAGGTGCAACAATAAGGTCTACGATATCGATGTATGTTCCCTTAGTTTTACCCTTCAGTATATGCGGGCTGTAACCCATCAAAAGCCTGTACGTAACGACGACAACTCGCTACTTGTGTCATGCATATCTCTGAATCTACAAGGTGAGAGATGAGCACATGCACACGAGTCGGAATGATTTCAACAACAAGTTGTCTGTATCCTTGAATGTCTCAAGCATGATAAGTGCAGGGAATACAAGGAGTACGAGTTTTGTAGAATCAGACACATGCACACGCATGCACACGCATGTTCGATCAATGATTCCTAATATGTGTATGCTGTTCTCTCTAACAGTACACCGTCATCTGGGTAGTACCTATAATGTTGGTTTGTTGTTTAACGCCGCACTCGGCAATATTCCTGCTATTTGACGGTGGTCTGTAAATAATCGATTCTGGACCAGACATTCCAGTGAATGACATCATGAGCATCGATCTACGCAATTGATATACGATGTCATGCATCAACCAAGTCAGCGAGCCTGACCAACTGATACCGTTAGTCGCCTCTTTCGACAAGGAATGTCGCCTGTTACGGCAATCATGGCTAGAACCTACAAGGACTTATGTGTACCTGTATATACCTGTATGCATGGCGTGACAGCCCCTTCTAACCCTGTGTCGGACTGCATAATACAGATAGCTTTTATTTCATTCTCGCGTGTTCAACATCCACAGACAGGAGTACCTGTGAGATCACATGAGACAATGGCGTGTATGCGTTGTCCTTGAATAATCTTTGTTAAGCGTGCGGTGTAAAACACCGTATATCTACCATCGCCATGTAATGTACGACAGTGGCGGCCATATTGGTTTGGAAGGGTTATGCAACTATCCTGCGTAACATTATAAGCTTGTGTTTACAGATCGTAGATAACATCTTCAACGACGTGAACAACGCAATACGTCGATTAAGACGGAACTACAACACCGCAGTGTAACTTAAACACAACATTGTCATGGACCTGACGTCCCGTTTGCTATCAGATTCAAGATGGCGGTGTCGGACCACAACACATGAGTGGGTCTATTTGGCATTGCCCCATCTACGTCATGGCTGTCTCATTCAAATCACTTTATAGAATGGCGACATTGTCTTCGATTGATAAGCGACGGTTGGGTAGCCTTGTGGTTAAAGCATATTCCCTCGTCACGCCCAAGGCCCGGTTCTATTCACATATGACTACAATGCGTGAAGCCAATTTGTGGTGTCCCTCGCCGAGATATTGCTGGAATATTGCTAAAAGTGGCGTAATACTATACTCACTCACTCACCCTTGTGTTGATAAAGGAAACACGTTATTTTAAGAAAGAAATGTATATAATCTGATATGCTATAAACGAGTAAGTATTGGAAGATCTGTTCGACCTGCCCAGCTTCAATGCGAAGAAGAGTCGGACTTTGAAAGAAGGGATCGTATACTCTATGATGAAACATGGTGGTTGTTCACAAGCTGGAGGCGGTGGGTAGCCGTGTGGTTAAAGTGTTCGCGGTTAAGACCCCAAGATTTCCCAAGTTGGCACAATGTGTGAAAGCAAATTTTTTTCGTATTGGCCCCACCTTCGAGTATCCAGAGTGTATCACATCTTCATTTATGACAACTATTTACCTTCAGAAACAGAATGGAGAAATAATACTCTGGATAATCGAGGATGGCTTGGCCCCTCCGATATGCAATGTAAGATTACCGGAATATAAAGAACCATTCGGACTTTAATAAACGGATGGGCAAAAGAACGTATACGCCCATGTTTGAAGATGGCTAGAAATGAAATAAACAAGAATTAGTTTGGTGGAGGTGTATTTGATACGGGTATCATAGTTGTGTTTTGGTCTTTAAGTTTGCAGTGTTTCGGCAACTGTTTTCAGGCTAGCAACGTTGGGTCAAATTCAGTTTTCAAATGTATACTTTCATTTGCCCGGCCGCTTAGATGTAAGATAAAAACATATAGTTAGTAAAACACTGCGTTTTATTCTCCACATTCGTGGGGCAGTAGGGGCAGTAGGGTAACCTAGTGGTTAAAGCGTTGGCACGCCACGCCGGAGACACAGGTTCGATTCCCGACATGGGTACAATGTGGGAAGCCCATTTCTGGTGTCCCCCGCCGTGATATTACTGGAATATTGCTAAAAGCGGCGTAAAACCATACTCACTCACTGTACATGTCGCGTTATCCCGCGTCGTGTCACCCTTTAGCAATGATGCATGCAGTGTTACACAATGAACGTGTGTATACTGAAGTCATCGTGTCGGTTTTATTAACTTGTGTCAGGTCCTTTTGTCTTCTCGTCATAAAATATGCTTAAAAGAAAATAACATATCATATCACCTCAAAGCTCTTCTCACGTACGGCCTAAGTTTAGCGCAACCGACTGTGCTATATATAGTGAGTGAGTGGTTTCACTCCGCAGCAATATTCTAGCAATATCACGGCAGGGGACACCAGAAATGGACTTCAGACATTGTCACGATGTGAGGAGCGAACGCTTTAACCCCTGACTGTTGTATAACTCCAATATTTTCATATTATATTGCTGTACAGAAAACACTAAGTGGAGCCAGCTCCAGGCCTCCAAGCCTATCACTTTATCGCTTTATCATACATCAATAATACCCATTTACTTAATGTTCCAAGATGGTATCCCCCATTACCCATTCCAACCACCCCCCCCCCCCCCCCCCCCCCCCCCCTTGTGTCCATAGACCCCCTTTCCAGGTCATTGGTCCTTTTTACTTTTGTCTATGGACATTTTTCAAGGCGTACACATGGCAACGTTCACACCTTCTCCCCATTAAAATCCGAACGACACCTATTGACATTGTAG
Organism: Haliotis rufescens; assembly: GCF_023055435.1. Taxonomy (NCBI): domain Eukaryota; kingdom Metazoa; phylum Mollusca; class Gastropoda; order Lepetellida; family Haliotidae; genus Haliotis; species Haliotis rufescens. The sequence goes on from NW_025963857.1 coordinate 320,644, forward strand.
TGCCTCATACCCGTCCCCAGTGCAGTCGTCATTACGGGTAGCTTACCCACCCTAAACGTGATTCATCTACACCCCTGACCTGCCATTGTGCAGCGAATCATTTCAATTTGGGGAGCAGTCGACGTTTACAAAACAGCGCCAACAACGACCCCCGAGTCATGCTGTTTCCGGCGACATATTTGCCTCGTAAGTCACCGTTGATCGACTGTTAGCCTATCACAGAGTGCCGTAGGTCACAACCGGTGAATTGACAGAAATCTGCTTATTTGCTGTCACGCTTGAATGCGTTATGTCTGTCAGTGCTGATGGAATGCGGCTGGCGAAGCTATCTGCCGCTATGTCTGCTCATGCGCGAAGTGATGCAACTCTTACAAGCAATAGCTTTGCGCATGCATGCTGCATGCACGTGTTGGGGCGTTTGTACACACCATCAGCAAGTCAGCTATCACTTGGCGCATGCATTACCAGGCGCACATGTATTATGCTAATTCTATTCAGGGAGTGTTACAATAGACAGTAACGATGCAATTTGAATTTTAAACGAGGCAGTATATAAGTGCACTGGTATTAACTATAATTTAGGGATGAACCCCCCCCCCCCCCCCCCCCCCCGATACGAAATAAGTGCGCGCTGCAGGCTGCAGACGTCAAGTTGACGTGACGTGTGGCTTAACGTTGTGGACAGTGAAATTCGGCTAATCCGGGTGCTTCCCAGCAGTCTCGCATACAGACCCGGAACGTAAATATCCGAAACACCCCCAAGCAAGTCTACACTACTTAAGCAATCTAGATTTGTTCAGTTCTGAAAATGAAGACATTCTCTTGGGCTTACTTTCAGATCGGTGTGACAACTGCGTAAAACAACATGCACTTGCCCCTATGTCTACCACATACATAATCACTGTGTATAAGCACGTGTGTATAACTATTATAGGCCCATCATGTAACCATTATGAGGTCATGTATGTAACCACTATAGCCAATGTATGTAACCACTATAGCCCATGTATGTAACCACTATAGGCCCATGTATGTAACCACTACAGGCCAATGTATATAACCACTATATAGGCCCATGTATGTAACCACTATAGCCCATGTATGTAACCGCTATAGGCCCATGTATATAACCTCTATAGGCCCATGTATGTAACCACTATAGGCCCATGTATGTAACCACTATAAGCCCATGTATGTAACCACTATAAGCCCATGTATGTAACCACTAAAAGCCCATGTATGTAACCACTACAGGCCAATGTATGTAACCACTACAGGCCCATGTAAGTAACCACTATAGGCCCATGTATGTAACCACTATAAGCCCATGCATGTAACCACTATAGCCCATGTATGTAACTACTACAGGCCCATGTATGTAACCACTATAAGCCCATGTATGTAACCACTATAGCCCATGTATGTAACTACTATAAGCCCATGTATGTAACTACTATAAGCCCATGTATGTAACCACTACAGGCCCATGTATGTAACCACTATAGGCCCATGTATGTAACTACTATAAGCCCATGTATGTAACCACTATAGCCCATGTATGTAACTACTATAAGCCCATGTATGTAACTACTACAGGCCCATGTATGTAACCACTATAGGCCCATGTATGTAACTACTATAGGCCCATGTATGTAACCACTATAGGCCCATGCATTTAACCACTATAGCCCATGTATGTAACCACTTTAGCCCATGTATGTAACTACTACAGGCCCATGTATGTAACCACTATAAGCCCATGTATGTAACCACTATAAGCCCATGTATGTAACCACTATAAGCCCATGTATGTAACTACTATAAGCCCATGTATGTAACTACTATAAGCCCATGTATGTAACTACTATGAGCCCATGTATATATGTAACTACTATAAGCCCATGTATGTAACCACAATAGGCCCATGTATGTAACCACTATAGGCCCATTTATGTAACCACTGTAAGCCCATGTATGTAACTACTATAAGCCCATGTATGTAACCACTATAAGCCCATGTATGTAACTACTATAAGCCCATGTATGTAACTACTATAAGCCCATGTATGTAACTACTATAAGCCCCTGTATGTAACTACTATAAGCCCATGTATGTAACCACAATAGGCCCATGTATGTAACCACTATAGGCCCATTTATGTAACCGCTATAGGCCCATGTATGTAACCGCACCATGTTAAGTATGTCAGTTACGATCTTAACTCTACGACTGTCGCAAGTCTATGTTAAGTATGTCAGTTACGATCTTAGCTCTACGACTGTCGCAAGTCTATGTCAAGTATGTCAGTTACGATCTTAGCTCTACGACTGTCGCAAGTCTATGTTAAGTATGTCAGTTACGATCTTAGCTCTACGACTGTCGCAAGTCTATGTTAAGTATGTCAGTTACGATCTTAACTCTACGACTGTCGCAAGTCTATGTTAAGTATGCCAGTTACGATCTTAACTCTACGACTGTCGCAAGTCTATGTTAAGTATGTCAGTTACGATCTTAACTCTACGACTGTCGCAAGTCTATGTTAAGTATGTCAGTTACGATCTTAACTCTACGACTGTCGCAAGTCTATGTTAAGTATGTCAGTTACGATCTTAACTCTACGACTGTCGCAAGTCTATGTTAAGTATGTCAGTTACGATCTTAACTCTACGACTGTCGCAAGTTTTTGTTAAGTATGGGAGTTACGATCTTCTTCGCGCGAGACTCACTGTGTGGCCCTGATGAAATGCCTACATCTACCACTGCAATACAAGAGCTGTAGACGACATCACGGTCAGTGCACCGAACAGGACGCTGCAGATGATGACGTCTCGGCTCACTGCCAACGTGCCCGAGGACGTCGTACAGGAAGAATGCAGGTCTGTGACGGGGAAGTGGGACATCGCTCTCATCCTACGCCTCACCCCGCATTGTTCAAAACCACAAGCGAGGATTTCCGCATGTTTGTATATGAATCAGATAGGAGTTAAATTAGTTTGAAAGTGAATAACACTCCCTGGGGTCAATCTACGCATTCCGTAAACAGTACCGCGGGGAAATACCGCAGAAATGTGATGGAAATGGAAATTGAAAAAGCAATTTATCGCGTTTTACGACCATTTTGAGTGATGTTATCGCCATGTATTATAGTCAAACGCATGAAGTCTCCGACCGTCCGTCGGCATTTATATCAGTGTTGAATCTCAATAATTGGGGTGTACTCTTAGAGTTGCAATATAACGACCACGTGGATGCTAGTTCATTTGGGAATCACTTGTGTCTCTCTTTGTTGTGGGGCGGTGGGGTAGCCTCGTGGTTAAAGCTTTTGCTTGCCGCGTGGAAGGTCCGTGTTCGATTCCCCACATTGGTACAAGGTGTGAAGCACATTTCGGGCGGCGCCAAACCCAAAGTGACGTAAAACTCAACTCACTCACTCACTCATTCAATATTCATTCGAAATTACGAATTAATCGTGAGCGACATCTGTAGCATACACCTGGGCAAATGCTAAACACCTTATCTGTTTTACATATAACCAACTTCAATGTATCTTATTACAATTTCTACATGTGACATCGACCTATATCTGATTGAGGTACGATTGTATGGTGCCGGCAGACCTAGAAAATAATCGGGGCAATCCGAGATTCGAACACACAAGCATAGGTTTCTGACGTGGCCAAGGGACGCAACTATGCACAGCGAATAGCAGCACCGTAGACAACTGGACCACCTCTGTCCCGAAAGTTGGTATAAGAACTATGTGTTCTTCAGACGCAGATGAAGTAGACTGTCGACCAGTCTCTGAAAATATATAATTTCGATAGGAACAAGCAACAACATTTTAATTAAAAAGGATATGCACGTCACCTGTTGCGAGACATTCCTCATTGATATGATGCATGTAATATCGCCTAGGACACCCGTATCAAATACATCTCCATGGAACTACCATTTCCTATTTGATTCATTTCAACCACCATTAAACCATCTTCCCGCGGCAAAGGTGTTAACTAACTTTAAAAGAAAGTCCAGTTTCCAGTGCTGCGGGACGATACCATTAAACATGGGTGTATACTATATTGTACCCGGCAGCCTAGGCTCATCCTGAAGTCTTGCTTCATGTATACTGAGATTGCAAATGTCTTAAAGACATTTCAGCCACAGCACAATGTTATTCTGAATCACATCATATCGACATGCAAAACTACAGACAGTTGTATTAAGTACGTTTATTAAGACAAACACATTGTCGTTTGAAAACGTTTTGAAGATTTTAACGGATATATTTCGGATAGAGAAATCTGTTGCACGACAAAAAACATGCAGCGAGACAGTCTGACAGAAAGCGGGTGGATTTGGATAATGAACTGTCCAGTTAATTCTCCTTTCTCTTTTGAACACGATGAGTTCCGAACACTGTGTTGTAACGACATAGCTTACCATGTATCATTCGTCATCACTCGCCCCTTTCCGTAACCCGCTATTCGGCTTGTCCCGGAATAACACGAGTTGGTCACGAATGACCATGTATTGAACGAGATCCCAACAAGCATGACAGCTACAGCTTGCTTCCTTCACCACCTGGTGGGACGGTGGGGTGGCCTAGTGGTTAAAGTGTTCGCTCGTCACGCCGAAGACCCGGGTTCGATTACCCACGTGGGTGCAATGTGTGAAGCCCATTTCTGGTGTCCCCCGCCGTGATATTGCTGGAATATTACTAAAAGCGGCGTAAAATCATACTCACTCACTCACGACCTTATGACCTGAGATGTATATATGACCTTCATTCCAATTATCTGTGTGTTACATGTTTGTTACCCACATTTAGGAAAATAATATGTAGGTTCCCTTGTGTAACATTATGTAACACCACCTATTAAATTGAATAAGAAAATATATAAAAAGATATCCCATTTTTCTCACATCGTAAGGGCATAAGAAAGTGTGTTGGCAGCAGTACTGTATTTCAGTACGACCAAGATGTTCATTGAAACCCTGCTGTCAGGATCCTTGTATATTCATGTCATCATTTGGATGGTCTGCCTCGTTGTATGTAAATATAGCTGCATTAAAGAAATCTTTTCAAACTTTGAAAACACCCAACCCCACAAAAAGAAAACAAAGACAACCCACATTATTGGCTCGAAATAATTACTAAATATGAATCTCATTAAAATCAGATCTTCGTGCTTTGTGAAGCGATCATCGATTTCAGATTTCAGATTATGTGTTCAATATGAGTATGTCACTTTGTTAAAGGACCTAATGTCTTTTTGTCACAAAATAAATAGAGAATACTATGTTAAGAAATGCTATTTTATTTGGAAGTATATAGTGGTGCTTAATTATTGTGCTGTACGTTTACGGCGAGGCTTATAGTTAACGCGAACATTGTCAACCCCGTCAATGTATCCGATAGAAAAATGTGTTTTGGTGTACCCCATCAAAACTATCAAGATTACACTGCAGAGTTGTATCCCTTAGAAATGCCAGTATCCACTGCTTGGGGTTTCGAATCCCACATTTGCCCAATCAACCCTTGTTTTGTCAGTTTCCAGTTTCACGAAAGAGAAGCACGCCTTATATATACATACGTCTTTTGTTGCCTATATATATTAAGTCTTCCCATTTAAAGCTGACCGCCTCCATGGTAGAGCGTCCGCCCGGAGAACGGAAGGTCGTGGTTTCGTGGTATCTCAGTGGGCTAGCACTTAAATCGGCAACAGTCCGGACAAGTACAAGCAGCCACACACACACACGTGCATGCACCTCGCTATATAAGTGCAATAATCTGGGTCGCGACATTAAACCCAATTTCACCTCACTTCACCATATGAAGCTACCACCCTTGGAAGAACTGAAATACTACTAGAGTAAAACGAACCTCACTCTTTCACTGAATCGCCGCGAATAGGTCGAAGATTGCTGACGCGGTGTTAACCAGTATTCACTCACTCACTCACTCACTCACTGGAGGGAGGTAGGGGCCAGCTGGACGTGGCCCGACTGTAGAGCCGATGATCCCGTCTATCGTTCGTGCTCGCCAACCATGCCCTTCTCCCAGCTCCCTGATTACAATCATATGTCATATTACAAACATGCTTGATCACTCAGGATTAGTGCCAACATCAGCTTCATCGTCAGATTATGTCTTCAGGTAACCGCCATATCCAGCGGCCATTATAACTGTGATATAACCCGATTCTAACCACGCTCTGATAACACGAGTTATACTGGGAGCTGGAACAGTAGACTGGGTGATGGGCGATAAGGGTTGTGTTTGTCCACCACCTCCCCAGGTGATGTAAGGTAAGAACGTCGCCGGTGACTCATCTGCTGACACCGAGGTCCCATCTGTTAACATCCATTACCTTTTTCCAGGTGTATGCGAGATAAGTCGGGTCAGCGCGAGAGGTTGTGTTTTGAGAAGGGTTTTAAGCAGATCTTTGTGAGTGTGTAACATGGCGCCCGCTCGTCATCTGGTATGGTGGAAATGGCGTCGCGGTGTTTTGTGTTTGTTTTCATAGATCAGTACAACACAATACAACACAATTGAGTAACACACCCTTAACTACCTTCCTCAAACCGAAAACAAGAAAGATATAACAAACACACATACACACACAACACACACACACACACACACACACACACACACACACACACACACACACACACACACACACACACACACACACACACACACACACACACAAACGCGCGCGCACGCTCAAACCCAAACATTAACCCAAACAAACCTCAACAAAAACAACCTAAAACCTAAATTGTTTATCCGAGTGAGTGAGTTAGTGAGTTTGGTATTACAGTATTCCAGTTATATGACGGCGTGTCAGCTTGGAAAGCCTGAAGTGATGCAGGTCTTAGACATTTACCACTTTGGTGAAACCCACGAGCACGGGTATGGTGCTGACAAACCTAGAAACATCATCGGGACGAAACCGGGCTTCGAAAACAAGCTCTTTGGTTTCTGGCCTGCAACTCTTCACAAGGAACTGTTCTCTGCCATACAGACCCTGTACATACAAACCCTGTAGTCTGCCATACAGACCCTGTACATATAGACCCTGTAGTCTGCCATACAGACCCTGTACATATAGACCCTGTAGTCTGCCATACAGACCCTGTACATACAGACCCCGTAGTCTGCCATACAGACCCTGTAGTCTGCCATACAGACCCTTTAGTCTGCAATACAGACCCTGTAGTCTGCCATACAGACCCCGTAGTCTGTCATAAAGACCCCGTAGTCTGCAATAAAGACCCTGTAGTCTGCCATACAGACCCTGTAAATACAGACCCTGTAGTCTGCCATACAGACCCTGTAGTCTGCCATACAGACCACGTAGTCTGCCATACAGACCCTGTAGTCTGCCATACAGACCCTGTAGTCTGCCATACAGACCCTGTAGATACAGACCCTGTAGTCTGCTATACAGACCATGTAGTCTGCCATACAGACCCTGTAGTCTGCCATACAGACCCTGTACATACAGACCCTGTAGTCTGCTATACAGACCATGTAGTCTGCCATACAGACCCTGTAGTCTGCCATACAGACCCTGTAGTCTGCCATACAGAACCTGTAGTCTGCCATACAGCCCCTGTAGACTGCCATACGGACCCTGTACATACAGACCCTGTAGTCTGTCATACAGACCCTGCAACAAATATATCCAATACAGCCCATGCAAGTCTATAATAGTTAGTAAGTCTAGGTTACTGCAGTTTCAGGGAATGAAGAGAGTCTCCGGGCTCCATTTTATCATATTATAATATTTTAAAAATATTTATATCATATTTAATTAAGATAATTTAACTGTTTTTTTCTGTAAAATATTTTCATTTCAGAGACTAGATGTTAGTCTAAGCGACTTGCGTGCTCTAAGACATCTGGGCCGGCGGTGCCCTCAACTTTCTCAGAAACAATCTCTCTATTCGTGGAGGAAGGTAGTTCCCAATCACTCAGGCTGCTTGTGAGAATACATCACTGCTTCTTCCACTCCTCCACACTTCACATTTGTTCATTCCGCCGACCATCATCTACCTTACTTTAAACAGATTCCTCAGGTATTAACGAAGCCCTTCCAGGGTTACCATAACAACCAAATTTTAGGAAGCCTTTTAATTCCAGTATTACACAAGTTGCACGCGCCAGTGCCAATGCAATCATCTCCAGAAGAAAGCATTAAAAGATGCACTACAGTCCGTTTGACTCCAAATGAGAACGATGAATTGCAAAATAACTCGAAATCCAGAAAAGTGTATGAAACATCAATACGGTACTTGACCATGAATACTCTGCACCCAACAAAATCTGAATTTTGTTTATTTTAAGACCCATGACGGATGAAGTTCTTTAAGAAACTATCATGTAATTTTGTATAGAAATGTGTACATGACACGTAGGGGGGACAAACCGTGGAAGGCACAGCGCAAGCACGCATGCACTGCACGTTCTGTGGTAGGGGAAATGACAGAGCGTTAGAGGGGCCGTCTCATGATAATTTCTGTCGCAATCTGACGCGCTCATGCCATAGATCTCGTCGTCGGAACTGCTGGTGCCTGAACCGACTGCCACTATTATAGGTTGGACTGTTGCTGGCCGTAGTCCATCTCGTGACCAATAACGTGGCTCTATCTCGTCAACGACTGTGGCCACACAACGCCTCCATGTTTCTACTGTTACCCGACCAAGGGATTCCTTTACGAGTTGTTCAACGTCTCGTAATTTGAACGTTGTGTTCGATCGTCCAAAGTCACCCTTGACGGTGCCCCATACCAACTCGATTGGATTCAGGTCGCAGTGATAAGGTGGCAGTTGTAAGACAGCGTGACCCTGACCCTTGATGTAACTGTCAACTTTATACACGGGGTCAGGTTTCATAGTTTTGATGATTTCATAGAACTGTGGTTTCGTCGCTCGAGAAGGAAAGGTAATGTTCCTCCGTTGCAGCCAAGTAACCATGTTACACTATGATATGGTGCATTGTCCATGACAATGAGAGACTTGGTAGGCAAAGCAGGGACTAATATATCTTTCACCCACTCCAGAAATACATTGCCGTTCATTTCTGTGTGGTAGTCCCTGTTGTCTTTGGCCTTGGAGAAAACCCTGACTAGCAGAACCAGCATGGAGAACTATGAGTCTTTCACCCTTTCCCATTGGAAACTTTCTACCAGACTCCTTACAGTCACCACTGGGTACCCACTGACTGCTGGCTGTGTGTGACGAATTTACCCATGTCTCATCTAAGAAGACGGGCTCATATCCTTCTTCACGTTTCTGCTTGATGGTTATCTTTTTGTATTTGTAACCAAATGTATGCAACAACTGCCATAGTTTGTACTTTGTAACACGTAAATCATGGTCAGTTTCAAGGTGTTTCTTCAAAATTCTTAGGGACAGGTACTTATTTTCTGAGTGCAGTTTAACAATTGCACGTCTGACTTGATCCCTCTGAAAACTGTCTAATTTATCAACCTTGCGTGGTTTTGACATGTTCCCTACCTCCTTGGCCTGACTATTTGTATCTCGTAGACTAACAACCTTTTTAAGTTTCTGAGGGGACATACCAAGAGCTTTTGAAGCTCGTTTCAAGAATTTATAATTGCATAAAAAGGCTTTGCTCTTTCTGCTTCACTTCTAAAGAAATCATACACATTCAAATTCAACTGTTTAACATCTGCTGAGTAGCGCATCTTGTCATTGAATGAACACGGTCACTGTGTAGCACGTGCAGACCGTGCTTGCGCTGTTCCTTCCACGGTTTGTCCCCCTACGTATCATGTACACATTTCTATGCAAAATTACATGATAGTTTCTTAAAGAACTTCATCCGTCATGGGTCTTAAAATAAACAAAATTCAGATTTTGTTGGGTACAGAGTATTCATGGTCAAGTACCGTATTGGTGTTTCATACTCTTTTCTGGATTTCGAGTTATTTTGCAATTCATCGTTCTCATTTGGAGTCAAACGGTCTGTAGTTATGGCGCCTCATTGTGTGAGCCTTTAAAGGGGAAACAACTCGCACTCCACTGTACAAGTAAATGAAGTGTGCTACGAACACACACACGCACGCACGCACGCACACACACACACACACACACATATATATATATATAGTTTTGTTTCTTCGTAGCTACTGAACTTGTTGGTAACTAGATCTCAGGTGGCTGAGTGGGTGAGATCGCTGTATTTGCGTGCTGGCGAGAAGGTGCCTCGAATCCCGGATGGGACTCAACCCAGAAAAGTGCACGAATTGTACTTTACTACGAAAGTGTAATCCCAAACATAACATTTGTTAAATCTCTATTATGAATACTTTGCCCAAGTCGACAAGATTCCTTGTACCGTGGCTCTTGTGATTCGCCACAGATTATCAAGTCCATTATGTCTGAATGTCTCTGTGATACAATAACAGAATATAAAGTATAATATACCTAACACTCGAGGAGGCAGTGGGTGTGGTGACTGCACGTGCGACCTGACCCCCAAGCATCACCATGCAACACAGCAGGTTGTTAGCGGTTGTGTGCGAAGACAGTGAGGGAACATGGCCTGGGAAACCTTGTCCTTATTGCATCGTCATGATTGTCGTGCGTTTTCTCTGTGAAACGATTGATGTAAGTATTGGTGGGCCATGACATGGACAAGATGAACACATAGGTATGTAAGTATTTATCTAAATATAGAACTGATGAAGTTATGCAAGTGGTAGGGCAAAGGTCAGTGAGTAGCGCTGGAGTTTCCGAGACATGCACGAGGTGTTGTGTGTACTTCACGCCCTGCAGAACAATGCCTGACGTAGTTCCCTGGAGTTTAAATATACTAAACTCACCATGCCCCATGTCGATACGCATCAAAAGCCATCAGCTGATGACAGTGCAGGTACACAGTACAGGGTTGACACACCGATGTAAGTGTTACGCAAGTTACAGAATCTAGGGGCTGGTCGACACACCGATGTAAGTGTTACGCAAGTTACGGAGTCTAGGGGCTGGTCGACCCACCGATGTAAGTGTTACGCAGGTTACAGAATCTAGGCACTGGTCGACACACCGATGTAAGTGTTACGCAGGTTACAGAGTCTAGGGGCCGGTTGACTCACCGATGTAAGTGTTACGCAAGTTACGGAATCTAGGGGCTGGTTGACTCACCGATGTAAGTGTTACGCAGGTTACAGAATCTAGGGGCTGGTCGACACACCGATGTAAGTGTTACGCCGGTTACGGAATCTAGGGGCTGGTCGACACACCGATGTAAGTGTTACGCAAGTTACAGAATCTAGGGGCTGGTCGACACACCGATGTAAGTGTTACGCAGGTTACAGAGTCTAGGGGCTGGTCGACACACCGATGTAAGTGTTACGCAGGTTACAGAATCTAGGGGCTGGTCGACACACCGATGTAAGTGTTACGCAAGTTACAGAGTCTAGGGGCTGGTCGACACACCGATGTAAGTGTTACGCAGGTTACAGAATCTAGGGGCTGGTCGACACACCGATTAAGTGCTGCACATTCCGCGTGGACCAGGAACAAGGAGCTCACCGCCGTGCCTGGCCATGACTCACTCTCAGGTGAATGGGAATAGACAAAATACATTCATTAATTTTGTCACGGCGGGATCCGAAATTCCTTCTCACTTGAAACTAAGCCTGCTTGGTTTCGACCCAGCCCCGCAGCTTCAAAACGCTTTGTTGTTGAAAGATGAGCTCCGGGGTCGCGAAACTAACGGAAAATTTACACACATCCGAGTAGTCGGACAGACTTATGTCGCATGCGATATGTTTCGTTACGGTTTTGGCTGTCGTTTCGACCAGTAGTATATGTTATATAGACAGGGTAAGTGCTGTGTAGAAAGATTCGGTCAGATATAGAAGCATTGATGGGTGAAGGTGATCATGGCATGAACAGAGAACAGAGGCAAGATGCAAATTAACATGCATACGATTTACCGACCAGAATCTGCATTTAAGGGAAAACTATGTAAATTATGTAATACATCTAAAATATGAATTTCATCCTGGGGATGATATTCACCTCACGGTTGTGCCTGGGAGGTCATCATGATAAAGAACAATATTCCATTAACAGTTCATACACGTTAACAGCGTCTCGTCGCGTTTTGTGGCGTCACTTTTAGACTGTCTCACAGCGGGGAGATACAGAAGTCATCTGCGCATGGGTGTGGTCGTTTGGGGTAGGGGGTAGGGGGTAGGGGGTAGGGGTGGGCGGTATGAGTGGGTAGGGATAAGACGTATAGGAGGGGTTAGTATAGTCTAAAAGAGATTTGAGCGTTTGGCAAAATAAATGGTTGTGCCACGCGTACACTGAAATGATTTACATTTGCAAGTGAGTTTTGAAACCCCCCCAGGTATGTCCAGGTATTCCAATACTATTATCAATTTGTTTTAAAAACTTTACAATGAACGAAATGTTCGCGCCGTTAGAACTGGAAGTTTCAAACTGACGAATTTGCCTTCGACAATGACGCCGACTACGAATTCCAACACGTCCACGTTGACAATGGCAGCCGCGCAAGGTGCAGACAACAAAAAACCTCAGGTAACATGTCTACTGTAAGTTACACCGCCGGCTGAATTCTTGACAGATACCCTCATTTAAACTGAAGCACAACGCGGCAAATTACCAGGTTTACCCCGATAAAGTACCGGGTTAGAAGGGTCGGCGTTATCGGCCAGGTCCCTGTAATCCACTCTTATTAAAGATAATCATCACACAGCTTTGCCCGTCTCGTTTTCCTGTGTACACCCAGTTTGTTCGCGTTGGCATTCTTCGAGTAAACTAAACCCTCCAGTGTTTGAATCACTCAGCCAAAGAAATGAATAATTTTGTCAATTTCGGCGTTCTAATGGCGGAGTAGATGGCACCGTCTGTTAGTACTGTAACGGGATACCTTCTAATTTCACCCAATTTTCTCCTTCCGTATATCGCCTCGTATTGACACAGCAAACCCAGTCAAGTAGACGCGATAGCGTTATTCCTGCACGTGGAGATGTTTTGTTCTTAACTTTAGAGTACGTGAATGGATGAATACTGTTTAACACCACAGTCAGCCATATTCAAGCTGTTCAGCGTCGGCCTGTAAATAATCGAGCCTGGACCAGACGATCCATTGATTGACATCTTGAGCATTTATGTCTCAATTAGGATACGATGACATGCATCAACCAAGCCTGACCACCCGATCCCGTTAGTCGCTTCTCACGACAAGCATAGTCGCCTTTTGCAAGAATAGATTGTTGAAGACCTATTCTACCCCGGATCTTCACGGGTCCACTACAGAAGAAATCCAATTGACGTGGCTTCCTCAGACAGCCGCTGTATATGTGCATCAGTCAGTAAACAAAAGAAACTAATATTTATGTTTAATCACGTCATGCATTTGTTTACGTGAACAGCGACTGATAGTCTTAAAATCCTGGTTCACTAAATACGTAATGAAGTAGTATATTGATATAACAGTCCATTCATTGACCAGCACATCCCAACGCTGTTGTAATCACACCAGCTTGAAGTTTAGATGATTCATCAATGTAAATGTAGTGTATAAGAGAAATGTGTTCATCCAGACTAGCACCGACATGTGTCGTGTGAAGGTTGCCTTAAGCAGCAGAATGTTGAGCTCTTCGGGACATCCTTCTGTGCTAACCACATGCTTCGTAGAAACAGGTTGCAACACATGCGGGTAATAGTTCTGTATTTTACGTCCGCTTCCGTCACTTAGTGCTTCTCTCCTGAATCGGCGGCGTGTCATCACTACAATCAATCGTTAGCTGCTGTTGGTGGATGGGGTAGAATTTGTTACATCTTCATCAGTATATATTCAATGCTCTTGGTGATCTCTCACGATGTCTACGGTCATCGTCGTAGGAAGGAAGTAAGTCACACACGTGAACTGTTTGGTAGACATTACTTAGAAGTTGACGGATGACAAAGTAGACACAATTTATGGATAACAACTTCTTTAATGCTGTAAAGGCGACGTTTCGGTATAGAGCCTTATACCGTTGTCAAACAAGTCACGCACGTGTTTTGGGCGGCCACAGCCTCTCTCCACACCAGACAAGGCACTATGTGGTTATCCATGTGTTTCCACACAGGTCAAGATGAAATGGTTCGTATGATCATTAGGTTTTACGGTAAATCTAGGGTTGATGGTTTGATCATGTAAACTGCCAAAAGAAAAGAAAGTGTACACCCATGTTTGATGGTGACTAAACGCGAAACAAACAAGAAATGGTTATTCGATGGTGATGTGTTTGATACGGGTATCATAGATATGTTTTGGACCTAAGTTTTCAGTTTTAATAACGTTTGTATTCCTTGCATGGTCAAATCCAGGTTTCAAGTGTATAATTTCTTTGGTCGGCAGTTGGTTAGATTTGGGCTCCAAACTTGATGGTTTGTTTGTTTACTTTGACACGGGCTCGAGGCTTGATACTTCCTTGTCATGATAGTTTGCTAGTCACAAGAACCACTCTTCACTGTAAACTACAACAGGAAATATTCTTACTTTAATTTCCTCTGTAAAAGTTGGTTTCGAGAAAATAAAATATAATGTAACAAGCTTATTCTTGTGTTATTGAGCTTGACCAAAGATGGACTTAAGACTACCCCTGTTTATGTTCTAGTCTAAAGAAGAGCTTACATAATGCTTCGACGTCACACATATGCTTTTGTCTCGCATGTATGACATTGTACTGTATAGTTCTTCCGTCACCGAGATTTAAGTCCGGTTTAAGTCCGCGTTAATAACGAGAACAACTCACCGGACCTCCGAGATCCGAGTGACATGTGAAAAGTAAATCCGGATTTGGAAGCGTCAGTTATTAAATTGGTCACTTGTCACAAGATGTCAGTCCTGACTCCGCAGTGTCGGAAGTTCGAAAGAAACAGGTTTTACTTGATGATAAACGTTGATTAAACGTAATTCGGTACTGGTCTGGTTGGATTAGCCAGAGTCCGGTTTAGACAGATTCCGCTGTACCAAGTGTAAAGGATGAACTTGTTCTTGTGGTTCGGGGTTTCACCTTCCGCTGGTGGTCGGACACACAACTACACACAAGTATTTACAAAATGGACGGACTTTATTTCTTAGTATATACATGTATCACAGTGTCGCTTGATGCGGGGCTAATACGTACTGTTAATAAATAACAAAGAAAAGTAAACTGAAAAGAAACTATAATGCTACTGCATAAACAGATTGACGCAGGACGATTTCGACTTAAGACACATTTACATCTTTAGAAATACGCTGAAACCTCGTGAATCCGGACGGTGGTCCGGACTAGGGAGGTTTCCCAGTAGTGCCCCATTGAAAGCCCCGAGCCCTGTACACTACCCCTGGACTGCGTATACTGATGCGTCGGGGCATTCCGCTAGGGTGAGCGTGGTTGGTTCAGTCATTCCAACAGATTCGAACCCCGACCAGCGGATCCAGGCCTCTACCGTATACTAAGGCTATTTCTGAGTAACTCAAAGTTATCTTTATCAACCACATCAATCTATATTAATCTAAATACAGTGAAAACCGTTAATCCGAATAACCTGATCAACGTGAAATCGTCCGAATATACAAATGTCCGAATTAACGAGTCATAGGTTATAGGTTATGAACTTTTCAATGCCGGACTTACGGGGTTACAAAGGTACAAACATGGCATAATTCTTCAATGAATTTCAAAAATATAACAAAACTGATAAAGTTGCGTATATGTGATGTAGCTACCCACAGTTGTAGTTCACATCGAAGTTAAAGAAGAATCATAGAAGACCTGATTGGAAAGTTATAAGAGTTCATGTCTGTCATCCCTGCGTCTATAACGTTTTGATTGAAAGTCAGTTTATACATGTAACATTAACACACAACGCCAAGTGAACAGTGTGCACGCTTCAACGGGCTAAAACCTGGACCATTGGATAGTGCCGCCATCTGACTGGACCCAGCTATATGTAGTCACGAGACATCACGTGTCACGTGTTGATTTGGGGTGTCAGATGTATTTTCAAACAATTTGCACGGTTGTCGAAATAGTGATGAAAAATTAAATTACAAATAATTTTTTTAATAATACGGTTAGCTGGATTAATAAAAAATTAACAAAATCTTCAGCGTTAAGGCGGTGTTATGGATTTCAAATTCTTTATTCAATGAGACGTTTCAGGACAGATGCCAGTCCTTGAGCAGCATCTGTACCGAAACACTCTTCAGTGATACGGCAACATCTAAAATGCCACCAAGATATAGCTACAGTTTTGTCTTTCAATCTGTTTCTTTGAACGGCCGTTGAAGGCGATTGTAAACAAACGTGTTCTACTTGTGTGGAGTAGGGATGATCTTTAAGATGAAGTTAGGGCAAGCCCAGAAATAGGTCTGAATCAATCCACTTCGTCACTTCGAACCCTTCAAACATTCCCATCATGTCTTGTTACTGAAATTATTATTCGGTGCTAAAGTAAAATAGGACTGAAGTAAAGCTTTTGGTTTCCCAGGGACCGATAAATTATTAATCATAATATGAAACTGATTCAAGGCATGGAGAGAACCTCGTTAAAGTCGCTTGCCCATCAAACAGAAAGTAGCTGTATCCTCACACGCCAGCAAGGTCCACGTTTCCCCTTCACATATACTACCCAACGGTTGATAGGGATGCTTCCGTTATTCAATGATATACAAAACTGAATACAGTAAAATACGTTTATAACCAACACGCTTGTAACGAACTGACGGATATTACGAACTTACTTTTTGGTTACCGCCATTTGCTGTATAGATGTTGTATGTATGCTTATACCGAATTACGGTTATAACGAACTAAAATTAGTGGTCCATTTGTGTTCGTTATAACCGTAGTTTACTGTATATATAAACATGTGTAACTATAATGTGTAATCTGTCTCCCTGTCAATAGTTGATTAGTATACACAGTTGAAGTACATATTTGTTGTTCTGCCAAAGGGCCTTACGATAGTCGTGGCGCTGAGAACGTTTTGTGGGACGTTCTTAGCGGCACGACTATCGTAAGTCTATGTACTGCTAAGGTTCCTTAGTGAAACGATTATATATATAACATCTTGGGATCCGACGATGTCCTTAGACTACACTAGCATACCACCAACAGACAGTCTTCAGGTACACTTCATCTGTACAGCGTTATCGCCAGGGAACACCTGTACCGGATTGCCTGGTCGATGATTGTAGCGATTTGTTAAAGGGGACTCATTCCAAGTGTAGGTGCAGATATCGTGCACACAATGGTGCCGTGAAACACTGGCGTGGGGTACTGAGACCGGTGATTAACTTCTACATATTCATTACAAAATTTGAGCAGACAAAGACAAGATTTTTAGATTTGCCACAGCTACCAAATGTCCAGACCTTAGTCACCCCCGACAACTCCTGATGCCGATAGACTGGAGGACGATGATGTTGCACTGCCAGCACGTGCAGCATCTCAGACTCATAAACAGGTAAGGGAGGCAATCAGACGTCATGGGTGCATATCCTTTCTACTGTAGTCGTCTCCACGCGCCAGGGGTGTCACGTTACCAAGGCTATGGACAGGCCCTCGGGTCGATGGTGAAAACTGTTGTCATTTCGTAAGCGAGTGAATTGTGAGTTTGTCTAAGGCTCTGGTACATTCCTGTGAAGAAAAGATGAGGATTGAGATAATTTAAGAGTAATGGTTTAATTTACAAAATCCACCATAGCACCTTGACCGGTGCAGATGAGTTATCTTTCCCTATCCACTAGGTGGCACGGATGTCTCAGTCGTCTTAGATGCCGCAATTCATTGTGCAGAGTTGCGGCCCTTAGTCGTGCCAGAATCCTATGATCGTGGAATCGAACTCCGCCTCCACCCTAATTATATTTCCCGCTTCGTCAGCACCACTGTGTTCATGGGTTTAACTAAATGCTAACCGTCTGAAGCCTGCATCACTTCAGGCTTTCCTCCGAAATATCGGGTTTGTCAAGCCGACACGCAACACAAATACACCGTTATGGATAACAACTTCTGATTTACTGTTTCGATGTAGATTTTTACACCATTACCAAGCTGCAGTGACAACAACCAAGACTAGGGATGAGAGGTACATGTATATATGTACGACATTCCGTGATAAGCAGCAGGTTAACATTGACAACAACAGGTAATAGATAACAAGCAGCATACAGATAAACGGATGAAGCCAGATGTACAGTAAGAATAACAAAGAGCACACAGGTGATGAAGCACACGGGTGATCAAGCCAGGTGTACAGTAAGGATAACAAGTAGCATACAGATAAATGGTTGAAGCCAGATGTACAGTAAGGATAAGGATTAAAAGGGTTCAACGGTTGTGACAAGCTGATTCGATCCTAATTAAATCGAAACGTCGCTATATGCAATAAACCAGAAGTTGTTGTCCATAAATGTGTACATTTTCTGACTTACTTACCAACTTCTAGAATGTCAATCACACAGTGAGCTGACACGCGATATAACTGGATAATTATTCCAAGCGGCGTTAATCCCAACTCACTCACTCACTCACTCTCTTCTTCCTTTGTGCAGGGAATCCAGGGTTGGTAGTTAAACCACTGGCTAGGTGAATCGTTGGACATAATGGCTACAGACTATTGATACTACATAGATTGGTGACGACCGTGTCGGCATTGACCAGTGGTCATCATATCACTGACGAGTATTCCCATCCCGGCATTGTGCAAATTGTTTGAGACACCGAGCAGGTATATCCGAAGCGCCGTAAAAGGGCCTTGTCATGGACAGTAGTTGATTTCGTCAACAATGACCTGTGCTTGAGTTGTGAATGAGTTAGGGACAGCTCCACTTTGAGTGAGTATGTTTTTACGCCACTTTTAGCAATATTCCAGCAAGATCATGGCGGGGTACACCAGAAATGGGCTTCACACATTGTACTTATGTTGGAAATAGAACCCGTGTTTTCGGCGTGACGGGCGAACGCTTTAATCACAAGGCTACCCCACCGCCTAACCTCCACTTTAAACAAAAGTCATTAACGTCAGTTTGAACAGCGCGGATTATAACAGTTGTTTCTGTGCATGTCAGAAGTGCGAGAAAAGTCCAAAGTAAATAAGGCTGAGGAAGGGGTTCGAACCCACTGCTGGCTACTATTGATTTCATCCTCGTGATTAAAGGGTTCCTTTACACACCTCATCAGGCAGGTGACAAATAACATCCTCGTGGCTCAAGGCTTATGTTACATACCTTATCAGGGTAGTGACAAAATTAAAAACATCCTCGTGGTTCAAGGGTTGTGTTACATACCTTATCAGGGTAGTGACAATATTTAAAACATCCTCGTGGTTCAAGGGTTATGTTACATACCTTATCAGCGGAGTGACAAAATTAACAACATCCTCGTGGTTCAAGGGTTATGTTACATACCATATCAGGGTAGTGACAATATTGAAAACATCCTCGTGGTTCAGGGGTTCAGTAACATACCTCATCAGGGTAGTGACAAAATTAACAACATCCTCGTGGTTCAAGGGTTATGTTACATACCATATCAGGGTAGTGACAATATTGAAAACATCCTCGTGGTTCAGGGGTTCAGTAACATACCTCATCAGGGTAGTGACAAATTTAATAACATCCTCGTGGTTCAAGGGTTGTGTTACATACCATATCAGGGTAGTGACAAATAACATCCTCGTGGTTGAAGGGTTTTGTTACATGCCATATCAGGGAAAAGACAAAATTAATAACATCCTCGTGGTTCAAGGGTTATGTTCCATACCTGATCAGGGTAGTGACAAATAACATCCTCGTGGTTCAGGGATTCAGTAACATACCTGATCAGGGAAGTGACAAAATTAATAACATCCTCGTGGTTCAAGGGTTATGTTCCATACCTGATCAGGGTAGTGACAAATAACATCCTTGTGGTTCAGAGGTTCCATTACATACCTAACAAGGCAGTGACATATGCCATCCTGGTGGACCAAAACTCTCTACGCGCCTCATCTCAACAACATACCATCGTTCATGACATCCTCGAGGTTGAGGGGGCTCCGGAACAAGTGGACGGTGACGATGTGGTTGGGGTCCTTGTAGAAGCGCCTGATGCCCATCACACTGGAGGTCTGCACGACGTAGGGCTGGGCATGGTACTTCTGGAGGAGGTCGGCGAAGGGCGTGGCGAAGTTGTGTTTGTAGTGCATGTAGCAGTCGGGGTCCTTCAGGCGGATCTCCGAGATCATGAACGTGTTCAGAGCTGCAAGGGAAACATGTGCTGTCAAACTGAAAACCGTGAATCTTATAAATATATCCAGTTGTTTGTTGTTCAAGAAACCCGCCGAGATATGACCATGGTACCGATGATGGTTAAGCGGGTATCGTGACGTTACATCGTCTTAGACTGGTATTTCGAGATCAAGGACTTTGAGTTCTAGTATACTGTATTCTGAGTGTTGATAGTACAATGAAACAATAATTAACGGTAATTGTCCGAAGACAAATACCGGTCGAAAAAATCCCCAAATATATATGTGTATCTTCAGATTTGGATTTCCTTGTCTAACATGGCAGTGTTCAGAACAAATGGCACATAACATGCACCTATGTAATGATTCCACATATTTGATGGTGCGTAGATCGCAGGAGCGACATGGCTACACGCATTAGTGCATGGATAACTGCATCCTTGAATATCCAGTTTGTTATATCTTCATTCTATTACGATTAAAACCCTGAACCCATCCCTCGCCACAGCTTCAGGCGTCACCACGCTACAACATTGCCGTCCAATCGAATTACATTTACATCCGAGAGACATTCTGTGGGAAGAACGTGATCAGAAAGTTTTGTTTGTTGTTTAACGCCGCATTCAGCAATATTCAAGCTATATGACGGCGGTCTGTAAATAATCGCGTCTGGACCAGACAGTCCAGTGAATGACATCATGAGCATCGATCTACGCAATTAAGATACGATGACATGCATCAATCAAGTCAGAGAGCCTGACCACCCGATCCCGTTAGTCGCCTATTACGTCAAGCATAGTCACCTTTTACGACAAGCATGGGTTGCTGAAGACCTATTCTAACCCGGATCTTCACAGTGTGATCAGAAAGGTAGTGACAGTGACGTCCAAACTGGAGCTATGTTTACAAATGGGTCCAGGGTATTTATTATACGAAAATGGAAATATTATACACTGGGCAATCGAGGATGGTTTCACAGCAGCGATGATGGTATGTCACTATGTGACAAACACTGGATGTATTCTGTACATGTATATATATTGCCGTCGCACCTCCTTCGTTGTCTGGCGAGTAATGGCGGTCCACCACCCACGCCTGACAGTGACCTGCGCACTGGGGGAAGTCGGGCTGCTTGAACTTCGGGTCTGACCGGAAGAACATGTCGGCGGAATCACGTGACGGGAAGTAAAAAACGATACAGCCTTCATCCACCGACGAGTCATAGCCATAACTGAAAACCTTGCAATGGAATGACATCGTTAGCATCACGGACAGATCAGGTCGAGTGAAAAAAACAGATCACTCTCGTAAAAATACAGTTGTTGGTTGGTTGGTTTGATGTCTAACGCCCCACTCAGCAGTATTCCATCTATATGACAGCGGTCTGTAAATAATCGAGTCTGGACCAGACAATCCAGTGATTGATATCATGAGCATCGATCCACGCAATTGAAATCGATGACGTGCATCAACCAAGTCAGCGAGCCTGACCACCCGATCCCGTTAGTCGCCTTATACGACAAGCATAGTCGCCTTTTACGGCAAGCATGGGTTGCTGAAGACCTATTCTACCCCGGATCTTCACGGGTCCGTAAAAATACAGACACGTGTAAATTTGCCTACACTCCTGCGCCAAACGTTTGTATTAACTTCAATGGTGTGTAAGCGTAAAATCTGTTGTGGCAGTGGTTTATATATATAATACGAAATCAGAGACACCGGTCAGCACAATAATGTTGTACAAGCCCCGCCCACTAATTTATCAGCCAATCAGGAAACAATAATCCGTTAGTGGGCAGTCTTTTAGGTAATGTTAGCTAATCAAATGCCATTACATCACTTGCAATAAAGGCCATTTTGTTAATTCTTATATTGCGCATATTTCAACACCACACGGGGGTATGCCCAAACTTACAATCATGCTCAGCTCCCTGGGGATTATACAACCTAAGCTGCCTGTGATTCGCTAGAAGGTTAACAGCCACATTGCCATCTCATCCTACCGGGTACCCATTCGCTGCTGGGTGAATAGAGGCACATTTCGAACAAAGTCACTTGCCCACGTGGTACATGTGTGTCAGTGCAATGTCAACTATAGACACTAGTGTCCCACTATGAATTTTCATGTAATTATTAAGAGACATCATCTTATAGCTGCAATTTCTAACGTTTTGAGCCGTAACTGCTTCTTACAAATATATTTGAATCAATTAAATATTTATGAAAAAGTAAATCTTATATTGTGTTTAAAATTGTTGTAATTTATGTGAGGTAGGTGGGTACTGTATGGCAACAAGAAAGACGACATGTTTTTGTTCAGTGCGAATATTTTAACAATTTCAAAGAATTCCTGGATTCGCCACTTCAACAGGTATTAGTAGGACTTTTTATAATATTAAAGTGACCTAATAACTACGTGTACATCCTCACACCCCTTTCCCATTTATATCTTATGTTTGAGTGCATGTAAATGTGTAAAGCTCGTCCCTGTCTGGTGTGTGTCACCGACACGGCATCATGTACAGTACAGTTTACTTATTCACAATCATTTCTAGGACAAGCACAGTTCAGATGCAACCTCTGATGTTAAATATATGTGCGGACGCCATGTGTTTCGTAGGTAGCCTCAAGAGTTATGACACTTGGTGGTCGACTTGGTGAATCTCCTACACGTTGTATAGCAGCTTCAACATTTTTAAAGATGGTATTGGTGAATTTATACAAGTTTTTCATATGTAGTCAGCACTCACCTTCCTAGCGATGCCGACAAACCTGCCGCCGTATATCCCCACCGTGCGACTGGCCCTCACACAGTCCTGACCCGCCTCCTGCACGTTCTTACCCCCGTGGGTCGGGAACAGGATGAACAGGTAGCACCCATCTGTCTGAAACAACAGCAGCAATAGTCACTGGATTGAAACAACCAGCAGGGAGAAGTCATTGAACTGAACAACCAGTAGGGAGAAGTCATTGAACTGAACAACCAGTAGGGAGAAGTCATTGGACAGAACAACCAGTAGGGAGAAGTCATTGAACTGAACAACCAGTAGGGAGAAGTCATTGGACAGAACAACCAGTAGGGAGAAGTCATTGGACAGAACAACCAGTAGGGAGAAGTCATTGAACTGAACAACCAGTAGGGAGAAGTCATTGAACTGAACAACCAGTAGGGAGAAGTCATTGAACAGAACAACCAGTAGGGAGAAGTCATTGAACTGAACAACCAGTAGGGAGAAGTCATTGAACTGAACAACCAGTAGGGAGAAGTCATTGAACAGAACAACCAGTAGGGAGAAGTCATTGAACTGAACAACCAGTAGGGAGAAGTCATTGAACTGAACAACCAGTAGGGAGAAGTCATTGGAATGAACAACCAGTAGGGAGAAGTCATTGGAATGAACAACCAGTAGGAAGATGTCATTGGAATGAACAACCAGTAGGGAGAAGTCATTGAAATGAACAACTGGTAGGGAGAAGTCATTGAAATGAACAACAAGTAGGGAGGAGTCATTGAACCGAACAACCAGCAGGGAGAAGTCATTGAACTGAACAACCAGTAGGGAGGAGTCATTGAACCGAACAACCAGCAGGGAGAAGTCATTGAACAGAACAACAAGCAGGGAGAAGTCATTGAACCGAACAACCAGTAGGGAGGAGTCATTGAACTGAAACACGTCTGCTTGTCTGTAACCAGCAAACACTCTCACATTAGCACATAAAACAAAGAGCAATTTGATGGATGAAATAAACAAGGCTAAAAATCCTGAGAGCACAATTTCTTACCCTTGGCATAATATATTTCCAAATATGTAAACCTTACATATATTAAAACAAGTATTTCAAATGTTAAAAGGCGTGTGTTAGTGGCAGTGTTGGTCATGCTTGATGTACGCCAAATAGGAGTATATGTTAATCCTAATTGAAATCAATATGATTTTTTTGTAATATTTCAAATATGTTTAGAGAGAATCGAGTTGGTTGACGAAATTAATGCAAATCTTTGCCTTTGGAAACTGCATGAGTATAAGTTTGTTAAAATACCCGTAAGCTTAAAAAGAAACTATATTAATGAATACGAAAGCTCTTATATTTATCACACGAACACTACAGGTTAATTGCTTGTGTAGGATATACCAGCACTATCGTGTTTCACCAATAAACGATGCTAATTACCCTGTTTGTCTCCGGGAGGTGCCTTTAGGTGGCAATTGACACCACATAAAACCAGGACATACGTGTGTACGTTACTGTATAGCGTTACAACACTGTACATGATAGATCGCTTCCACGTTAAGAAACATTCTCCAGTAGAGCAACTAATTATGGAAGGTCGCGGTGGTTTCAAACAACACAGTTGCGTGTGGAGTTTGATAAAGATGGCGACCAACACACACAGATCATATCACGAAGGCGCTGAGCTAGTCTACGTCATTGTGCGACGTTCTACACACGGATTGTCAGGCAGTATTACAGTGGCTATATGAAAGTGAACAGGTGGCACAATAGGGAATAATGCGACCTCGCCTGTCTCATTCGTGGCCACAAAGACCATGTTGCTAGCTTCATTCAAGCTTATGGTTACCCGATTGTACAGGACAATCAGCCAGGTAAATCGCGTAACGCCGCATAAGGTCAAATATCACGGCCTGCGTGAAATCCCTAATACATGTTGATTTTGCGATCTTGCTTCGAAGGTGGTGAGCGCACATAGATAGACAATATGTTGAATACAGTAAAACTTTAGAAACGATTCTGAAAGTTTTGCTCGACAAAAGAACAAACATGTTCTGTTTTATTCATCATCACTCGCTCCTTTCCGTAACCTGCAAGAAGACTCGTCACCCAATCGATAAATCTTACGTGCAAAAATACGACAAACCAATCAGAATGCGCGTATGACTTCAAATACTTCGGTCAAACAATCCCACAGGAAGAATTTGATTTTACATGTGTCTTGCATTTCAAAATATACCAAAGATACACATAAAAGTGTTTAATCATACTGCATAATACTGTAAGTCCCAATGTGTTTAATCATACTGCATAATACTGTAAGTCCCAATGTGTTTAATCATACTGCATAATACTGTTAGTCCCAGTGTGTTTAATCATACTGCATAATACTGTAAGTCCCAATGTGTTTCATCATACTGCATAATACTGTTAGTCCCAATGTGTTAAATCATACTGCATAATACTGTAAGTCCCAATGTGTTTCATCATACTGCATAATACTGTTAGTTCCAATGTGTTTAATCATACTGCATAATACTGTAAGTCCCAATGTGTTTAATCATACTGCATAATACTGTTAGTCCCAATGTGTTTCATCATACTGCATAATACTGTTAGTCCCAATGTATTCAATCATACTGCATAATACTGTTAGTCCCAATGTGTTCAATCATACTGCATAATACTGTTAGTCCCAATGTGTTTAATCATACTGCATAATACTGTTAGTCCCAATGTGTTTCATCATACTGCATAATACTGTTAGTCCCAATGTGTTTAATCATACTGCATAATACTGTTAGTTCCAATGTGTTTAATCATACTGCATAATACTGTAAGTCCCAATGTGTTTAATCATACTGCATAATACTGTTAGTCCCAATGTGTTTAATCATACTGCATAATACTGTAAGTCCCAATGTGTTTAATCATACTGTATAATACTGTTAGTTCCAATGTGTTTAATCATACTGCATAATACTGTAAGTCCCAATGTGTTTAATCATACTGCATAATACTGTTAGTCCCAATGTGTTTCATCATACTGCATAATACTGTTAGTCCCAATGTGTTTAATCATACTGCATCATACTGTTAGTCCCAATGTGTTCAATCATACTGCATAATACTGTTAGTCCCAATGTGTTTCATCATACTGCATAATACTGTTAGTCCCAATGTGTTTAATCATACTGCATAATACTGTTAGTCCCAATGTGTTTAATCATACTGCATAATACTGTTAGTCCCAATGTATTCAATCATACTGCATAATACTGTTAGTCCCAATGTGTTCAATCATACTGCATAATACTGTTAGTCCCAATGTGTTTAATCATACTGCATAATACTGTTAGTCCCAATGTGTTTCATCATACTGCATAATACTGTTAGTCCCAATGTGTTCAATCATACTGCATAATACTGTTAGTCCCAATGTGTTTCATCATACTGCATAATACTGTTAGTCCCAATGTGTTTAATCATACTGCATAATACTGTTAGTCCCAATGTGTTTCATCATACTGCATAATACTGTTAGTCCCAATGTATTCAATCATACTGCATAATACTGTTAGTCCCAATGTGTTCAATCATACTGCATAATACTGTTAGTCCCAATGTGTTTAATCATACTGCATAATACTGTTAGTCCCAATGTGTTTAATCATACTGCATAATACTGTTAGTCCCAATGTGTTTAATCATACTGCATAATACTGTTAGTCCCAGTGTGTTTAATCATACTGCATAATACTGTAAGTCCCAATGTGTTTCATCATACTGCATAATACTGTTAGTCCCAATGTGTTAAATCATACTGCATAATACTGTAAGTCCCAATGTGTTTCATCATACTGCATAATACTGTTGGTTCCAATGTGTTTAATCATACTGCATAATACTGTAAGTCCCAATGTGTTTAATCATACTGCATAATACTGTTAGTCCCAATGTGTTTCATCATACTGCATAATACTGTTAGTCCCAATGTGTTTAATCATACTGCATAATACTGTTAGTCCCAATGTGTTTAATCATACTGCATAATACTGTTAGTTCCAATGTGTTTAATCATACTGCATAATACTGTAAGTCCCAATGTGTTTAATCATACTGCATAATACTGTTAGTCCCAATGTGTTTAATCATACTGCATAATACTGTAAGTCCCAATGTGTTTAATCATACTGTATAATACTGTTAGTTCCAATGTGTTTAATCATACTGCATAATACTGTAAGTCCCAATGTGTTTAATCATACTGCATAATACTGTTAGTCCCAATGTGTTTCATCATACTGCATAATACTGTTAGTCCCAATGTGTTTAATCATACTGCATCATACTGTTAGTCCCAATGTGTTCAATCATACTGCATAATACTGTTAGTCCCAATGTGTTTCATCATACTGCATAATACTGTTAGTCCCAATGTGTTTAATCATACTGCATAATACTGTTAGTCCCAATGTGTTTCATCATACTGCATAATACTGTTAGTCCCAATGTATTCAATCATACTGCATAATACTGTTAGTCCCAATGTGTTCAATCATACTGCATAATACTGTTAGTCCCAATGTGTTTAATCATACTGCATAATACTGTTAGTCCCAATGTGTTTCATCATACTGCATAATACTGTTAGTCCCAATGTGTTCAATCATACTGCATAATACTGTTAGTCCCAATGTGTTTCATCATACTGCATAATACTGTTAGTCCCAATGTGTTTAATCATACTGCATAATACTGTTAGTCCCAATGTGTTTCATCATACTGCATAATACTGTTAGTCCCAATGTATTCAATCATACTGCATAATACTGTTAGTCCCAATGTGTTCAATCATACTGCATAATACTGTTAGTCCCAATGTGTTTAATCATACTGCATAATACTGTTAGTCCCAATGTGTTTAATCATACTGCATAATACTGTTAGTCCCAATGTGTTCAATCATACTGCATAATACTGTTAGTCCCAATGTGTTTCATCATACTGCATAATACTGTTAGTCCCAATGTATTCAATCATACTGCATAATACTGTTAGTCCCAACGTGTTTCATAATACTGCATAATACTGTTAGTCCCAATGTGTTTAATCATACTGCATAATACTGTTACTCCCAATGTGTTTAATCATACTGCATAATACTGTTAGTCCCAATGTGTTTAATCATACTGCATAATACTGTTAGTCCCAATGTGTTTAATAGCATGGAACATATGTGAGGTTCGGGAGATATACGTGAATTATAAGCAACAAGTTGACAAGTCGTTTAGCTATGCCCGTTTGCGCAGTCGGAAACATAGCCACGAGAAGGGCACGAGTCGCTATTCGTCACGTCCCAGAATAACACGAGTTCTGTTTCTGTCTGGGGCGTGAGGTAGGTTTAGTGGCTTCATGCTAGGTATATGAGTGTTGTTTCAGTCAAAATATTCCAGCCATATCAAGGCGACTGTAAACATTGCACTTTGGACCAGACAAACTAGTGACTGAATTTAAGGCCGCTTTGAACAGTATTCCAGTTATATCACGGCATGTCTGCTGATTGTGGAAGGAAAGTCCGAAGTGATGCAGGTCGCAGACGTTTACAACTTTGGTGAAATCACGAGCACGGGCATAGTGCTGAAAACCTAGAAATATAACCGAGGCGAAGCGGGATTCGAATTCTCGATCATAGGTTTTTGGTGTGCCCAAGGGATGTAACTCTGCACATTGAATTGTGGCGCCTTAGACGACTTGGCCACCCGTGCCTCTTACTTCTCTATGGATGATGGTCATGGCACTGGAGGATCAACGTTACATAAACCGCTGATGGTTTGTGAATGCATGTTAATGTACCTGCATGGTTAAATGATATACAAGGTGCTTTCAGAGTTGCGTCCCCTCGCTGCAGGAAATGCTGGTGGAGTGTTCAAAGCTCCGACGTGTACATCCCCGTACCAGTAGTCGTCACTTAAGTAAACTTTCAACCTGTGTTTATCCTGGAGCTTTTCCCCCACATCAAACTAATACAACTGAAATACTGCCCAAAGTGCTTTGAACCAAACTTACTAACTTATTCGTCACTATAAGCACGATAACTGACGAATATATTACACGCGAGTGCTTCTGAACAGTGTTTTCCCTTCCTTTGATATTCCCCACGATATTGACCAGTTATTGATTCGTAGTCCCTAGGGTTAGTTTTAAGTTGTTTCCAGGGGAGATAATTGAGTAGTAATCTCCCTCAATCCCAGAAACCCCCGAGAGGGATACGCCTGTATCTAAGTTCCTTCATTTATAGATACCCCTTTACCCCAGAGACCTGAGAGAGATACGTATATCCTAGGGACACCCGAGTCTTGGTTGCCCTCAGCGCTACAGTATGTGGGGAGATCGACAGCGTTATGATTCAACTGATGGCATGTGGGGTGACTGTACTGTAAATCTCCCACTCCACATACTTGTATAGGGGCTGGAATGCCAGGACGCTGTTATCGCTATAAGTACGCGTATTTCAGTCTCTTTCCCTTGATCTGTACATTCACTAGCGGTGACAGCTAGAAGTTAATATCTCTATTTTCTATCTAATAAGAATAAAAAATTCAACAGTCACTGCAACTGAAAACAATTTGACTTAATAAATTTATAGTTGAAATAAACATGGATTACAGATCATATGGTTACTAACGGAGTGAAATATAACATTAGTCTTATTGAAAACACGATTTGAAGGGGTGGGGGCGGGGGCGGGGGCGGGGCGGGGGCGGCGTGGATCCTCTGCTGCAAGGTGGGCGGGGGCGGGGCGGGGCGGGGGCGGGGGCGGGGGCGGCGTGGATCCTCTGCTGCAAGGTGGGCGGGGGCGGGGCGGGGCGGGGCGGGGGCGGCGTGGATCCTCTGCTGCAAGGTGGGCGGGGGCGGGGCGGGGGCGGGGGCGGCGTGGATCCTCTGCTGCAAGGTGGGCGGGGGCGGGGCGGGGGCGGGGGCGGCGTGGATCCTCTGCTGCAAGGTGGGCGGGGGCGGGGCGGGGCGGGGGCGGCGTGGATCCTCTGCTGCAAGATGGGCGGGGGCGGGGCGGGGCGGGGGCGGCGTGGATCCTCTGCTGCAAGGTGGGCGGGGGCGGGGCGGGGCGGGGGCGGCGTGGATCCTCTGCTGCAAGGTGGGCGGGGGCGGGGCGGGGCGGGGGCGGCGTGGATCCTCTGCTGCAAGGTGGGCGGGGGCGGGGGCGGCGTGGATCCTCTGCTGCAAGGTGGGCGGGGGCGGGGCGGGGCGGGGGCGGCGTGGATCCTCTGCTGCAAGGTGGGGTCACTGACGGTATTTGTGTGATCGCATGAGGTCACTGACGGTATCTGTGTGATCCCATGAAGTCACTGACGGTATCTGTGTGATCCCATGAAGTCACTGACGGTATCTGTGTGATCCCATGAAGTCACTGACGGTATTTGTGTGATCCCATGAAGTCACTGACGGTATCTGTGTGATCCCATGAAGTCACTGACGGTATCTGTGTGATCGCATGAGGTCACTGACGGTATCTGTGTGATCTCATGAAGTCACTGACGGTATCTGTGTGACCTCATGAAGTCACTGACGGTATCTGTGTGATCTCATGAAGTCACTGACGGTATCTGTGTGATCTCATGAAGTGACTGACGGTATCTGTGTGACCTCATGAGGTCACTGACGGTATCTGTGTGACCTCATGAGGTCACTGACGGTATTTGTGTGATCTCATGAGATCACTGACGGTATTTGTGTGATCTCATGGTCACTGACGGTATTTGTGTGATCTCATGAGATCACTGACGGTATTTGTGTGATCTCATGAAGTCACTGACGGCATTTGTGTGATCGCATGAGGTCACTGACGGTATTTGTGTGATCTCATGAGGTCACTGACGGTATTTGTGTGATCCCATGAAGTCACTGACGGTATCTGTGTGATCTCATGAAGTCACTGACGGTATCTGTGTGACCTCATGAGGTCACTGACGGTATTTGTGTGATCTCATGAAGTCACTGACGGCATTTGTGTGATCGCATGAGGTCACTGACGGTATTTGTGTGATCTCATGAGGTCACTGACGGTATTTGTGTGACAACATGAAGTCACTGACGGTATTTGTGTGACAGCGTGAGGTCACTGACGGTATCTGTGTGACCTCATCGAGTCACTGACGGTATTTGTGTGACCTCATGAGGTCACTGACGGTATTTGTGTGACCTCGTGAGGTCACTGACGCTATATGTGTGACAACATGAAGTCACTGACGGTATTTGTGTGACATCGTGAGGTCACTGACAGTATCTGTGTGACCTCATGGAGTCACTGACGGTATTTGTGTGATCGCATGAGGTCACTGACGGTATTTGTGTGATCTCATGAAGTCACTGACGGCATTTGTGTGATCCCATGAGGTCACTGACGGTATTTGTGTGATCTCATAAGGTCACTGGCGGTATTTGTGTGATCGCATGAGGTCACTGACGGTATTTGTTTTATCTCATGAGGTCACTGACGGTATTTGTGTGATCTCATGAAGTCACTGACGGTATTTGTGTGACATTATGAGGTCACTGACGGTATTTGTGTGTCATCATGAGGTCACTGACGGTATTTGGGTGACATCGTGGGGTCACTGACGGTATTTGTGTGATCTCATGGTCATTGACGGTATTTGTGTGACATTATGAGGTCACTGACGGTATTTGGGTGACATCGTGAGGTCACTTACGGTATTTGTGTAATCTCATGGTCATTGACGGTATTTGTGTGACATTATGAGGTCACTGACGGTATTTGTGTGATCGCATGAGGTCACTGACGGTATTTGTGTGACCTCATGAAGTCACTGACGGTATTTGTGTTTCATTATGAGGTCACTGACGGTATTTGTGTGATCTCATAAAGTCACTGACGGCATTTGTGTTTCATTATGAGGTCACTGACGGTATTTGTGTGATCGCATGAGGTCACTGACGGTATTTGTGTGATCTCATGAAGTCATTGACGGTATTTGTGTGATCGCATCAGGTGACTGACGGTATTTGTGTGATCTCATGAGGTCACTGACGGTATTTGTGTGACCTCATGAAGTCACTGACGGTATTTGTGTGACCTCATGAAGTCACTGACGGTATTTGTGTTTCATTATGAGGTCACTGACGGTATTTGTGTGATCTCATGGTCACTTACGGTATTTGTGTGACATTATGAGGTCACTGACGGTATTTGTGTGACATTATGAGGTCACTGACGGTATTTGTGTGACATCATGAGGTCACTGACGGTATTTGGGTGACATCGTGAGGTCACTGACGGTATTTGTGTAATCTCATGGTCACTGACGGTATCTGTGTGACCTCATGAAGTCACTGACGGTATTTGTGTGACCTCATAAGGTCACTGACGGTATTTGTGTGATCGCATGAGGTCACTGACGGTATTTGTGTGATCTCATGAGGTCACTGACGGTATTTGTGTGATCTCATGAAGTCACTGACGGTATTTGTGTGATCGCATGAGGTCACTGACGGTATTTGTGTGATCTCATGAAGTCACTGACGGTGTTTGTGTTTCATTATGAGGTCACTGACGGTATTTGTGTGATCTCATGAAGTCACTGACGGTATTTGTGTTTCATTATGAGGTCACTGACGGTATTTGTGTTTCATTATGAGGTCACTGACGGTATTTGTGTGACATGAGATTACTGACGGTATTTGTGTGACATCATGAGGTCACTGACGGTATTTGGGTGACATCGTGAGGTCACTAACGGTATTTGTGTGATCTTATGAGGTCACTGACGGTATTTGTGTGACCTCATGAAGTCACTGACGGTATTTGTGTGATCTCATGAGATCACTGACGGTATTTGTGTGATCTCATGGGGTCACTGACGGTATTTGTGTGACATTATGAGGTCACTGACGGTATTTGTGTGTCATCATGAGGTCACTGACGGTATTTGGGTGACATCGTGGGGTCACTGACGGTATTTGTGTGATCTCATGGTCATTGACGGTATTTGTGTGACATTATGAGGTCACTGACGGTATTTGGGTGACATCGTGAGGTCACTGACGGTATTTGTGTAATCTCATGGTCATTGACGGTATTTGTGTGACATTATGAGGTCACTGACGGTATTTGTGTGATCTCATGGTCATTGACGGTATTTGTGTTTCATTATGAGGTCACTGACGGTATTTGTGTGATCTCATGGTCATTGACGGTATTTGTGTGACATTATAAGGTCACTGACGGTATTTGTGTTTCATTATGAGGTCACTGACGGTAGTTGGGTGACATCGTGAGGTCACTGACGGTATTTGTGTGATCTCATGAGGTCACTGACGGTATTTGTGTGACATTATGAGGTCACTGACGGTATTTGTGTGACCTCATAAGGCCACTGACGGTACTTGGGTGACATCGTGAGGTCACTGACGGTATTTGTGTGATATCATGAAGTCACTGACGGTATTTGTGTGACATAATGAGGTCACTGACGGTATTTGGGTCACCTCGTCATACGTAGGCAATGTAAGGGAGGTCGGTGTATTTAATGGTGGCAAATGTATGACTTGACAGGTACATTAGAGACAAATTACACATGGTGTAGGAATGAGACGTCCCCCGATCACATGCCATGCTGGGCACGAGGAGTGTACCACGACAGGGCACGCGGTGATGTCAATAGGGACGTATTCATCACAGGATATAGACAGAGACACTAGGCTCCAGCAGACGGCCAGCCCTTGTACGTTTGGTTCAAGTTGTTCTAAACCCACCGTGTTTATCTCCATGTGTCAGTACCTGTATCGGTCGGAACCTTTACATTGATTAGGTGATTATGATTTTACGCCGTTTTTAGCAATATTCCAGCGACATTACGGCGGGGGACATCTGGAATAGGCTTCACACATTATACCCATGTAGGGAATCGAACCCGGCCTTCGGCGTGACGAGCGAACGCTTTAACCACTAGGCTACCCACCGCCCCGTGAACCTTACAGAAACAATGCCATGTTTCACAGATGGATTAAAATATAAATGCAGGCAACGCCTGCACATGGAACATGCATGGTCTCCCTTTAAACATAAAACACCACCACATCCAACAATCACTACATCTACATTTACCGTGTTTGAAG
Organism: Haliotis rufescens; assembly: GCF_023055435.1. Taxonomy (NCBI): domain Eukaryota; kingdom Metazoa; phylum Mollusca; class Gastropoda; order Lepetellida; family Haliotidae; genus Haliotis; species Haliotis rufescens. The sequence goes on from NW_025963857.1 coordinate 354,816, forward strand.
AAGTATTTTAAAAAAAAGAGTGGAGTTGTCATTGAAGGACAAAACGACGACAGCGAGGAACACAAACCTCGACATTAACTTTCCTCATTCAAACACTGGACTCTCCACAAACGTTAACACCTTAACATTGATTAAATCTGACAATTTGAAACTCCACTTACAGGGGTATTTGATTTGCTGCCCCCCTCCTTCTCCTGCGCTTCTAACTTCCTAAGCCGGTCCGTGGGAGTAAATCCATTACAGAACGCCATGTCAAAATCCGAATACGATTCCGATCTCACTCGAAAAGCTCACAGCGTAGAGATTACTATTCACTGAACGGTCCCTCCGTTACAGCCGTCGCCATAGCGACCACCGATATCACCGGCTAACTGGGCTCACTTAAGAGCGTACTTAAATTGTCAACAAACTGACAAAGATTTCTCCCTTAACATATAACAAGACTCAATACATTCAATGCATTGGCACCACGTGACACGTTTAGGTAGAGTTATCGTTCCTGATCTGCATTCATACAACAAAAATGATTGACTTGGGTGAAACCTGGCTATTGAAAGTAACGAATAATGGCGGAGTTGTATTGATTGCATTAACGGCTAAGTCAGACGCAGAAGTTCATAAACTCTAAGAAAGAGTGGCGTCCCAGATTACTAGCGGCACACGGAGTCTCATTACAGAACAAGTGACTGTGAGCTTGTGTCTTCAAGGGTGGATTTCTGTTAGCAGTGTTGATTTGTTTGGTCTCGAAGCGCACGCTCATTATTGACTGGGTCGAAGTAGTACACACTCAAGTGGTATGATAAACACTGATTCCGATATAGTGGAAGGCGTTCGGAGACCTGCTTGTCTGCTGTTCCACGGCAACTAAACTTTACACTGACCAGTACTATTCAACACCACTGACCAGTACTATTCAACTCCACTGACCAGTATTATTCAACACCACTGACCAGTACTATTCAACTCTACTGACCAGTATTATTCAACTCCACAGACCAGTATTATTCAACACCACTGACCAGTACTATTCAACTCCACTGACCAGTATTATTTAACACCACTGACCAGTACTATTCAACTCTACTGACCAGTATTATTCAACTCCATTGACTAGTATTATTCAACACCACTGACCAGTACTATTCTACTCCACTGACCAGTATTATTTAACACCACTGACCAGTACTATTCGACTCTACTGACCAGTATTATTCAACTCCATTGACCAGTATTATTCAACACCACTGACCAGTACTATTCAACTCCACAGACCAGTATTATTCAACACCACTGACCAGTATTATTTAATACCACTGACCAGTACTATTCAACTCTACTGACCAGTATTATTCAACTCCATTGACCAGTATTATTCAACACCACTGACCAGTATTTATTCAATACCACTGACCAGTACTATTCAACACCACTGACCAGTACTATTCAACACCTCTGACCAGTATTATTCAACTTCACTGACCAGTATTATTCAACTCCACTGACCAATATTGGGGGCACGGGTGGCCCAGTCGTCTAAGGCGCCGCGATTCGCTGTGCAGAGTTGCGTCCCTTTGGCATGCCAGAAACCTATGATTGTGGATTCGAATCCCGGTTCGCCCCAATTATGTTTCTAGGGGTGTCAGCACCATACCCGTGCTCGTGGGTTTCACCGAAGTGGTAAACGTCTGAGACCTGCATCACTTCGGGCTTTCCTCCCACATTAAGCTGACACGCCGTGATATAACTGGAATAATGTTAAAAGCGGCGTTAAACCCAACTCACTCACTCACTGACCAGTATTATTCAACTCCACAGACCAGTATTATTCAACACCACTGACCAGTACTATTCAACACCACTGACCAGTACTTTTCAACTCCACTGACCAGTACTTTTCAACTCCACTGACCAGTACTATTCAACACCACTGACCAGTACTATTCAACTCCACTGACCAGTATTATTTAACACCACTGACCAGTATTATTCAACTCCACTGACCAGTACTATTCAACACCACTGACCAGTACTATTCAACACCACAGACCAGTATCATTTAACACCACTGACCAGTACTATTCAACTCCACTGACCAGTACTATTCAACACCACTGACCAGTATTATTTAACACCACTGACCAGTACTATTCAACTCCACTGACCAGTACTATTCAACACCACTGACCAGTACTATTCAACACCACAGACCAGTATCATTTAACACCACTGACCAGTACTATTCAACTCCACTGACCAGACTATTCAACACCACTGACCAGTATTATTCAACACCACTGACCAGTATTATTTAACTCCACTGACCAGTATTATTCAACACCACTGACAAGTACTATTCAACACCACTGTCCAGTATTATTCAACTCAACTGACCAGTACTATTCAACACCACTGACCAGTACTATTCAACACCACTGACCAGTATTATTTAACTCCACTGACCAGTATTTTTCAACACCACTGACAAGTACTATTCAACACCACTGTCCAGTATTATTCAACTCAACTGACCAGTACTATTCAACTCCACTGACCAGTACTATTCAACACCACTGACCAGTACTATTCAACTCAACTGACCAGTACTATTCAACTCCACTGACCAGTACTATTCAACTCCACTGACCAGTACTATTCAACTCGCCTATTCTGTCCTTCCTGTAATAATTTCCTTATAACGTATTGCACGATGTCCATATATATCTGTGAGGTTTGGATTGAAGTTGTAGGTCCCTCTCACCATTTGACACAGGGGTGGTGGGGTAGCTTCGTGGTGAAAGCGTCCACTCGTCAGGCCAAGGGCACGGGTTCGATTCCCCACATGGTAACAATGGGTGAAGCCATCTCTTGACTATTTCTAAACCATACTCATTCGCAGATTTGAATTGTTAATGACTCTATTAATCAGTATAACAATCTGGCCTATTGAATGTTGGGTTTATTTAGTACTGTTAGACAGTAGTGTATGTATGAGCTTAACGCCACTTGGAACAGTACTTCTGGCATATAGGATCACAGCGTGCCAGCTTGACGTGGGAAAAAACAGCCTTAAGTGAAGCTGACCGTTTACTACTTGGAAAACCGTGCGCACGGGTAGGACGAAGACAACACAAGCATCGTAATACGGGTGTGATTCGATCCAAGATCAGCGGATCCTGTCTCAGGAAAGGGACACAATCTGTGGTAGAAGTAGGGGATACAGTGTGAGTGGAATCAAGTAGGTCGCATGTGACACAGTGACACAAAACTCGTTCCCAAATATGCCTTCGGTTAGTAGAGTCTATTCTAATAGAATGCTTTGAACCCTTTACCAAAGGATGTTTTGACAAACTGGTATCTGAGATGGTGTCGCGAACAGCATCGTCCCCGACGTCGTCGTACAGTACTTACCGGCGCGGCTCTGGTCGGAAGCTGCGTGTAGTGGACCTGGGGGTAGACGGCGTCAAAGTAGGCCATACTGCTCTCACCTCTCTGCAACAGAATTAACGAGCAATGTCACTGCCTTTAAGCGACCTTTGTGCACTGTAAACATATACAAGACAATGTTTAATCGAAACATGTTTAGGAATGTGTTGAAGTCCTTAACGGAATACACGTATGGTGTTTTCTATCTAAACATATTTAAGATCTAAACACATGAAATGAGCTATCGTCTCACCGTCACACATACTTAATATATTCAGAACTTAAACATATTTAGTGTTTAAATAATGTTTAGAATTTAAACATGTTTACGACAAAATGCATATTAATATGTATTATTATCAATCAATCTTAACTTGTTTAGACCAAAGCGTTGAGCATAATCCTAAACAAGTGTAGACCCAAACATGTCAAAATTATGGGACAAGGAACGTGTTTTTGTACAGTTCAGTATATTGTTGAACTAACGAAGATACGCAAAAGTTATATGCTTATATGAAAGGTTGTGTTATAATACACTGAACGTAAAACGATTTTGTACTATTTACTATTGTGCGATAGAGTGTTTGGGTTACTACCGCTTGTAAGTCAATTATACCACGGTACCGGTATGGGAACTCCAAACCTGACCCAGGTCAAGGAACTGGTTGGTGAGATGCAGGAGCGTGGTTGGTGCTGCTGACAGAACTAGGGTCATCGTGACAATGTAGGATTCAAATCGAACCCTGGTCTAAGTCGAGACGAGCAGCGCTACACCCGGTAGGCTACCCACCCTCAGTCATTACACTGTTATATCCCGTGCACCACCGTTATCAGATCAGGTGTAGAACTGGTGTTCAGCAACCCATGCTTGTCGTAAGAGGCGACTAACGGGATCGGGTGGTCAAGCTCGGTGACTTGGTTGATGCATGTCGTCGTATTCCTATTGCGTGGATCGATACTCATGATGTCAATCATCGGATTGTCTGGTCCAGACTCGATGTTTTACAGACCGCCGTCATTTAGCTGAGATATTGCTGAGTGCGGCGTGCAACAACAAACAAACAAACAGTGTGGTTCTGTGTGGTAACTCATCACTGGTGGACACACACCATGCTGATTGACGAGGCCGACCTAGCTGTCCGGGTGTTGTGGCAACGCTCTGCGTGGCCTATCTCTGACTGAACACTCACCAGCAGCCTGGGAACACCGAGACGTCTGTTTTACAAGCTCATAAATCGGGATGAATCACAATCAAATCGTCACTCTGGTCTTCGCTCACACAGAAACACACACACTAGTTGATATATTTGCATATTTTGAAAGCAAGGGTGGAATTTCGACAGGGCTCAAGTTACGATATTGCAATGTACACACACATGCACACATACATGTACACGCACGCACACACAAAACAACAAAACACAAACATACAAACATACACACACACACGCATACACAGAGACAAATACGCAGACACAGACAGACAGACATGTAGACACGCAACATACACACACTGACACACACACACAAACAAACACAGATAACACACATACACACACGCACAGACAGACAAACACACAGACACTTAGACACACACAACATACACACAATCACACACACAACATACACACAATCACACACACACAGACAGACCCACACGCAGACACACGCAGACACACAGAGAGAGACACATACAGAGACACACATACACACACTTACACACACATACACACACAGTCTTTGGTGTCTACATTTCACAACGTTTAAGGTAAAATCGAGTTTGCTTTTTCAACGAAGATTTCAAAGAAAGTCATATGATCAGGGCTACAACTTTCAAGGTCTCAGTAAAACTTTCAAAATGTTTTATGTGACATTTCTAATTTTTACTCATCAGAGATTAAAATGCTGTCCGATGTAATTCCAATAGTGAACCATATGTTCCTGTTTTTTCAGGTCAACAATTAACTTGGCTTTTCATGTGTTTATGACGAGTGCCACCAATGGGGCAAGATACGCTCACCTTTTCGCGAACACCTGGTATCATCACTATTCATAAACATGCTCATGATGTCCTCGGAATCGTACAATGGACTCTACCTGTAGCAGAGATGTCTTAAGAATATGGAAAGGGTTTTGTCGCCAAAGATTGCTGCTAAGATTATGGTGCCCGTCTCAGTAACATAAACGCGGGCATAAAATGTTGTTTAGTCATTTAGGTGCTTGTTGACAACTTGCCCTCAATAAAACATCATTTCGGTGTCTCCCCCGTGATATTGCTGGAATATCGCTGAAAGCGGCGTAAAACAATTCCCATTCACTCTTACATATTTATGAAATACAAAGTTCAAACGGACGTCCACTCACGTTAGAATGTACTCAACAGTCCAATATTTATACTCTAAGTTAAGCTGTTGCAGTTATACGAGATGGGTTAATTCTTTTACTTGATTTTCGAATTTGTCGCCTTGGTGAGAGGCGGGTTCGTGACCTACGTTTACCTGTACGTTTACCTGTACGTTTACCTGTACGTGCACCTGTAGACTAACACCCAGGTGGGAAGGTTCAAAACACTCGAGCTCTGAACATGTAGCCACTAAAAAATAAAATCAATGATTACACGATATCAGCCGACTGAAGACTGTAGCAGTCGTGTAAGGTGGTCCAGGATATATATTTATATATCACTGTTTTTGACAACTGCGAGTGATTTGAACGGGTTGTTTGAGCTTTGTAAGCTTTTATAGCAAGGTCAAAACACGTTTGAATTATGTTTGGACAACAGTAACATGGTATGTGGTATTTTCTACACCTGTCACACACCCACAATAGGCCCATAATACGCCCGCAACATTCCCGCAATATACCCGCAACATATCCATGATACCGGCATAATACCCAAATATTTCCGCAATAAACCCATATATATCCATAATATCGGCCGCAACATTCCCTCAATATACCCGCAATACATCCACAATATACCCGCAATATTCCCTCAATATACCCGCAATATATACATAACATACCCACAATATTCCCTCAATATATCCATAATATACCCGCAATATATCCAAAGTATACCCGCAATATTCCCCCAAAATACCCGCAATATATCCATAATATACCCGCAATGTTCGCATAACGTACCTTCAATATATCTTTAATATACCCGCAATATTCCCTCAATATATCCACAATATACCCGCAATATATCCATAATATGCCCGCAATATTCCCTCAATATAGCCACAATATATCCATAATATACCCGCAGTATACCCAAATATTCCCTCAATATACCCGAAATATATCCATAATATTCCAGCAATATTCCCCCAATATATCCACAATATATCCATAATATGCCCGCAATATACCCGAAATATATCCATGATATACCAGCAATATTCCCTCAATATATCCACAATGTACCCACAATATATCCATAATATGCCCGCAATATTCCCTCAATGTAGCCACAATATATCCATAATATACCCGCAGTATACCCAAATATTCCCTCAATATACCCGAAATATATCCATAATATACCAGCAATATTCCCGTAATATATCCATAACATACCCGCAGTACGCTAGCCGTGCCTAACTGAATATCTCAGCGGAAGCCCTCACGGACAGACGGGAAGACCGACAGAAGTAAATGATTTAATCAATAATACCCACAATGCATTAATCAAGGAAACTTATTGATTTGAAATACCGACTTTGAGCTGGAAGGAATGCTTTACGTCAGTCAGGACAGCATCAGGACATACATTGTCCTCCGTATTAAGTCTTTGAACTGAAACCTGTGTTTTGTTTCCTTGCTCATCTGAATGCCCTACAATGCAACACCAGGAAGTGCTTGAAAGCTCCACTTTCAGGCTATGATTTGATTTGATTGTTTGACTGTTTGTTGTTTTAGGCCGCACTCAGCAATATTCTAGCTGTATGACGGCGGTCTGTAAATAATCGAGTCTGGACCAGACAATCCAGTAGTTGACATGAGCATCGATTTGCGCAATTGAGATAAAATTGAGATGCAATTTATGAAGCCATTCTTAGGTGCCGCTCGTCATATTTCTAGAAAAAATGCTAAATGCGTAAAATCCTACTCAATCACTTTTGCAAGACACCAGGCGAACACGTGTACAATACAAGGTGTTACAAACGTGACTGAAGGCAAGGTCTACACACCATACCAACTAAAAATACAAGTATTGCTTCGGAATTCTATAAGTCACGACCGATTATTGACATATCAATAGTTAGTTGAATACCGCGACAAATGACACGTTCAGGGCCCTTTGAGGTAGTGAAATACAACCATATTGTCTCTTTAAAATGTGCTCAGGTTGCCAGCAGGGCGTATAGCTCCTGGTGGAATCGGGAAGGCTGAACAACAAACTGAGTGTCTCTGGAGAAACCCATTCACTTCTGCCATATCCTTCCCCGGATGGGGTCAGACGTATCAATACAGACATGGAGAGGGGTCTTGATGGCTCCTTAAACAGTAAATCTTATTATTACGAGGTATAACTAGTAATATGTACTTACAACACAGGAACAGGTCTCTGCTTTGACTTCAAGTGACCAAAAACTGCACAAGTATGGTTATGTTTGCGCGCACGTCAAGATCGCGAGCGGCCTTGTTTGTTTGTAGATTGGTCGGTCGTTGGGTACTACCAGATCGAAGCCGTGAGTATGTGGGTCTGCTTTTGAAGTTGGCGATTTGCCACGGAAAGGGGTTCAGATATAAATTGATGTCAACACAACGAACAAATAGGGCTCTACTTGATATGAAACTTTCTAAGGGAGGGTTATCGCTTTATTTGCACGTCGCTTGTATTGGAGGTGACCTTTCGCTGAAGTCGCGTTGTCGAATGGGACCTGCTTTGATGGCCGCTATTGCCTGGATAATGGGACCCGTTCAGTGCTGAGCGTCAGTGGAGTAGAGGGGCCTTGTACCTGTGACAGTGAAAGATGGGCGGTTGTTTGACGGAACCATATCTCGTATATGTGTAGTGAAGGCCTCCGTTATCGCCACAGAATGGAAGACATGCATAAACTATTGGTGGTGTACAGAGCGAGTAGAAAGCTTCGTTCCTATAATGAACTTCGGCCGAGTTCTTGCACGACTTTGTCAGGGGTAGTTTGACAGAAGGTATAAATGGGCGCAAATACGGACATGTTTATAAGAATTGGTGAGCAATATTCAGTTTGGAGCCAAATCTACTTTCGAGATACTTTAACAAATATCCGAGACCCGTGACGATCCGGGGTAGAATAGGTCTTCAGCAACCCATGCTTACCGTAAAAGGCGACTATGTATGTCGTAAGAGGTCACAAACGGGATCGGGTGGTCAGGCTCGCTGACTTGGTTGACGCATGTCATCGTATCCCAATTAAATTGCGTGGATCGATGCTTATGATGTCAATCACTGAACTGTCGGGTACAGACCGCCATAATATATCTGGAATATTGCCGAGTACTGCGTTAAACGACAAACAAATAAACAAACATATCAGAGCATTATTTAAAAATTGACTTTGTGAGAGTTACTTTGAGTATGAACCTTCATAGAGTGAGGGACTAACTGAACGTCGGACCTTGCGAAAACCGTTTCCCTATTGGCGGATAGAATGGGCGGGGTTTGTCGAGCCTTATTGCGCTGAACGATGTCATTTATTTCGTATGGTTGCCTAGTTTGGTGAATGTGTGTTACATTACTTTTTAATACCTTCATAAACGCCAAAAATATTCAAGTCAATTCTTGAAAAGAAAAATCTAAAGTTGGAGTGAGTGACCTTGGGTCTTATGCCGCATGTGACATTATTTTAGGTATGTCAGAGTGAGTGAGAGTGGTTTTACGCCGCTTTTAGCAATATTCCAGCAATACCACGGCGGGGGACACCAGAAATGGGCTTCACACATTGTACACGTCGGGAATAGAACTCGGCTCTTCGGCGTGACGAGCAAACGCTTTAACCACTAGGCTACCCGACCGCCCCCCCTAGGTATGTCAGAGCCTGATGCGTTGTAACCCACAAGTGTCGCAGATTATGCAGGTAGACAAATAAAAACCATGTTCACACTATAAATCCATCTCCGTATTAACCGCCGTAAACGTAACATATTGACGTCAGTTCTTAAATAACGCGCCGAGTGAGCCGGTTACAAATAATATCTTCATACTACTTATATTATGATTAACCACAAAAAAACTTTACAAAACAAGAAGGCGGTGACATCGTTCAGCGCAATATTCCAATTATTTATCAAACAGTCAGGAACAGTAGTCCGTTGCTCGGCGTGACCTATTTATAGGTCAGAAATGGGCTTCACACATTGTACCCATGTCGGGAATCGAACCCGGGTCTTCGGCGTGACGTGCGAACGCTTTAACCACTAGGCCACCCTACCTACGCTTGTAAGAGAAGATTAAATGGATCAGGTTCGCTAAATTGGTCGATGCATGTTATCGTATCCCAACTGCGTCGAGCGACGCTCATGATCCCGGACTGTGTGGTCCTGACCTGCATATTGCGGCGTTAAACAATCAACACACCAATGAATACATACACAAAGTCGGGATACAGCCCATCACTACCTTTGGCGGGACTTTTCGTTTTTATAGGCCTTTTCACAAACGTGGTCGAATGCGTTTCCTTCTTAAAGTATGACGGTAGGTGACAATGAACCGCACTCCAAGACGAGTTACCATAGTAACAGGACGTTTTATAATTACATCTTGTTGGACTTAATATTGCCAACTTGTAACACAAACCACCTCAAGTTCTTCCACCGCCATGTTAACGGTTGTGGTGTTGTAACATCAGGGTGTTCTTGTAGTTAGTCTGTTCACAAGAAGAAAAAAGCAATCAACAAAGAGGTAAAAAGACACGGCGAACAGTTTATTCAGTAGATTCTGAACCCCGTCACTGTCAGATGTTTCACGCCGCTCACGCCAGCGATGCGGAAGTCATTCTGCGCCTGTGCACCATCAGGGCACTTCCGCCCATCAGCATGGTGAGAAAGATCGCCATCGTCAGAATAACTACCGGGGTTTGCCACCAGGGAGCGTCTGATGCTGTGCTGTGAGAAACTCCTGCAAACAAGTCAACCCTGTGTACTCAAAGTAAACCACACATTTAATTTAATATAACTGAAAAAAATATCGTCATTGAATATGGCTTTACAGAATGGCTACTTACGAAACGTGTGTTCCGATATGCGCGTTTTATTCAGCTTTTCAAACCAGGCAATTTCATTTGAAACCGACGCCAAAAGCCGGAGGTTTCAAATTAACATTTCCTCGCATCCACCCTGTGACATGCAAATTTAACAGTAACATTCATAAGCATCGACTATTTCGTGAACTTGAACAGTTGTGAGGCCGTGCTCACAAGAAAAGGAGTGCTGGTGAGCTTTCTATCCCCACGGGACCATATGTTTGATAAATAGATTATACCAGTATTTCTAAGAGAGTGGTAGTTGACATCCGCATCGTCTCGGACCGCATCGTCTCGGACAGCATAGTCTCGGACCCCGTCCTCACTTCCATTGCTGTCATCTACATTCTGCAAATCCAGCGAATCGGACACTGCGGTCACGCTATCTGAAACACGAAAACATTGAAACCCTGTTGGATTAACAAACCAAGGTCGAGTCATGTCCCTTTAATGAAATACAGACGCTTCCAACAGAAATCGTCAGACGCGAGGTTTTATAACTAGATTTCACTATTGTCTATACAAACATATTAGTTTCAAACGTGTGACCTTCATCAACACACCAATCCTTGAGAAACAAGATGGCTTTATTTGGCTTGTCCCAGAAAGGCAGGCCCGTCACCAGTGAATGCGGAAACGCAATTGGAGGCCGATTGACCCGTGAAGATCCGGGGTAGAAGTCTTCAGCAACCCATGCTTGCGGTAAATGGCGACTATGCTTGTAAGATGCGATTAACGGGATCGGGTTGTGAGGCTCGCTGACTTGGTTGATGCATGTCATCGTATTCCAATAGCGTGGATCGATGATCATGATGTCAATCACTGGATTGTTTGGTCCATACTCGATTATTTACAGACCACCTTCATATAGCTGGAATATTGCTCAGTGCGGCGTTAAACAACAAACGAACACACTCTACATAATGGAGTCGGGACAATATAAACCAGTAAGGCAAGGGGAGCGTTTCTTGGCGACCTAATCTATCCTCATATCCTCACAGGGGTGGAGTGCGGCGCACCTTGTAACAGTACGTGCACGTACAACTTGTACCTTGCAGGGAATTGAACCCGGAAAGTCAGCGTGATGAGAAACTACTCCCACCGTTTGGCTGATTAACCCCTACCTGATCCATTTCAAAACACCAGTTCCAGGGAAATAGTGTGCTCATATCGCGTGTAGATGGACTACTCACACGGGCTATGGGCGGAACGTTTGGTCCGCGCCGCTTGGTCGATACACGAACTCTGAAAGAACAAGGCAGTCTATTAAACAAGGTTTTCTCGCAAACCGCCAATTACGGATTCACTTGACAAGGATACACACGATTATTTAAATAATTCGAAAGTAGTTTATATGTTCCGATGTTAGTTGAAAGAGGATGAGGATGGGACCCCGTGAACCTTATTACTAATTCTTTTCAATTTACTAACATTGAGAAAATTACGTAATTCAGACATTCATTTTAAACCTTTGAAAGAAAACGCTTACTACAATCGCATTCAAATCAGATCTTAGGGGTCGCTACCACTAAACCAAGTTGTGAGGACATCCCATTACGGATGACGTCAGAACGACCTTTCATCCGACCTATCGGAACGTCGCTTACCAGATCGGGAAAGTGACAGTCGGAATGTGTTTTCTAATCACGGGGTACTTCGAGCGACAGTTACAGGCTGTACGTCAATCTCACGCTCCACTGGAGGGACTTTCCATTGCCCGTGGGAACCACACAATCTCGGCCATATACTAGACATTACAGAATTTTCTTGTTCAGTTTTCAGATGTTGACTAAGAACTTTGTCAAACCATCTTTCAAAGCGCGGTATGGAATGGAAGTCGCCAGTTTGAAACTAGTGCCGTTAAGCCCGAGAAAAATGATTTGTCATTGGTTAATGTCGATTCTTGTTAGTTTTTTCATTGGTCGGCCAAAGTTCACCGATGTCCTCAGATCTTTGTATAGCGGTAGCGAGAACTAAGGTATGATTGTAATAAGATTGCGTTTGGTTCAATACATATGGGTTGTCTCCCTTGACATAGCTACCTACCCCATCGCATGGTGTTGAGCAAAACGTATAGTTGCATTTGAATCTCAAAGAGACGCTGTTTTTCAGAGTGAAGATTCGAAAATGGGGACTATAGACATTTAAACCGTCAGTCCTGAAACCATCTGTCCGTTTGAATACGATACCATCCCCACAACTGCAAACAGAGCAATGTCATCTCGTTATGTCCCAACCTACAGGCATGGCTGTGAACATTTTGTTCAATCGAAGCAAAGTGAGGGAGCTTTTAGCAATATTCCAGCAATATCACGGCGGGGGACACCAGAAATGGGCTTCGCACATTGTATCCACGAAACAGTGAATAAATTCAGCAGTATTTCAATTATATCATTACGTAACAGTGTGAGCGAGTTGGGATTAACGCCACTTTGAACAGTATTCCAATGAACCCACGCGCACGGGCATGGTGCTGGCAAACATAGGAATAATGAGGGCGGAATCGGGATTTCAACCCACAATCATATTTTTCATAACTCGGCACACCGAACTGCGGCGCCTTAGAGGACTGGGCACCCATGTACCCGCTTCATTAAGTCGTCACGATGACCTGATACCCTAGTGACCTCGGCAGACCCACTACTTACCCAGCCCTCAGCACGGCGTAGTGTACGCCATTATTCCCCACAGCGTCACATGCAGTCGCCCGCAGTCCCATTTCACCCCCAGTTCCTGCAAGCAACATTCGACATTAGTAACGAGTTGATAAAAACCACTGTCGGAAATATTCCAGCCAAGGTGGCCTGTCAATAATAGTCTCGGCTGGACAAACCAATGGTATTCTGGCATGGACGCAACATTCTTCACATTCACATGCACGCTTGAAAAAACTATCACGGCGAGGATGCAGGCTTCTGGCTTCTTCACGTCTGCTTCAGAAGGGGAGGCACCATCTTGCAGACCTCCATCCGCCCTTTATGACAATAGATGGAACAAGCGCGGAAGATTCAGACACATGTATGTGACTATACCTATGTTGGCGGACTTCTTACTCCACAGGACAACACGTTTCAGACCAGCCTAAGCCTCAGTACTGCAGCATGATCTGTTGTCCATAGAAGTCACCCAGTACTCAATCGTCTGATAAAATCGTTTTTACAAGGGGGCATCTAACACTTATCCATCGTCTTGTCGGCCTTGACGGAAGCACCAAATGAGCCTTTGCCACAAGTAACTCTACTGTAGACATCTTAGAAGGCCGCTTTCACAAGGGATTCACGCAATCGAAATCCTTCCCTCATTCAGACTGCTGCACAAGATCGTGGATCAACCTGACACCTGTGTCCGGTTAGAGAACTGAAACATTATCTCACGGAAATCGCACAGAAGACACAGAAAATGACTGTTCATCTCCTGCAAGACAACAGCAACCGTGATGCAAAACTCCCCATGCCAGAAAACCAGCTTATCGTCATCTTCCCGAGGCAAGGGTCGACTGACTATAAAAAAAAAAATCAAGTTTCCACCGTTGTTGAACTAGGCTGGAATTATGGAGATATATTTTGGCTTGACTGACGAGTCTATGCATAGTCCAATCAAAACCGCGATTTGATGCACTACCCGAAGTAAGACCCGTTATATTATAATATAGATCTTGATTATCGATCGGATCGTCTTCACTGGACGACGCCATATTATTTGAGGAAAAGCAAGTGACAAGAGAGGTTGAATCTGGTTTGTCAAAAGAAGGGACGTGACTCAATAACCACTTGTTGCGCTACGATCGAGCCCAGAAATTCCAGCCAAATTCGGCAAGGGTGGAAACTTGACTTTTCCAGTCAAACGTGTGGAACTATTTTGTGGGCCAACAACATACATGATTTTGGGCTGTCAGGGGTTGTATACTTAGATTTATTAATGATAACTATTGTCTGATGTTTCTGAACACTTTTGTAAAGCCAGACATTACTTTCCAGTATTTTCCTACCCCCGCTCACCGCAAAGTGGAGGGGGATATGAGAATGGGCGTTTCCGTCCGTCACGTTTACTTTCGTATGCATAACTCGGAAACCATTTAATATTTTATTATGAAACTTTGAATATGTATCAAACATTCTGAAGTGTGACTTTTGATGTTTCGTTATTTCTAAACATAACTTATTGTGCATTTCCTTTTCTTACTTAGTGGCTGCAAAAAGGACAGGTTTCCTCCAATTCCACTGAAATTACATTTGCATGCTTATCTGAGATATATTTGTCAAAACCGAGTTAAAAAAATATTTATTCTTCTTGATTTACCCATCCTTTCTCACTGTATATTTACTACAATATGAACAAACAACATCCTACTGTGCCCCATGACAGGTGATAGTGATAAAGCACCTAGCCCGGACTGACCATCAGAACTTGCCGCGAGACTGACAAGGAGACCGCGTTTCAGCTTCCTGGGGGTCGCCTTGTCCATCACGTCCACGACCAACAGCTTCAGGTGAGAGGCCCCCCGCTTACCCGCGTTGGCTTGAATCTCTTTGGGTGCGATCAAACTGAAACAGGCAATACGTCTGGGTGACGCTTCACACCATTGGAGTTGCATCACACCATTGGAGTTGCATCACGGTGGATTGTTGTCTTCCGCCACACTGCACGCGAACTGTGAAGATTCCGGGGTAGAATAGGTGTTCAGCAACTCATGCTTGCCGTAAAAGGCGTCTATGCTTGTCGTGAGGCAGCTAACGGGATCGGCTGGTTAGGCTCGCTGAATGGTTGATGCATGTCATCATATCCCAATAGCATGGATCGATGCCCATGACGTAAATCACTGGATTGTCATGTCCAGACTCGATTATTTACAGACCGCCGTCATATAGCTGGAATATTGCTGTGTGCGGCGTTAAACAACATACAAACAAAACAAACACACCGACGCCATGGTAAGCAGGTCACGTGGCATTGTCAGGTATGTCCAAGTCGAAGGTGGTACATTTTGCTTCGTCACCACTACCTTTCCTAAACTTACTAGAGCAAAGGCCACACAAAATTAAATGTTTCATCAATTCCAGATTTTTACAAGGGCATGGCGACCAACATTTTGTTCACATTTGTGCCAACAAAGTCTTGTTTTCAACAGTAATTGAAGACAAAAAGCATTGACCCGCCTTAAAGATTATATCATTATTTATTCATATGTAATTTGTTTTTGTTAAAATAGGACATTAAAAGGCAGTTTGTTCGTTTGTTGTTTAACGCCGCACTCAGCAATATCCCAGCTATATGACGGCGGTCTGTAAATAATCGAGTCCTGAATTGAGTCCTGACCAGACAATCCAGTATTTGCGTCATGAGCATCGATCCACGCAATTGGGATGCGTCATGAGCATCGATCCACGCAAATGGGATGCGTCATGAGCATCGATCCACGCAATTGGGATGCGTCATGAGCACCGATCCACGAAATTGGGATGCGTCATATGCATCGATCCACGCAATTGGGATACGACATGAGCATCGATCCACGCAATTGGGATGCGTCATGAGCATCGATCCACGCAATTGGGATGCGTCATGAGCATCGATCCACGCAAATGGGATACGACATGCATCAAGCACGTCACCGATTCTGACCACCCGATCACGTCTGTCGCCTCTTTCCACAAGCATAGTCGCCTTTTACGGCAAGCATGGGTTGCTGAAGACCTATTCAAACCCGTATCTTCACGGGTTAAATGACAGGTGGACAGGCCGAGATACATTCGTAGTCCTGTACGTACCTGTGTCCAATACCTTGTTTGTTTGATTTGTCTGTACTGTGGGGATCGTAGGTACACGTGACTATGTACGGCTCTACAAATGGCCGAATCTCTGACTCTGGTTCTCCATATTCTGCATCCAGACGGAACGTGTACGTCTTCGAGCCCGCCATTTTCTGAAGATGGAACAAGGGTATTATTTCCATGGATGTGCAACGTCTTTATTACAATACATGCAGAGCTTTAGTGTTGGCACCAACACGTTTTCAAGCCAGTGATATACATAAGTAGGGACGTTATATACAGGTGGGTAATTGATGCTTATACAAGGTTGAAGGATGATAGATTACACATAAGGTTCAAGCATAAAGCCTGATTGAAGTTCAGATTAAGATGAATATTGTTTTGTTTTTTAACGCCGCACTCAGCAATATTCCAGCTATATGACGGCGGTCTGTACATAATCGACATCATGAGCATCGATCCGCGCATTTGGGATCGATGACATTCATCAACCAAGTCAGCGGGCCTTACCACCCGATCCCGTTAGTCGCCTTTTACGGCAAGCATTGGTTGCTGGAGACCTATTCTACCCCGGATCTTCACGGGTCGTATACGAAAAGGTATACCGTGAGTTTAAGACTGTATACAAAGTATCCACTAACAAAGATATGCCATGTATATGTGTGCATATGCAATCCCAAATATGTACAGCTCGTATTTAGCTAAATAGGATTATAACTGGGTAAAACACTACAGTGACTTACATGGACGGGTGATTGGAAGCCAGTATTAAATTGTATATGTAATGGATAATGGGGATGGGATTATATCGTTCGTTCTTTTGTTGTTTTACGCCGCACTCACAAATATTCCAGCTGTATGACGGTGGTATGTAAATAATCGAGTCTGGACCAGACAATCCAGTGATTGATATCACGAGCATCGATCCACGCATTTGGGATCGATGACATTCATCAACCAAGTCAGCGAGCCTGACCACCAGATCCCGTTAGTCGCCTCTTACGGCAAGCATAGGTTGCTGAAGACCTACTCTACCCCGGATCTGCACGGTTCTATCGCCCTACAATTGTGTTTCAGCATTCACTGGTGAATATTCAGTCAGCAATATTCCAGCTGTATGACGGCGGCCTGTAAATAATAGGGTCTTGACCAGACAATCCATTGATTGACATGAGCATCGATTTTCGCAAATGGGATACAATGACAAGCATCAACCAAGTCCGCGAGCCTGACCCCCGATCCCGTTGGTCGCCTCTTACAAGAATAGTGGCCTTTTACGGCAAGCAAAGATTGCTTAAGACCTAGTCTACCTCGGATCGTCACTGATCTGTTACAGGTGGAGCGGGTGTACGTACACGTATGTTGTGTGCACGTGCAGGTCACGTGGACATGTGTTGCTTATGGTGCTATAAAGGTGTCGTTGTGACAAATACCAGAATTTCTAAAAATCATTTGATAGAAGTTAATCACAAATGAATAAAAATGTCAAAGCTTCACAATCATTGATGAATGACATAACAATTCATTATGGCGGACTGGGGAAACAAGTATTCCATTTTTACAGCAAAGGAATTCCCTTGACTTTCACGATACTTTTCAATTGTTATCTATGCAAATTTGCCGTCTCCATTGTCACGATCATGGAGTACCTCACATCAGCATGTAGTGTCATCTGCCATTGAAATCGCCAATAGAACTCGTAAATCGAGACAGGACACGCACATATCCATCGTACTACTCGTTCACAATAGTACCGCCAGTGGGCGGACATCATACATAGTCATACGGGGTTGATTAACTGTCAGGTGAGGTAAGGTGAAATGGGGTTTAACGTCGCTTCCAAGATTATTGCACTTGCATAGCGACGTGCATGCACGTGTTTGGCTGCTTGTACTGGTCCGGACCGATGCCGATTCATAGTGCTAGCCCAATGAGATGCGATGCCGCAGTTAAACATGAATGCCCCACTCAGACACAGTATACCGATTCCGAGCCTACCAGTCCTTGTTTTAGCCCCTTAATGCCGAGCGCCAGACAGGGTAACAACAAGTACCATTTTGTTAACGTCTTTTGGTATGACGCGGAAGGGAGATGAACCCCGGACCTTCCGCTCTCCGGGCGGACACTACCTCTAGACCACGGAGGCGGTCTGTCAGGTCACTCGTCAACTTATCCTGGCTTACCAGTAAAAAACAATCGGAGCGAACCGGAATTCTGGGGATTTCTGCTCAGCGAATTGGACGACTCGGTCGCCCGTGCCGCCAGAAGGGGCTACTACTTTTTGAATGTTAATTCAAACTAATTCTAATCACTTCCGTAATCTAACGTGTGTTCCTCACCAATTACACATGCAGCCATACAATGTGGCTTAAGCTACCCATGAGGTAGGAGGTTGAGGCGTCAGCTCAAATGAAGCTTATGGTGAATTGGTATATTTGGCAGTTTATGCAATACGATACATTGGATACTGGAGGGTGTCAGTACAAGGGCACCAGACTAAGTCCTCTCCGGGTTTTGGTTTTGGTTTGGTTTGTTGTTTAACGCCGCACTCAGCAATATTCCAGCTATATGACGGCGGTCTGTAAATAATCGAGTCTGGACCAGACAATCCAGTGATTAATATCATGAGCATCGGCCAACGCAATTGGGATCGATGACATGCATCAACCAAGTCAGGAGCCTGACCACCCGATCCTGTTAGTCGCCTTTTACGACAAGCATGGGTTGCTGAACACCTATTCCACCCCGGAATCTTGACGGGATCCTCTCCGGGTGGTGACGGTGCACGACATGCGTCACGTGGGTTTTCCCCTGCACTACCAATGAATGAGTGCGACCTCTCCCTTGAAGATCCGGGTTAGAATTTGTCAACGTATCTCGATCCTCATTTCAATCATTGGATTGTCTGGTCCAGAAACGATTATTTACAGATCGTCGTCAACAAACGAAACAATCCTCGCTTATTCTGTTCTAACAAGCCCCGGTTATTGAAGACTTAACATGTGACCCAGTGACTGCTGAACACACATCTCATTGGCCTGTACACAATACATCGTGGTTCAGTGACCAATAGTGAGTGAGTGAGTGAGTGAGTTGGGTTTAACGCCGCTTTTAACAGTATTCCAGTTATATCGCGGCGTGTCAGCTTAATGTGGGAGGAAAGCCCGAAGTGATGCAGGTCTTAGACGTTTACCACTTCGGTGAAACCCACGAGCACGAGTATGGTGCTGACAAACCTAGAAACATAATCGGGTCGAACCGGGATTCGAACCCACAATTATAGGTTTCCGGCGTGTCCAAGGGACGCAACTCTGCACAGCGAATCGCGGCGCCTTAGACGACTGGGCCACCCGTGACCAATAGTGAACGGCTGGAGCAACACTCAACGTGGTCGGACATGGTGACACAATGACACACATTGTAGTCCCCCGATCATCACTTAAGTTCAATCCTTACACGTTTACTAACCGCCAAAAGAAACGCGAATACCATACCTGTTGGTAAATATATGAAGAATTACTCATATTCAAGAAATACTAGATTGGTTCGAAGCACAAGTTGACATACTGTTGCTTGAGCCGACGCTCATGACGTGATAAGAATAAAGACAAACTGTGGTAACACCTGATTGTTAGTTTTGCCTTTAGGTGGTACACAAGGGGAACATCTCTTGTTAATGTACGTGCTTCTGTTTCTATCATTCGCGTTTCTTTTGGCGGTGGGTATATAATAAGTGTGGGACCTAGTATTTACCCAACAAAGCTATGAACGACTTAAGAAATACAACTTACATTTAAAACACACTCTTGTCTGGAGTTCCCTCTGAAGGGAGGTTCGAAGTGGAAGTTGACGGAGTCGTCGCTTTCAATGAGGGTGGTGAAATTGTCCTTACAGATGACGCGCACACGCAGGTTCAAGTCGGTCAGAACGTGCACATCAACGACACCTTCTGGTTTGGATGGACACGTTGCTTTCACTGAAATTTACAAAATTTACAAAATATAAACAATGCGAATAAAATAGGTTAGGTTTTAGTAACCCCTGACAATATGTCCATGGATTTATCTTGGTTTCCAAAAGAAGAGCCCGTGGCAGGCCAATTGGGAAGAAAGGTTTATGCTTAATTCAAGAGGCATTAGGACATTGTAATGTGACATTGTTTTTTCATTGTGTCCTTGCTATCAATGGAATACAATGTACTTCAGAACCGTGGAGATACGGCTAAAGAATAGGTCTTCAGGAACCCATGCTTGCCGCAAGAAGCGCCCATGCTTGTCGTAAAAGGCGATAACGGGATAGGTTGTCAGGGTCGCTGACGTGATTGATGCATGTGATCGTATCCCAATTGCGTAGATCGATGCTCATGAGGTCAATCACTGGACTGTTTGGTCCAGATTTCGATTATTTACAGACCGCCGTCATGTAGCTGGAATATTGCTGAGTGCGGCGAAAACAAACAAACAAACGTTTAACTAAATCCTTACATATTTACTCACCGCCAAAAGAAACGCGAATACCAAACATGTTGGTTGATATATGTAGAATTAGTCATATTCAAGAGCTATTAGATTGTTCCATGCACAAACGAACAATGTTATTCGAATATTTCCAGACCACCGTCATATACTGGAATATTGCCGTTAAACAAGCAAACAACTTACCACGACCACCCCACATTTGTCGTAACCATATCTTATATGAAAAGACGATTGTGTTCCCATTTAGGAATTTGTTTGACATCGCCAGCGAACTTCGCCAGCCGAATATTGGCCTCTGAGCAGGTCTAGATAAATCCATGATTACATCTTGATTACAGTTGCCTCCCCTTGTAATCCCAGTAGCCAGACTACAAAACACTCCAGTTGTAACAAAGGTATTCACGAGGACGTCTGAGCGAGTACTGGATTGACGCAACTGTTTAACATTGTATTACATTCAAACCACACAAAGTGACATGCAGTTAATATTCGTTCAGGCATGTTGTCTAGTTCTATTTACTAGATAGCGAGACGTCTATGGTTGTACTCACACTCTAGGACGTATCGCCCCGCGAGCTCCTTGTGGTACCGGAAGCCCTGTGGGAAACAATGTCGTACGTTAACCGTGGTTACCCATCAATAGCATTCGTGACCAACTCGTGTTATTCCGGGACAAGCCGAATAGCGACTCGTGCCCCTCTCGTGGCCATTTTTGCGACCGGGTTCCGTCTTAGCGCAAACGTAAAACAATTGTCAACTCGTTGCGTAATGTTTCAAATATATGTCCCCATATATTATATATATTTCAGATGCAATTAAAAGCACATCGGGACATGCGGATTGATACAGTATGATTGACCACATTTAACTGTCTTGGGTATATTTTTAGATGCAAGACATATTTAAAATCATAAATTGTTTCTGAGGGATTCTTTGACGAAGAACTTGAAACCATACGCGCATTCTGATTGGTTTGTCGTATTTTCGCACATAACATTCATCGATAGGGGGACGAGTCTTCTTGCAGGTTACGGAAAGGGGCGAGTGGTGACGAATGCCATCAATATTACACCTAAAGGGACGCCATGCTACATCCGTACAACAGAACCATTTCACCATGGACGCAATATTACATCTGTACTATTATAGAGTAATTAGTTTGGTTTAACGCCGCTTTTAACAGTATTCCAGTTATATCGCGGCGCGTCAGCTTAATGTGGGAGGAAAATCTGAAGTGATGCAGGCCTCAGACGTTTAACACTTCGGTGAAACCCACGAGCACGAGTATGGTGCTGACAAACCTAGAAACACAATCGGGGCGAACCGGGATTCGAACCCACAATCATAGATTTCTGGCGTGCCCAAAGGACGCAACTCTGCACAGCGAATCGCGGCGCCTTAGACGACTGGGCCACCCGTGCCCCCCACAACAAGGTGAGGTGAGGTGAAATTGGGTTTAACGTCGCGTCCAAGATTATTGCACTTATATAGCGACGTGCATGCACGTGTATGTGTGTGTGTGGCTGCTTGTACTAGTCCGGACTGATGCCGATTTATAGTGCTAGCTCACTGAGATACCATGCCGCAGTTTAACATGAATACCCCACTCAGACACAGTATACTGACTCCGAGCCGACCAGTCCTTGTTTTAGCCCCTTAATGCCGAGCGCCAGACAGGGTAACAACAAGTACAATCTTTTAACGTCTTTTTGTATGACGCGGCCCGGGATCGAACCCTGGACCTTCCGCTCTCCGGGCGGACGCTCTACCACAAGACCACGGAGGCGGTCCCCCCACAACAAGAACACCACCACACGGACACAACAGACATCGCCCCACGGACACAACAGACATTGCTACACGGACACAACAGACATCGCCCCACGGACACAACAGACATTGCCCCACGGATACAACAGACATTGCCCCACGGATACAACAGACATCGCCCCAAGGACACAACAGACATCGCCCCGCGGATACAACATACAACAGACATCGCCCCACGGATACAACAGACATCGCCCCACGGATACAACAGACATCGCCCCACGGATACAACAGACATCGCCCCACGGATACAACAGACATTGCCCCACGGACACAACAGACATCGCCCCACGGACACAACAGACATCGCCCCACGGACACAACAGACAACAGACATCGCCCCACGGACACAACAGACATCGCTCCACGGACACAACAGACATCGCCCCACGGATACAATGTAACAGGATATTGTATATATAGTTTTTAGGAATATAGTTTTAGCTCTTTTCATTTCAAGTAGTTGTATACATCTTCATTAGTTGTAGTGCAAAATGTATATGCTTGGGTTAAGAGTCCAAGCGGTTGGTTCAATTTTATTGAAGGGTGGACAGGTTAGTCTATTCTTGTCCCTTTGTCACAAGCTCTCTAGCTTGTCAATACAATAGCTTTCAGCTTCCTAGCTGATTAACATTATCTAACTACAGCTTTCCTCCCTAACATTTGCACACTTTTTATTCACTCTGCTTATAACTCTGCACAGACAGGACATGGACTACATATAGTTCAGGTTAGTTATTTACATTATCTTTCCTAAATAGAATTCTAACTTATCATTTAGATATGTTATCAATAATGTAAATATTGTAAATACTTACCTATGATATCAAATAATCAAGATATCTTCTATTTTATCAGTATAAAGTGTTTAACATGTAAATATGTGTGAGAGCATGATTTGATTGGGAGTTTTGAATGTAAGGATTGAATTAGAAGTTGGTTTTCTATAATTTAAGGAAATGGTTGTCATGATGTATGTATGTATGTATGTATGTATGTATGTATCTATTCAGGCATGATAGTTATGTTATTTACTTTTTATAGGAATGCCATAATCCTATATGATGTGGGTTTATAGACACACCCCGGTGTCACCCACAGGGTATGTATAAATCCTTTATCGTATCACTCACTTATGAATGAATGTATATGTATTAACTATGTGTTATAATTTAACACAACATGGTAGCATTTTATATATATTCCTACTCTTAAAAGATAATAAGCGTATATTTATGACGCCACACGGCTACTAGTATTCTTCTAACTATATGGTGTGTAACTGATATATTCAGTTATGATAAGAGACATTTAATATATGTATTACTATTTGAAAGTTCGGTAAATTGTATTTAATATAATTTATCTACAACGAACTAGTGATGTGTAACTGTATGCGTTGCATGTATGGATTAATGTGACTGCTCAAACTAGGAAATAATTAATATGCAGCCGTATGCTATTCTATGTACAGTATATAATGTTATATATTTTATTACAGGGTTGATTGATCAATTGTGATTGATAATGGAATAAATGTCACCTCAACAAACACAACCGCAGCTTGTCATTTTTCATAATGAACTACCCCTGCTACAACAACATACATCAGACATCGCCCCACGGACACAACAGACATCGCCCCACGGACACAACAGACAACAGACATCGCCCCACGGACACAACAGACATCAGACATCGCCCCACGGACACAACAGACATTGCCCCACGGACACAACAGACATTGCCCCACGGACACAACAGACATTGCCCCACGGACACAACATACATCGCCCCACGGATACAACAGACATCGCCCCACGGACACAATAGACATCGCCCCACGGATACAACAGACATCGCCCCACGGACACAACAGACATCGCCCCACGGATACAACAGACATCGCCCCACGGATACAACAGACATCGCCCCACGGATACAACAGACATCGCCCCACGGATACAAGACATTCTTCCGAACAGTGACGAACATGCCGCATAAGTAAAATACGTTGACTGACCTCGACCGAGACGATCATCATCAAAAACAGCAGCATCCTGAAACAAAGATGTAGAGCATCCTTACGTGCATACTTCCGTTCTCGTTCCCTTCACAGGGCCTTGTTACTCAACAATCAGCTGCAAGATATGGACCCCGTTCTACAAAGCCAACTTAGCGCTCAGGTGATCGTAACTCCCAAACTTTAACATTGGCTTACGATTGTCGTAGTTCTAAGATCGCTTTGAGGAACGGGGCCATGGTCACTATCGATGTCGTAGTTGAAGTAACCATACATATTGCTGTTACTGTTTGCGTAACAATTCACTGTGGTTCCGTCACGGGTTAATATCAGCGTTACAAGATGTAGCCATCAACTACTTCTATTGGGGAATTGCTGATATAACAGTCACCGATATGTCAGGTACTTCATGGACAATAATCCGAAACCTTGCACAGGCAAACCAGTGGTCGACAGTATAATAAACGCCCCACTGCATAGGTGTACAACAACATGGTTAGGTCAGACACTCGATCCTACTGGTACTCCAGGGCGTGTTGAATCAACTCACAAACGCGTTTGAGACAAGGCGGCGGCGTACAGAATTTGTACGGTGTACGATTATGCTTGTCGTAAGGGGCGATTAACTGGATCGGGTGGTCAGGCTCGCTGACTTGGTTGATGAATGTCATCTATTATAATTGTGTGGATCGATGCTCATGATATCATTCACTGGATTGTATCGTCCAAACTTATTTACAGACCGCCGTCATAATCATATAGCTGGAATATTGCCGAGTGCGGCGTAAAACAACAAACAAACCTGATACAGACATGGCCTTACCTTGAGCACAGGGTATCCCTGGATGACGGCCGATCTTTAATCACCTGTAACGTATCCAGATTCAACAGTTGAGAAGCGGGGACGATTTTACGCCGCTTCAAAATTTCAGATCAAGTTTGAGACATTGCTTCACTAACACCGGGATTAGGCAATCATTCACACCCGTGAGGACCCGGGTCAGAATAGGTCTACAGCAACCCATGTTTGTCGTAAGATGTAACAATGCTTGTCGTAATATGTGACAGACGGGATCGGGTGGTCAGGCTCGCTGACTTGGTTGATGCTTGTCATCATATCCTAATTGCGTAAATCGAGCCAGTCACTGGATTGTCTGGTCCAGACTTATTTACAGACCGCCGTCATATAGCTGGAATACTGCTGAGTGTGGCGTTAAACAACAAACAAACAAACAAACATGTACCATGTTACAGTGGACGCATGATCACCCTAGTCACGTGTTTTGTTTGTCGTTTTACGCTAATATTCCAGCTATATGACGGGGCAGGAGCCTAGGGCAAAGCGAGACCCAATCAACAAAGTCAGAGCCTGACCACTCAATCCACTATTCCTCTGAACCAGCATAGTAAGCGAGTGAGTTGGGTTTAACGCCGCTTTTAACAGTATTCCAGTTATATCACGGCGTGTCAGCTTAATGTGGGAGGAAAGCCCGAAGTGATGCAGGTCTCAGACGTTTACCACTTAGGTGAAACCAACGAGCACGAGTATGGTGCTGACAAACCTAGAAACATAATCAGGGCGAACCGGGATTCGAACCCACAATCATAGGTTTCTGGCGTGCCCAAGGGACGAAACTGTGCATAGCGAATCGCGGCGCCTTAGACGACTGGGCCACCCGTGCACCCCCTGAACCAGCATAATGGGGACTTCGGGGCACACTGGTGATTGTTTATAGTTGAAGTCAAACTTGCAAATATTTCGATAGTGTGGTTGTTAAGAAAGAAACTGATTGATGATCCTAAATTCCGATTACTTACACCAATATGTTGCGACCCACTCGCTTGGAAAGACTGTTGCAGGTGCCCGATCTGAAACAAGTTGCGCACAACCTGATAACAAGTTGCTCCGCAGGGCAGCTGAAAGTCGTGGCCCTCTGTCTCCGGCACGCTCTTCTCGGGCGTCAATGTACTGCACGTGCTTTTCAGGGCATTATGGGCCGCATGTGTACACAAGCGGTTGTATTTCGGCGAATGGTTATAATGTATAAACGTGTTTTAGCTGTTAAAACATACCCAATGTCCAGGATGTGTTATGTTCGGGCCTGAAGGCTTATTTACACAGTCGGCACAATGTTACCGACACACAAACATGAACACATAACAGTTACGACCAGTGCATGCGTTATGTGAAAGAAGTTTTATAAAATCTCAGAAACTGTACACAATGATTGCCATTGCTTTTAGCCAATGCTGCAAACGCTAGCCTAAGGCCTAAGTCGATCATCTACAGGCTGCCCCGAGGGTAGCTGGAAATTTGCTGACTGCGCCCTCGAACAACATTCTTTCACCACTTCCTTCAACACAAACACAAGCACAGCTCGGTTGATAACAATCTTTTATTCCCAGGTGAATAACAGTAAGAATAATATATAATTACAAAACAGAGATACATCACTAGAACTAGTAGGCATGTTTGCGTAATATCAGTATAAGTATTGGCATTTTACTGCATTAAAATCAACAAAAATTAAAATGAGACATGAAAAAAACACGTGACCTACAAGTCATCATTAAAAACTCAAAGAGAGACGGACTGCAACGTTATAGATACGTTGAAATTAGGAATCCCTAGCTGAAAGTCAGAGTAGATGATTTAAAGTTTTCGGACTGCAGACACGTTATATCTATTGGGATAAAAGAATAGTACACATTTTGCTGAGTTGCCAGCATTCAAATGATGACGACAGGAGGGTGAGATCCTGGACTTAAACAAAGGGAGATAACTTTCAAGAGAAATCAATCGATGGCATAATATCCCCACGCAGCTGTCTTAAGATGCCGCCAGGCCCCCTCACGGTGTACAGTTGTAGACAATATCTTGGCACGTAAAGGGTTAATATAACGACATATACCAGAGCTCAAATATAGTTTTGGCAAGGTGGCACGTGACTTCAGTCGAAGTGATTCAATCAGATCCACGACTTACATGACCTGGAATGAGTTAATACTGTGAGCTGAGTTGTTCACAAACTAAACTATACATTGAGGTAGGCACACACAGTTTGTTTAAAAATTCAAAATGATGGGGAAAAACAACCCACATTGAATCCCGTTCCACCAAAGAATTGAAGAGCTGCGACTCCTGTGTCAACCGTGAGTGAGTATGGTTTTACGCCGCTTTGAGCAACATTCCAGCAATATCACGGCCGAGGGCACCACATTGTACCCACGCGGGGAATCGAACCCAGGTCTTAAGCGTGACGAGCGAACGTTTTAACCACTTGGCTACCCCAACGCCCTTCTGCTAGCCGTAGTTGTTAAATCCTTTTATGGAACAGGGAATCAGGTTAGCTAAATTCATTTTTCCTACTCAGTAATACACGGCTATAAACCTCGTTCTCAAATACCATCCATTGTTATAATGTTGCTGACTACTGGCTTTTAATTTAGTTAATGCGCACTTCTGAAATAGTTTGATAGAACGGCAATAGCATGATAGATTAGGCCCTAGATAGGAAGCTTTTTCTCATCTAATGTATTTAAATATGCCGTGTGTCACCGATTAAAACTTCAAGACGAACAATCCAGGTTTTGTTATAACCGGGAATACATCCGGTTCTGATATCAGTTCTCTGATGTTAATACAAGAGTTACATTTGTTTACTGAAATATGCTGCTGTGACTGAGGATTTTTCACAGAAACTTAACCTCGTGACCTGGTCATACTTAAAATATACATCTGATGAGAACGTTTTCTTTTTTCATGGCCAAAGTTATTTCTTCTTATTGATAGCTCACTATTAAAATATTTGTAAAATCTGTTCTATCTGTTCTTCGTCTATGAGATCTTGGGGACAATAGTGAAGAGAACTGTAGTTGTTTCACTGAGACTCTCGCTGGCCTCCTTCATGGGCTGGTGGGCATCTGGGAAGAGACAAGAGGACGATTGAAACACATCTATAGTTTCTCTACATGACAACATCTTCATCTCTACATCTCACCAGCCAACGAGTAGAAACACAGGGGACATTAACAAAATACTACTTCTTCAAGCTGATTGTTGATTTTTCGTATGTTTTCGATTAAGAGAAAGAGTTTCGTTTAATTCATAAAAGCAGGAGCGCTTTAAATGTTTTTTCTTGGTAAAGCTAAATGCCGTTACATGATGGGATGCCAGAAAAAACAACATACTACTGATTTAAGAACTCGGGTTTTTCTTTTTGGCAGGGCTTCAGTGGCAACTTCCCTGTAACACCCACCTCGCTGTAACACTCACCTCCCTGTAACACACACCTCCCTGCAACACTCACCTCCCTGTAACACACACCTCCCTGTAACACCGCACCTCCCTGTAACACTCACCTCCCTGTAACACTCACCTCCCTGTAACACCCACCTCCCTGTAACACTCACCTCCCTGGAACACTCACCTCCCTGTAACACACACCTCCCTGTAACACTCAC
Organism: Haliotis rufescens; assembly: GCF_023055435.1. Classification (NCBI taxonomy): domain Eukaryota; kingdom Metazoa; phylum Mollusca; class Gastropoda; order Lepetellida; family Haliotidae; genus Haliotis; species Haliotis rufescens. Next base: position 384,040 of record NW_025963857.1, read on the forward strand.
CTCCCTGCAACACTCACCTCCCTGCAACACCCACCTCCCTGCAACACTCACCTCCCTGTAACACACACCTCCCTGTAACACCCACTTCCCTGTAACACCCACCTCCCTGTAACACTCACCTCCCTGCAACACTCACCTCCCTGTAACACACACCTCCCTGTAACACACACCTCCCTGTAACACCCACCTCCCTGTAACACTCACCTCCCTGTAACACTCACATCCCTGTAACACACACCTCCCTGTAACACACACCTCACATCCCTGTAACACACACCTCCCTGTAACACACACCTCCCTGTAACACACACCTCCCTGTAACACTCACCTCCCTGTAACAGACACCTCCCTGCAACACACACCTCCCTGTAACACTCACATCCCTGTAACACACACCTCCCTGTAACACACACCTCCCTGTAACACTCACCTCCCTGTAACACTCACCTCCCTGTAACACACACCTCCCTGTAACACTCACCTCCCTGTAACACACACCTCCCTGCAACACTCACCTCCCTGTAACACACACCTCCCTGTAACACACACCTCCCTGCAACACTCACCTCCCTGCAACACTCACCTCCCTGTAACACTCACCTCCCTGTAACACTCACCTCCCTGTAACACTCACCTCCCTGCAACACTCACCTCCCTGTAATACTCACCTCCCTGTAACACTCACCTCCCTGTAATACTCACCTCCCTGTAACACCAACCTCCCTGTAACACTCACCTCCCTGCAACACTCACCTCCCTGCAACACTCACCTCCCTGCAACACTCACCTCCCTGTAACACCCACCTCCCTGTAACACTCACCTCCCTGTAACACTCACCTCCCTGCAACACCCACCTCCCTGCAACACCCACCTCCCTGCAACACTCACCTCCCTGTAACACACACCTCCCTGTAACACTCACCTCCCTGCAACACCCACCTCCCTGCAACACTCACCTCCCTGCAACACTCACCTCCCTGTAACACCCACCTCCCTGTAACACTCACCTCCCTGCAACACCCACCTCCCTGCAACACTCACCTCCCTGCAACACTCACCTCCCTGTAACACTCACCTCCCTGTAACACTCACCTCCCTGTAACACTCACCTCCCTGTAACACCCACCTCCCCGTAACAGTCACCTCCCTGCAACACTCACCTCCCTGCAACACTCACCTCCCTGTAACACCCACCTCCCTGTAACACTCACCTCCCTGTAACACTCACCTCCCTGCAACACCCACCTCCCTGCAACACCCACCTCCCTGCAACACTCACCTCCCTGTAACACACACCTCCCTGTAACACTCACCTCCCTGCAACACCCACCTCCCTGCAACACTCACCTCCCTGCAACACTCACCTCCCTGTAACACCCACCTCCCTGTAACACTCACCTCCCTGCAACACCCACCTCCCTGCAACACTCACCTCCCTGCAACACTCACCTCCCTGTAACACACACCTCCCTGTAACACACACCTCCCTGCAACACTCACCTCCCTGCAACACTCACCTCCCTGTAACACTCACCTCCCTGTAACACTCACCTCCCTGTAACACTCACCTCCCTGCAACACTCACCTCCCTGTAATACTCACCTCCCTGTAACACTCACCTCCCTGTAATACTCACCTCCCTGTAACACCAACCTCCCTGTAACACTCACCTCCCTGCAACACTCACCTCCCTGCAACACTCACCTCCCTGCAACACTCACCTCCCTGTAACACCCACCTCCCTGTAACACTCACCTCCCTGTAACACTCACCTCCCTGCAACACCCACCTCCCTGCAACACCCACCTCCCTGCAACACTCACCTCCCTGTAACACACACCTCCCTGTAACACTCACCTCCCTGCAACACCCACCTCCCTGCAACACTCACCTCCCTGCAACACTCACCTCCCTGTAACACCCACCTCCCTGTAACACTCACCTCCCTGCAACACCCACCTCCCTGCAACACTCACCTCCCTGCAACACTCACCTCCCTGTAACACTCACCTCCCTGTAACACTCACCTCCCTGTAACACTCACCTCCCTGTAACACCCACCTCCCCGTAACACTCACCTGAGTTAAAGATCTCCCAGTACTCCTGCTCCGAGCTGTACAGGTCAAGCCGGTAGGTGGCGTTCTGTTGGATCCAGCAGTCCTTCAGTCGGTCCAGCTGGCACTCCTTCCCGTCCTTGACGTAGACCAGACCGTGGTCCACGTCCCTGCTGTCAAACAGGTTGGTCACTTTGTCCACGTAGTCTGCCTGGTACGACCCCTTGTTCCTGATGCCCGCCACCTCCGTCCAGCAAAACGTATTTTGACCTGAGGAGTAAGTGAGTGAGTGAGTTGAAAAGTGTTTCTGTTATTTCACGGCGTGTCGGTTGACGTAGACGGTCATCACTTTGGTTTGTTTGTTTGTTTGTTTTTTAATTGTTTAACGCCGCACTCATTAATATTCCAGCTATATGACGGCGTAAATAACCTGGACCAGACAATCCAGTGATTGACATCATGATTGACATAGATGCTACAAACAACAACCTGTTTATTTAAGGATATTAAACATTAACAGTAAACTAAAATTTCTTTAAAACCTGAGCCCGAATTGTTAAAACAAGTCTCATGCAATTCCTCCCTTAGGGGCCATTATGTTGATGTTCGTGTCACACACATAGTAGAGATACAAACACACATTATATACTAGTAATACCTTTTGGAACCAACTTCTTTCAAGTGTAAAGATATTGTTCAGCTGCAGACCCTGAGTGAACCTCAAGGATGACCGACTGACTAGCTCTTGGATGGTGACCACCTGGGGTTCTATTCTAGATTGAACTCACCTAGTTGGGAATGCTACATCCCATTGAGGGAAGATATACACATGCTATCGCCGACACGTATATCTCGTCTACCCCTTACCTGTAACACTGTTGACTACAAACAGCGGTCATGTAAACGTGTTATTGACTACAGGCAGCGGTCATGTAAACGTGTTTTTGACTACAGACAGCGGTCATGTAAACGTGTTATTGACTACAGACAGTGGCCATGTAAACGTGTTATTGACTACAGACAGTGGCCATGTAAACCTGTTATTGACTACAGACAGTGGCCATGTAAACCTGTTATTGACTACAGACAGCGGACATGTAAACCTGTTATTGACTACAGACAGTGGCCATGTAAACCTGTTATTGACTACAGACAGTGGCCATGTAAACGTGTTATTGACTACAGACAGTGGCGATCTGACAAGGCTATTGTTTGCAATGGAATTACAGTTTACCCATTCAATTCCATATTCTCACCACTATCCAACAACCCCCTCACCACTACCCTACAACCTCCTCCCCTCTACCTCCTCCCTCACCATTACCCCCAAAAGCAGTGAAGATCGGGGTAAAATGGGTCTCAGTTAAGGGCGACCACGCTTGTCGCAAAAGGCAACTAACGGGATCGGGTGGTCAGGCTCGCTCTCTTGATTGATGCATGTCATCGTATCCAAATTGCGTGCATCGAAGCTCATGATGTCAATCACAGGATTGTCTGGTCCAGACTCGATTATTTACAGACCGCCGTCAAAAAGCTGGAATATTGCTGAGTGCGACGTTGAACGTGGATCTGTCTCAGTCCCACAACCTCACCACCAGCCCCCCCCCCCTCTCCCAGCCCCCCCCTCCCCCCCGGCCCCCCTCGACCTCCTCCCTTACCAGTCTTGGGGATGTATCTGATGGGGACAGAGAACACCTGGAAGCCATCTGAGATCGGAGGGAAGTCATGCTGCCTGACTTCCGGTTCACTGACGAACCAGAACCTGGCCTTGTGTTGTGAGGGAAAGGCAATGGCGGTCACGCACCAGTCACTGCGGCGCAGCCAGGGGTTTCCTTCTGGGGCAGACACATTCACCTGCAAACGCGAGGGACGAAAACATAGTAACTTTCAGGACAACAAATCACGTTTTCGTTCGTCGGATGGTCCAATAATTGTTTCCCAAACAAATCTTGAATGTTTTTTTCGTATCACAGACATGTTCCAGATGCAGATGCTAATACCATTCCGAAAAGTAGCTGGCCATCAGTGACTGAGTATGGTTTTACGCCGCTTTTAGCAATAGTCCAGCGATATCACGGCGGGGGACACCGTAAATGGGATTCATACATTGTTCCCATTTGGGGAATCGAACCCGGGTATTCGGCGTGACGAGCGAACGCTTTAACCACTAGGCTACCCCTCCGTCTCCGCTGGCCATGAGACCCCACTTTGCGAAGGGGAAAATATAGCGCAAACAACCAATGAGTTGTGACGAAGTAATTACACAAGACGCGCTCGGCATCTCACCACGACCAGCGCTCCCGACATACCCACACAGTAACACCCATGCATGCCATGGATGGGAAACTAGCATGTTGTGGCATCAGTATATAAACGTGACACGTTAAACATGCTATTGACCACTCGTTTGTTTTCAAAGATGTTTTCTTTTTCATTTTTTAACTGGCATTCGTTATAAGATTAAATAAAACAAAGGATAAGACAACAGCAACATCCCTGGCAGTGGTTCGTGTGTGAAGGCGGGCGATGGGCGGTGGGATAGCCATGTGGTTAAAGCGTTTACCGAAGGTTCGATTCCCCACATGGGTACAATGTGTGAAGCCCAATTTTGGTGTCCCTAGCCGTGATGCTGCTGGAATATTCCTACATACGATGTAAAACTATTATCACTCAATAGCTTGTGTGTGAGGTCTTGGTTGTTTATTTCACAGACAGAAGACCGCTATCGCTCGCCAGTGTCACCCCCGAGCTTGGAGCAGTACCCAGGCTCGAAACAGAATATCCTAATCAGGACATCCGGCTTTGGGGGTGGTTTGGTTGAAATCGATTCCAGTTTTAAAAAAAGAACAACAAATGTTTATAATTCAGTTAAACTTGTAACAGAAACAATATGTACATTTGTAATTAGATTCCGTGAAGGATGTGTTGCAACTGTTTGCATACCTTGGTCGAGATGCCGAGAACCTTGCCTTCGTAGGACTTTATCCTGCCGCTGAATCTGATAATGGCGTTCCTGACCCGGCGGTCAAACTCACTCCGATACATGAAAAACAGCAGAGTCTTGCCGTTAGCTTCCTGCAACTGTGAAGCAAGAACGTCTATACTACTCAATTACAGTAAACTACGTTTATAACGAACACGCTTACAACCAATAGACGGAAATAACGAACTGCCCCCCCCCCCCCCCCCCCCCCCCGGCCACTTGCTGCATATATGCTCATTACGAACTACGGTTATAACGAACTAAAATTAGTGGTCCCTTTGAGTTTGTTATAACCGTTGTTCGTTACAACCGTTGTGTACTGTACATGTAAGGAATCTGACCTTTTTCACAAAAACTACTGCATTGTGAAAATGCCATGGCAACATCAGATACTTTTCTCATAAAATCTCCAGGGAATAAACCCAATTCAGTCCGTGTGTGTAGACTATCTCCAGTGAAAACCCCTGTTATCCGGACAGTATCGTTATAAGTGATATGACAAATATCATGTATGCAGAGTAACTAATAGTCGTCCTAGAATACTACAGACTGGAATAAAAAACAGCTTGGCCGATTGTTATAGATTTGTTGATAAAAGATGACATGGGGACATGCCAGATGTTTTTTTCTAAGTGACATGCTTATATATTTCGGGCTGTACATAAACGACAGAAGGTACGAGTTAAAACATTTCCTTTTAAACATATTCTGTTTAGCAATAGTTGTGAGGAGGGTAGTATTTCGTGTATCAAGACATACCCGGGTCATAAGACTACACACTACCCCCAAACCCCATCACCACTACCCCCAACCCCCTCACCACTACCCCCGACCCCATCACCACTACCCCCGACCCCATCACCACTACCCCCAAAACCCTCCCCTCTACCCCCAACCCCATCACCACTACCCCCGACCCCATCACCACTACCCCCAAAACCCTCACCTCTATCCCCAACCCCATCACCACTACCCCCAACCCCATCACCACTACCCCAACCCCATCACCACTACCCCCAACCCCCTCACCACTACCCCCCAACCCCTCACCACTACCCCCCAACCCCCCCACCACTACCCCCAACCCCCTCACCACAACCCCCAACCCCCTCCCCTCTATCCCCACCCCCTCACCACTACCCCCAACCCCCTCCCCCCTATCCCCACCCCCTCACCACTACCCCAAAACCCCCTCACCACTACCCCCCAACCCACTCCCCTCTACCCCCCAACCCCCTCACCAATACCCCCAACCCCATCACCACTACCCCCCAACCCCCTCACCACTACCCCAACCCCTCACCACTACCCCAACCCCCTCCCCTCTATCCCCACCCCCTCACCACTACCCCCAACCCCCTCCCACCTATCCCCACCCCCTCACCACTACCCCCAACCCCCTCCCCCCTATCCCCACCCCCTCACCACTACCCCAAAACCCCCTCACCACTACCCCCCAACCCACTCCCCTCTACCCCCCAACCCCCTCACCAATACCCCCAACCCCATCACCACTACCCCCCAACCCCCTCACCACTACCCCAACCCCCTCACCACTACCCCAACCCCCTCCCCTCTATCCCCACCCCCTCACCACTACCCCCAACCCCCTCCCACCTATCCCCACCCCCTCACCACTACCCCAAAACCCCCTCACCACTACCCCCCAACCAACACCCCTCTACCCCCCAACCCCCTCACCACTACCCCCAACCCCATCACCACTACCCCCAACCCCCTCACCACTACCCCCAACCCCCTCACCACTACCCCCAACCCCCTCCCCTCTATCCCCACCCCTCACCACTACCCCCAACCCCCTCCCCCTATCTCCACCCCCTCACCACTACCCCAAAACCCCCTCACCACTACCCCCAACCCACTCCCCTCTACTCCCCAACCCCCTCACCACTACCCCCAACCCCCTCCCCCTATCCCCACCCCCTCACCACTACCCCCAACCCCCTCCCCCCTATCCCCACCCCCTCACCACTACCCCCAAACCCCCTCACCACTACCCCCCAACCCACTCCCCTCTACCCCTCAACCCCCTCACCACTACCCCCAACCCCCTCCCCTCTACCCCCAGCCCCCTCACCACTACCCCCGACCCCCTCCCATGTGTATTCCTGAAATGGCAACGCTTAGATTGGTTACCATTCAATGCCGTTCACAGGTAATTCACCACCCGTGAATACTGATGTAGTGAAATAACCGTTAATACTGATTTCGTTCATGTTCAATAATACTTCTATAGCTAAGAAACGGGATCCAGGTTAATGTTACATTTGACCTCGCTAGAACTGACCTAATTAGTATTGACTGAGTTAAACCCCACACATGATACAACTTCACCAAGAAACAGACCCAGGATCAATGTAGCGACTATCAAGGATTTTCTGACCTCACTTAAAGAGACTATTTTAGGTGAGTTTCTGCACGAGAGCTCGCTGTCAAGAGCCTAGTCATATCACAGCCAGTTGAGCTAATGTCAGCGTTAAGGAAAGTGCGCGTTACCTGTGTATCCCCGCCCCGGGGGGTCTGGGTTGTGTTCTGGGTACACTCGTCTCCTTTCACTGACATCCTGCAACACCAACAACACATCCTTGATATACAACAACACCAACAACACATCCTTGATACACAACAACAACAACAACAACAACACAAATGTAAGGAAGAGAATATATGGATGTCAACTTCTTTATAATGAGGAACACAACGTTTCGGAGTATATGCATTCATTTACCTGATGAAGCAGTAAGGAGCAACCAGAATAGAGAGCATATTATAATTGAACACTGTGTGCTCTTTACGTAACATACATATATAACTCACACTTATGTCGTGTTCATCCATTACCTGGTACCTGGTACCGTAATCTTTTGCGGATCCCTTTTCTACGGTGGCCCATAAGGGACATAGAATCTGTTTTTCCATAATCACGATTTGTCTTACAAATATGTGATAAATCATGTGTAAAGAAGATATTGAATCGCTGAAAAGTGAAACGAAAATGTCAAAAACTAAAATGAAAATGTCAAAAACAAAAGCGAAAATGTCAAAAACTAAAATGAAAATACAGAAAACTATTTCCACCGCGGTGGAAATATTATCACCGCGGTGGAAATAGTTTTCTATTGTTTCATTTTAGTTTTTGTTTTTGACATTTCCATTTTAGTTTTTGACCTTTTCGTTTTTGTTTTTGATATTTCCATTTTAGTTTTTGACATTTTCGCTTCACATTTCAGCGTCTCAATAACTACTTGAAAGTACATTTTCCATGTTTTCGGGTGTTTTTAGACATGATTTATCACATATTTGTACGACAAATTGTGTTAATTTGCGAAAGGTTACGATAAAAGTAAGTGAAACATCAAAACATTGAAAAACAGACTCCATGTCCTACTGTTACATATGTCGTCTGTCGAAAGTATTCATGTAAGTATTTCATGTAAAATAATCCATATACAAACGGTAATGATGTGATTAGTATGTCTTGTAGTGTTTGTTATTGATTTTTACCGCACAGTATTCCAGCTATATGACGGCGGTCTGTAAAAAAACTAGTCTGGACCAGACAATCCAGAGATTGACATCATGAGCATCGATTTACGCAATTGGGATCGATGACATGCATCAACCAAGTCAGCGAGCCTGACCACCCATCCACACAACTTGTATAACAAAAAAATATTTATTGCTGCCATGCGACGGCGATCAGTAAACAAACCAATCAAGTGATAACACGTGTTATTTTAAAGTAAGATATAAATTGTAGTTGTTTGTTCAGGTAACTAATTTTAACTATTGTTTCCTGAATAAAAACGCCGAAGACCCGGGTTCGATTCCCGACATGGGTACAATGTGTGAAGCCCATTTGTGGTGACCCCCGCCGCGAAATTGCTAGAATATTGCTAAAAGCGGCGTAAAATCATACTCACTCACTCACTCACTGAATAAAAAATTATTTAAACCACACAAGCCTACCTCTTGCGGATATGTGCAACACCCGATGTTGTTATCAAACAATACTCATGTCGTAAACAAACATTGCTGTACGTTAATGCATCCTAGAGGTCTGAGTCACCCAGTGATTGACATCATGAGCGGCGGGATCCGATGACATGCAATCTACCAAGTCAAACCACCTGATCACAATGTTCATCGGCTGCTGAACAGCATGGGGTATTCTGGAACTAACCCGGAATCACCACAGATTATTTTCATTCATAACAGTGGGCAGTAGGAATAAACTATTCGGTAAGATTATCTTATTCTAAAATTATTCGCCAAGCTATCAATTATTCCGAGATCAAACGCTTTTATTTCTCCGATCGTAAGTTGCCGAATCTGCCAATTACACAAAATCTGTAATCTGACTTTCACAGAGTAATTAGAAACCTCGTTAATACCCACGCGTCGTCATGGATTACTCATAATACCATATAAAAGACAAAACATATACCATTTAGAAGACAATAAATATCTTCAATTCCTGAAAGGAAATATCAAGGCTAGTTTCCTGCCAACACACGCGTTGTCTGGAGGCAATATCAGGTATTATTGTGAAGCATCTCACAGTGTCCATAAAAGATAACGGTGTGTTTTTTATGTCAATTCTAAAACTGTTATGAAATTGTTATGTATACAAAAATATGAATGTGTAAATGTAAGCAGACAAAGACAGAGCCATTTTGACAGCAGCCCCTCTACCTCTTTTTTGAGGACCAGATGACCTTGGTCAACCAATGGTCTGTCGTCTCAGCCCGACGTTTCCCGGTTATTTAGTGCACGATGTAGTAAGTGTTTATTTCTACGTCACTCTTATCAATATGTAAAAGTGACGGGATATTGTAATTATAAATTAACATATCGGTTTTAGTTTCAACAAAATCAGTAAATGCGCTGTGTTTTCTGGTGAATCCCACGATTGTCTGGTTTGTTTACAAGTCGCTGTCGTATGGCAGGAGTACTGCCGTAAGGCGTCAACAATCAAACAAACAAACAAACAAACAAACAAACAAACAACATTTTTTATACAAATTGTGGGAGTGGCCGGTAAGGGCACGCTTACCCTTTTCGCAAACACCTGGTGTCATAACTGATTTAAGTGATCCATTCATGTCATTTTCACAGCTATTTTGCCTTTAATGCCCAACTGAATCTGTTTTAGCGGATAATCGAGACTGGTTACTCTCTGGCGTTGGCGCTTCAGATATTTCCCCACCAGATTATCTACCATTACAAGGGCTCTTATGGGAAGACAAATCTGGACTCGAGAACGTGAACCGTGAACCGCGAACCGTGAACCGTGAACCGTGAACCGTGAACCGTGAACAGCACAACAACAGTTGTCATCAACACAGGTGGAGCCTCATAAGTTTATTATTCTGTTGCACATTCTACGCTCATCAGGCCCAATGATCGAAATTTATTCTTCAATCTCCTGTACATGTCTAAAACCTACATCAGAACGTCTGCCTGAAATCTGTCTACACTATGACACATTTTGGTCATTGTTTGTTTGTTTGTTTGTTTGTCGTTTAACAACTGTTAGTCGCCTCTTACGACAAGCACAGTCGCCTTTTACGACGAGAATGGATTGCTGAAGACCAATTCTACCCTGGATCTTCACGGGCAAAAGTGAAATGTGTGTTCTCTCCCCTTGCAGGGTACTCGCGTCCGGTACACGAGTACCCGCCACAGCCCTACACCCACCACACCTGACCACAGCGAAAACAACTGCCCTTCTCTCTTAGTGATCGTGCAATAGTTGTTTTTTATTGATAACATTCCTGCACGAATGATTGGCAACAAGCCAACTGCATTCAGCGTGTGTAATATATCAGACAAACAAGTAGAATGACAATACAGATATCTCAAATACACACACACCCCATGGCTACCGCCATTCACGGACAGAATAAACATTGTTTGTCACAGCATGTGAGTCCATTGTACGAACCCTGGGATTTGCTTTACAAAACTCCCGACACTGTTAAGAGGTATATGCTCCTTCACAAACAATGGACGGGTTGAATGTGGCGACACACAACGCGATGCTTACTGTATACATAATTCTTTCTTGTGCCCATGGGAACATCAGTATAGACATTCTTGGAGCAGGAATATCGGTATAGACACTCTTGAAGCATGGGCTATCGGTATAGACATTCTTGAAGTAGGGGCTATCGGTATGGACATTCTTGAAGCATGGACTATCGGTAAAGACATCCTTGGAGCAGGGCCTATCGTTATAGACATTCTTAAAGCATGGCCTATCGGTATAGACACTCTTGAAGTATGGACCATCGGTATAGACGCTCTTGAAGCATGGACCATCGGTATAGACATTCTTGAAGCATTAATATCGGTATAGACACTCTTGAAGCATGAGCTATCTGTATAGATATTCTTAAAGCATAGGCCATCGGTATAGACATTTTTGAAGCATGCAATATCAAGCACAGCGTGTTAAAGATAACGTTTTCTCCATTGTCACGTTCCGTGTGAAATACAAATGACGTGATCAGATGACAATCCAAAAAGTGGCGCAACGTGTGTGTACGGGCAATTCATTTATAGGTCCCAGGACTAACGTATCAGAAAGTCTACAGCGACAATAATGACAGTGCGTGCGTGGAATCATCCCATGATGCTCGAGTATTTCCGGTACAGTGAAACCCCGTTCATCCGGACGGTTGCGTTCGCGTGAATGTGTCTGGATTTACACATTCCCGGGTTAATGAATGTTGGATTCATAGAATGACCATGTATTTATGTAGATGTTGGTAACAGTAATTACGTGATTTTCGGAATTTCATTATCGGGGTCCGGAAACTGAGGGACTAGTCAAGGGACTACCACTTTTGTCCGGTAGTATAGTTTTAGGTAACTGCTTCTACTGCAAGGTGACAGCTTCTCCTTCAAGGTCACTGCCTTTACTGCTAGGTATCTGTTTTCTCACAAGAACTTCATTTAAGACCAATAATTACCAAGACATCCTCGAAAATTTATCTAAATTGTAAAAGCAATTCAATGATGTCTATTTAGTTGCTTTAAAAGAAGAAACCGTTCGCCATTTCAATATGATGATAAACAAATGGCTGGATGGCTAAAGACTGGACATTTATGAGTGAGACATCAAGGCTTTTCTGAATATGCAAAAGACGTGTGAATATCTGCACAGTGTACTTTAACCTACGACCCAAGGAACACAGGGGGTAAAGACAGTGAGAATCTTCTCTTAATCAATGTTTGTTCACGGCTGGCGTAACGCTGTTCCCCAGTAAGAGACGGTGTATAAGCTTGTCCTGAAGTGCCGTGCGGGTGGAATTACTCAATATCTTTATCTGTGTCGAGTGATACAATAGGTGGATTGGCATGCCGATGATTTTTAAGAGTTGTAAGGCAGCTCAACACCACGTGGAGATACTTACGTACGTTTCGTGTACAGGAGACAAAAGACACTGCAAAGCAGACGACAAGACGCGGCACAACGGACGTCATGGTTTTGAGTTTGAGAATGCTGTTACACTCAGCAGTACTGCAGTATATAACGCGGCCTACAAATTATAAGACCAATGAATGAAAGCACGTGAACCTGGCCACCTGATTATCTCTCGTCTGTTTTTACTGCAAGCACTGGATACTAGTGGCCAAATCTTACCCGGAATCCCCACAGGGCACGTCATAGTAGACATCTAACCAACAGACGACACGGCAAAACTGACAACAGTGTAACGAAAACGACACCACAAAGTAGAAGAAAGGGGAGAGCAGACGACAAACTGTTGCAGACGACAGGGCAAACGAGACGACACGGGAGAACAAACGGTATTGTTGACAAGCTGTTGCAGACGACACAGTAAAGCAGACGACACAGTAAAGCAGACGACACAGTAAAGCAGACGACACAGTAAAGCAAACGACACAATAAAGCAGACGACACACCAGAGACGGTGTCAAATCTCACACACAACCCCAAGCAGTGAATGTGACCTCCCCCTTTCAATACGCTACCCTTTGACCAGTACATAACTGCATGTAAACACACGCTTTGTAGGAGAGTAAATTTAGAGCGTTCATTGTGTAAGTGCAACACGATCGTTCGACGTGTTGACTCCGGTTGTACGTTCTGCTGAACGGTTGTTTGTTCCGATGTACTGGGTCTACCCTAGCGTGAAGGTGTCCAATGAATACAATCAATATAGATATTATCAGTTTGGAATTAACAAACGATATTGGTTTTAGGTGTGTTATCGATCAGAAATTAACGAGTGATTTATTGTTCTGGCAGATGTGTTGTTGATTAAAAAGGCGATTGACAATTATTCGAATCCAACATAAATTATGTTGGTTACAAATAAATACCTAATAATATTATTTTACCTTGAAAACATTTCCTGTTTGTTTCACTTGAGTGATTTAGTTGGTTCTTGTTCAAGGGCCACCACAGGAAACTGGTCTTATGATTTGAACGTGCTAAATGTCACAGTAACTATTATATTATTAATATGTACGGTGATATATCAACCTGATGTAAAGCCGCCCATTACTGTTTCATTATGCTTTATTTCTCTCATGTCATAATAAATAAGCAATTGCAAACAATACAAATACCACAGAAAGTATGTATAATCTTGTAGCGTGTTAATTAAGTGACTGAATGTTCAAAGTAAATCATATTCTTGGGATTCGTCTTTTTTCACAGAAGAATATGTTTTTATATTTTAATGCTCCCCGTTCGTAAATTATATACCGATTCAGTTTGGTTTTATATTTAAAAAAACGTTATTCTTTCGACCTTATTCATTCTACATTCAACACGCGGGTAGTGCCCATCCTGCTCGTACCAGTCCTACAGAATTACTCAGCTTTAAGTCGCATTTATATCATAGAATAATTACAATGAAAAGCCATATTCATTCATTCACCTTCCACGTGGCCAATATTTATCAAACTTAACACATTTTACTATTAAACAATTTTGTTAACAAGCAAGAAAAGTCTGAATAACTGAAGCGATTGATAAAATAGCTTATAGTGTGAGAAATATAGACATGAATTATTATTTTTTGTGTAATGCTTTGTAAACTATGAGGAATTCGGATGATTGTAGACAGCTGCAGAGCAGGCACACTGTAATATCCAACCATATGGTTCATCACAAATTTTTTATTGAACTCACCAACAGTTTTATTTGCCTGTTCTAGAGAATCGATTTTAATTATTTGATTTACAAGTTCTCCGAATTAGAATAATAACGAATTCCTTAAATGTCTTGTCAGGATTTAGAAATATAGAAAAATAACAATGTTTGGAGATGAAATGTCAGAGAGTTATTTCCCCGACCCACTTTGACATTTTCTTACTGACTGAACAGACAGTGGGAACATTAGTAATTCCCAAGATTATATTTTATTCCATCTTTGAGGTAAAATTTGAGGTTGGTATGTTCATAGATCCAGGTAATATAAACACCATTTAATGTTTGCTGGCAGATAATGTTATCAGATTCTGGTAATATCTGAAAAGAGTAAACAACATGAACATGATGAAGATATTCTACGAATGCTGAACTTCTTGTGAGATATGGCAAATATTTGATAGTTGAAATCATATTACAGTGACATAATGTCAATACTGCCTTCGAAACTCAGATTTTCTCATGATGAAACGTGATAACCTACATGTATGATATGGTATAGTCTAAATAATTCATTACCAGTGTAATGGTTACATATATCCATCTTTCAAGACAGGTTGTAAATAGACTGTAAATATATATTTGCATAATATTATCTATTTTTTTAAACTTTATTAAACAAATAGTTTTGATATTGTATTGAACTGCATGAACTTGATTATTCAGACGAGACACACTTAGTTGTACATTTGGAAATCTGTTTCACTTACTCTTAAGCTTACCCCTGGGGTTGCTAAAGTTAATGTTCATATTCCACAATATTTGTGAAATTTTGTTTACTGAGGTGAGGTGAAATGGGTTTTAACGTCGTTCAAGATTGTTGCATGCACGTGTGTGCGTGCGTGTGTGTGCCTGTGCGAGCGTGCGTGCGTGCGTGTGTGTGTGTGTGTGTGTGTGTGCGCGCGTACGTGTGTACGTGCGTGCGTGTGGTTGCTCGTACTAGTCCGGGATAATGCCGCTTTGTAGTGCTAGCCCAATGATATATCATGCCGCAGTTTAACACGCATATCCCACTCAGACACAGAAAACGCTCTCTCATTGTACAAACTGAATAGAGTTATCGCCCCTTCTTAATATTTCGTTACATGAGTTATTTTGCACTATTTTCACTTACATCGTAATATGTTTGGATGAAAATCATCGAAGAAAAATGCCTCATGTCAACTGGTCTCATGACAAAACGACAGGGAGTGGTGCAGCAAACACCACTATAACTCGTGAAATAAACATGACGATCTCGAGTTCCCCACGCCGCGCGTTGACTGAGTAAATTAGCAAAATACACGGACGTGTTTCATGTCATGCACTTGACTTACGCTACATAGGTTCTGTCATTGAACATACTATCACATCGTATTCATATGCCCACGAGGTTATGATAAAACAACCTATTTCGGAAATAACGTATGTCGAAATGCACCTTTCGATTCACATCCGGGTTCCTTGCAGCAAAATGCGATTTCCGGTGTATTATAAGCAATTTTAGCCGGGCCTCATGGTTAAATGTGCAATGTGTTCTGTATAAGACACAGAGGATACCATTTCTTGTTTGTAATGTCCTTCAGTGAAATGCCGGAACATAGAGTACCCATCACAGCATGCTCTCTGTTGATCTATGCTCTACAAGACTCGTTTTCGATCCAAGATGGCGAACGTGTGAAAATGGTCAATAGCGTCGTACCATGAAGTAGCCCGACTAGCTATGCTATCTATTTTTTTCAGATTAAGACCTTGTTTCCATTTTTGGAAATGTATGTTTAATTAATCGTAAAAATAATTTTCAGTTCACAGGTATGTGTGGATTTAAATGACAGGCTACTGCACAACATATTGACAAGTCATAAAACAGTGGCTTATCGCGTAGAAGCTGCAAATAAAACAAATAAAACACCAAGAATAGCACAGCGGCGTGTGGATTGTACAACACGATTACATTGCCATGCTGGGGTCCCTCACTCCATCCATGACAGCTTCCACAAAACACAAACTCGTGGACATGTTATTTTCACTTATTATTATTTCGATATATAAATACGATGAAATGTGATTTTATAACATCGAGGCACGAATACCTGTCAGTTTTGATTATAAACGGTCATCAATCTCTCCCTGATTGTCTATCACGACTGCTATACATGTAATTACCCACCATGCATTATTAATGCAGTGACCACTGATAAGCTTCTCTGGTCGATTAATACACTCGGTAATCAATGCCAAACAGGCATGGATGGACACATCCACTGACATGGACATGTGTCGATGTCGATCGCAAATGCAAATCCCAGAGACGATCAAGCGCCTGTCAGTGTACATGTTTATTGCACTGATTATGTTTACTGTTGTTCAGACATACAACAATCAGTGTCTTAAGGTTAGGAGTAAACAAGCTGAAATAGATTCGTGATTTCACCCTTACCTGGCTATAGACAATAGTGCATGGAGTTATACAGGTGCTGAGATGAAATCCCTCTTGGGTTTGCTCGTCGCTAGCGAGTGTTTATTGAGGCGTCCCCGTTACCAACGCGAGGTGTCCCATGGGCCCGACATCGAATGACAGCGAGTGTATCTTAGGTCAGAGTCACCTGACGGACAGGTAGAAACTTGATTACGCATCAAGGAAGATAACTCTAGTTCGTATTGATCCTATATAAGAACGATGGGATAACGGGTCGGATGTACATTGCCATGAATAGTAAGGTACTTCTGCAGTTGGTAACATGTGTTATGTCGGTGTTTTTTATTTTAAACCATGGAGTAATTACAGAAAGATTTCCGCCGTAACCCCTGCTTTAAATTTCCCCTGCGTCAGTGAACCTAAGCCTATCTAACCCTAACCTAACATAGATGAATATTTAATATTTCTAGCCAAGGGTTATGTTTTCTTCGAAGGAAGGGCCCCAGGATTACGGGCGGGAGTTTTTCCTCTTTTTCCTCTACCAATGATCTAGTTCTTTCGTTGGACCACGCTAGACAATGTCGGCACGTACGCAGCTCATGGAGCAACAGATGAAACACGTGCATCGTTGCCGTGTCGTCTGCCACAAGTTGTCTGCTCTGCAGTGCAGTTTACTTTACCGTGTTGTCTGTGTTATCGTACGAAACCGGAGTTTTCGTGTTTGCAGTGTACGTTGTCACTTCAATAACGTAACATTTACAATAATCTAAACATTGTTTGTATTGTTCAGAGATATACTTTGTAACTTCAGTACGTGTGACAAAAATGATGTCCGATGCAATTCCCTATTTTGACTTGTACCATGTGTTCCCGTGTGTTTTTTTACAGGTGAACAATTGACTTGCCTTTGTATGTGTTTGTGACGGTGATTTCTATTGGATATGGAAAGGGTTTTCTCGTTTTATTTAAGATTGTATGTGAACTATATCCTGTAAACTTATTGTTTGTGTACTCCCAAAAGAAATAAAATGATAAAAAAGAGACAAATTCCAGAGCTGGTGGGCACACGTCGTCACGAATGTGGTGTGTCGTCACAGGGAGTCTATACAGACAGGTTGGTTGGTTGGTTGGTTGTTTTACGCCGCACTCAGCAATATTCCAGCTATATGACGGCGGTCTGTAAATAATCGAGTCTGGCCCAGACAATCCACTGATTGACATCATGAGCATCGATCCACGCAATTGGGATCGATGACATGCATCAACCAAGTCAGCGAGCCTGACCACCCGATCCCGTTAGTCGCCTTTTACGACAAGCATAGTCGCCCTTTACGGCAAGCATGGGTTGCTGAAGACCTGTTCTACCCCGGATCTTCACGGGTCTATATACAGACAGGACTGCCCTGTAGTCTGGGGGTAGAGCGTCTGCCCGGAGAGTGGGAGGTCGGTGGTTCGATCCCCTAACAGCGTGATACCAAAAGACGTGGAAAGATGGCACTTCTTACCCTGTCTGGCGCTCGGCATTGAGAAGATTACACCCGAACTGGTCGGCGTCAGTATACTGTGTCTGAGTGGGATCCATGTTCAACAACGGCATTGTATTTTTAGTTGGCTAGCGCCATAAAACCAGAATTAGTCCCGACAAGTACAAACAGGTCACACGCACACGTACGCACGCACACGCACACACGGGGACCCACACGCACGCACGCACGCATGCACACACGCACACACAGGGACCCACACGCACACATACGCACGCACACACGCACACACAGGGACCCGCACGCACGCACGCACGCACGCACGCACACACAGGGACCCACACGCACGCACATACGCGATCCTAAATCCCATAACGCCCAACTATATAGACAGTAAGATCTGACCGGACCTGCTGGCATCCCCTGCACACCCTATGGGAAGCTGTACATCATGATAAGACGGATACGGAGCATAATGGCTGATGAAGTCGTTGAAAGGCATTTAGAAGTTGGAAGAACGTGAATACATGACATTTTTTATGGATAGCAGCATCTGTTGTTCTTTGTTACGATGTTTCAGCATCTTGCTGCTTCATCAGGTGAAGGCTCAGTCTGATGAGGGAGCAAGAGGTACCCCTAAAACGTCGTGTCAAAGAATAAAAGAAGTTGCTATCCATAAAAAAGGTGTCATATATAGCGTACTTATGTGGAGCATTTTGAAGCACATGGTATGAACGTGAGGGGAAATACACAATGACACAATATTACTGACTGAAACCTAATATTTTTCTTTGCAAGATGCGTGTCTTCATATATATCTAAACTTCAGGTGACAATTTACCATCTCGTCTTGTGCGGAGTAAAGCATGGCGTGAGGTGAAAGTGGGTTTAACGTCGCGTTCAAGATTATTGCACTTATATAGCCACGTGCATGCACGTGTGTGTGTGTGGCTGCTTGTACTAGTCCGGATTGATGCCGATTTATAGTGCTAGCCCACTGAGATACCCTGCCGCAGTTTAACATGACATGACATGACATGATACCCCACTCAGACAAAGTAGACTGACCCCGACCCGACCAGTCCTTGTTTTACCCCTTAATGCCGAGCGTCAGACAGGGTAACAAAAAGTACCATGACGCGGCGGGTATCGAACCCCGTACCTTCCGGTCTCCGGGCGGATGCTCTCCCACTAGACCACGGAGGCGGTCAGTTGTGTAAAGAACATACATTACATGTGTGGGTGAAACGTGCATCAAACGATAAACTTATCAAACATTCAATCAGGTTTCATGCTTTTCTCCGCATAAAACGAGAATTCATGAATGACAATTTGTTGGTATGACAAATGATGGTATGACAAATGAGAATATGACAAATGGGGTTATGTAAAATGGAGATATGAAACAGCACGTGTGACAACTGGGGGTATGGCAAAAGGGTTATGACAAGTGGGTGTATGACAAGTGGGTATATGACAGGTGGGTGTATCACAAGTGGGTGTATGACAAGTGGGTGTATCACAAGTTGGGTATAAGAAATGTGGTTCAGACAAAGGGTGATTATAACAACTAGGGTTGTGACCAGAGGTAAAATGGCAACTCGAAGGTAGAACTAAGGGAACCCTTAGCTAAAGGGGTGATTTAGGCCATGACATGACTACGTCCGATCAGCCTCGTTCCCAGTTGAATCATTACACATGCTTCAGCCTGCTTGGGCCGTGTGCAAGCACTCCCACCACAACGTATTCTGCAGGCTTGTGTGTTGAGTGAGTGAGTGAGTAATTGGGGTCTTATGCGGACACATCGTATCACAGTGCCGGAAACCAGCAAGTGCTCCGTTTATCGTACCCATGTCGGGAATCGAACCCGCGCCTCTTGACAACTACTCCACCACCTTGTGTCAATATGTGTTGCTTGGTTGTACTAATGTACGCAACCATCATCAAGTTTCACATGTCCTTTCAAATGTCTTCCGGCAATCATTTGCTAACAAAAACCCGGTGCTGTGGTATTTGCCGGTATTATTCCTCTCAACAGCCATTGTGTTCACATACATTTTTTGCATACAAGAAATGTACATCACGTTTCTTGATATCCAAAGATGGCATTAATGTCTCCAACAGCGGTAACGTATTCTACTTAATACAGATGCTTTGGTGTAATGACCTTTAAAATATACTCTGTTTTATATCCGTGCTTGAGATTTATGTTCTTTTTAAAAAAATTCGTGACTCAGAGTAAAACACATTTGCATCAACTCATGGAGGTCTATTTTAGATCTCAAACATGTAAGTACTGCAGATGTTTTTCAGAAGAAATTAGTCATCGGAGTTGATGTCATAGTTACCATACATATTGTTACCATAGTTACCAGATTCATTTCAAAGATGAATATTTACGATGATCCCATGGACTTTGTGCTGAGAGAGGGAAGATCCCATGTATGACAATGTTGACTACAGGGTGTATGGAAGATCCCATGTATGGCAATGTTGACTACAGGGTGTATGTTGACTACAGGGTGTATGGAAGATCCCATGTATGACAATGTTGACTACAGGGTGTATGGAAGATCCCATGTATGACAATGTTGACTACAGGGTGTATGTTGACTACAGGGTGTATGGAAGATCCCATGTATGACAATGTTGACTACAGGGTGTATGGAAGATCCCATGTATGACAATGTTGACTACAGGGTGTATGGAAGATCCCATGTATGGCAATGTTGACTACAGGGTGTATGTTGACTACAGGGTGTATGGAAGATCCCATGTATGGCAATGTTGACTACAGGGTGTATGTTGACTACAGGGTGTATGGAAGATCCCATGTATGACAATGTTTACTACAGGGTGTATGGAAGATCCCATGTATGACAATGTTGACAACAGGGTGTATGGAAGATCCCATGTATGACAATGTTGACAACAGGGTGTATGGAAGATCCCATGTATGACAACGTTGACTACAGGGTGTATGGAAGATCCCATGTATGACAATGTTGACTAACAGATATTTGGAAGATCCCATGTATGACAATGTTGACTACCAGATGTATGGAAGATTCCATGTATGACAATGTTGACTACCAGATGTACGGAAGATTCCATGTATGACAATGTTGACTACCAGATATATGGAAGATCCCATGTATGACAATGCTGACCTCCAGGCGATGGTATAGCCCATGTACGACAATGTTGACTACCAGTTTTTGGAAGATCCGATGTATGACAATGATGACCTCCTGGCGATGGTATAGTCCATGTATGACAATGATGACTACCAGATATATGGAAGATCCCATGTATGACAATGTTGACTACCAAATGTACGGAAGATTCCATGTATGACAATGTTGACTACCAGATATATGGAAGATCCCATGTATGACAATGTTGACTACAAGAAATATGGAAGATCCCATGTATGACAATGTTGACTACCAAATGTACGGAAGATTCCATGTATGACAATGTTGACTACCAGATATATGGAAGATCCCATGTATGACAATGTTGACTACAAGATATATGGAAGATCCCATGTATGACAATGTTGACTACCAAATGTATGGAAGATTCCATGTACGACAATGTTGACTACCAGATATATGGAAGATCCGATGTATGACAATGATGACCTCCTGGCGATGGTATAGTCCATGTATGACAATGTTGACTACCAGATATAAGGAAGATCCCATGTATGACAATGTTGACTACCAGATATATGGAAGATCCCATGTATGACAATGTTGACTACCAAATGTACGGAAGATTCCATGTATGACAATGTTGACTACCAGATATATGGAAGATCCCATGTATGACAATGTTGACTACAAGATATATGGAAGATCCCATGTATGACAATGTTGACTACCAAATATACGGAAGATTCCATGTATGACAATGTTGACTACCAGATATATGGAAGATCCGATGTATGACAATGTTGACTACCAGATATATGGAAGATCCCATGTATGACAATGATGACCTCCTGGCGATGGTATAGTCCATGTATGACAATGTTGACTACCAGATATATGGAAGATCCCATGTATGACAATGTTGACTACCAGATGTACGGAAGATTCCATGTATGACAATGTTGACTACCAGATATATGGAAGATCCCATGTATGACAGTGTTGACTACCAGATATATGGAAGATCCCTTGTATGACAATGATGACCTCCTGGCGATGGTATAGTCCATGTACGACAATGTTGACTACCAGATATATGGAAGATCCCGTGTATGACAATGTTGACTACCAGATATATGGAAGATCCCATGTATGACATTGATGACCTCCTGGCGATGGTATAGTCCATGTATGACAATGTTGACTACCAGATATATGGAAGATCCCATGTATGACAATGTTGACTAACAGGTGTTTGAAAGTTCCCATATATGACAACGATGACCTCCAGGCGATGGTATAGTCCATGTATGACAATGTTGACTACCAGATATATGGAAGATCCCATGTATGACAATGATGACCTCCAGGCGATGATAAAGTCAATGTATGACAATGTTGACTACCAGATATATGGAAGATCCCATGTATGACATTGTTGACTACCAGATGTACGGAAGATCCCATGTATGACAATGTTGATTTCCAGGCGATGGTATAGTCCATGTATGACAATGATGACTACCAGATATATGGAAGATCCCATATATGACAATGTTGACTACCAGATATATGGAAGATTCCATGTATGGCAATGTTTACTACCAGATATATGGAAGATCCCATGTATGACAATGTTGACTACCAGATATATGGAAGATCCCATGTATGACAATGATGACCTCCATGCGATTGTATAGTCCATGTATGACAATGTTGGCTACCAGATATATGGAAGATCCCATGTATGACAATGTTGACTACCAGATGTATGGAAGATCCCATGTATGACAATGTTGACTACCAGATACATGTATATGGAAGATCCCATGTATGGCAATGTTGACTACCAAATATATGGAAGATCCCATGTATGACAATGATGACTACCAGATGTACGGAAGATTCCATGTATGACAATGATGACCTCCTGGCGATGGTATAGTCCATGTATGACAATGTTGACTACCAAATATACGGAAGATTCCATGTATGACAATGTTGACTACCAAATATACGGAAGATTCCATGTATGACAATGTTGACTACCAGATGTACGGGAGATCCCATGTATGATAATGTTGACTACCAGATATATGGAAGATCCCATGTATGACAATGATGACCTCCTGGCGATGGTATAGTCCATGTATGACAATGTTGACTACCAGATGTACGGAAGATCCCATGTATGACAATGTTGACTACCAGGTGTTTGAAAGATCCCATGTATGACAATGATGACCTCCAGGCGATGGTATAGTCCATGTATGACAATGTTGACTACCAGATGTACGGAAGATGCCATGTATGAAAATGTTGACCTCTAGACGATGGTATAGTCCATGTATGACAATGTTGACTACAGTGTGTATGGAAGATCCCATGTATGACAATGTTGACTACCAGATGTATGGAAGATCCCATGTATGACAATGTTGACTACAGGGTGTATGGAAGATCCCATGTATGACAGTGTTGACTACCAGATATATGAAAGATCCCATATATGACAAGGTTGACTACCAGATATTTGGAAGTTCCCATGTATGACAATGTTGACTACCAGATATATGGAAGATCCCATGTATGACAATGATGACCTCTAGACGATGGTATAGTCCATGTATGACAATGTTGACTACCAGATGTACGGAAGATCCCATGTATGACAATGATGACCTCTAGACGATGGTATAGTCCATGTATGACAATGTTGACTACCAGATGTACGGAAGATCCCATGTATGACAATGTTGACAACCAGACGATGGTATAGTCCATGTATGACAATGTTGACTACCAGATGTACGGAAGATCCCATGTATGACAATGATGACCTCTAGACGATGGTATAGTCCAGGTATGACAATGTTGACTACCAGATGTACGGAAGATCCCATGTATGAAAATGATGACCTCTAGACGATGGTATAGTCCATGTATGACAATGTTGACTACCAGGTATATGGAAGATCCCATGTATGACAATGATGACCTCCAGGCGATGGTATAGTCCACGTATGACAATGTTGACTACAGAAGTATGGAAGCTGCCAGGCATGGCACATACGTCGTTACTGTTGCTGCAAAGATGCGCACACCTCCTGTACAAACCGACTACCACATGAAACACCAAGGGCCTGTCTTGGTGTTTCCATGTGTATTTGTCTTCCATGGACAGCTGCATGACTCCCACCTGAACCACACAACAAGTGAGTTCCGCCATCTGGACAGTTGACCTAAATGTAGGCATGGGATTTAACGTTCATAATCCCCAGTCTCCCGCTGTCCCAAGTGAGTTCCGCCATCTGGACAGTTGACCTAAATGTAGGCATGGGATTTAACGTTCATAATCCCCAGTCTCCCGCTGTCCCAAGTGAGTTCCGCCATCTGGACAGTTGACCAAAATGTAGGCATGTGATTTAACGTTCATAATCCCCAGTCTCCCGCTGTCCAAAGTGAGTTCCGCCATCTGGACAGTTGACCTAAATGTAGGCATGGGATTTAACGTTCATAATCCCCAGTCTCCCGCTGTCCCAAGTGAGTTCCGCCATCTGGACAGTTGACCTAAAAGTAGGCATGGGATTTAACGTTCATAATCCCCAGTCTCCCGCTGTCCCAAGTCTCCAGATCATCTACCATGATCATACATACATATATATACTCACCCATTAAAGTAACTGGAATCATGTTATCATGCATCAGAATGATATTTGTTTGTTTTGCTTGTTGTTTAACGCCGCACTCAGCAACATTCCAGCTGTATGACGGCGGTCTGTAAATAACCGAGTCTAGGCCAGACAATCCAGTCATTGACATCATAAGCATCGATCAACGCAATTGGGATCGATGACATGCATCAACCAAGTCAGAGAGCCTGACCACCCGATCCCGTTAGTCGCCTCTTGCGACAAGCATAGTCGCCTCTTACGGATGGCATGGGTTGCTGAAGACCTATTCCCACCCGGATTTTCACGGGTGGTATCAACATGTGATTTGTTTGATGCATAAACTCAACACACCTCTAATTTATATGACGATGTACTTGTTAAATGTACCGGTGCTTGATATGGGTCATGGATGGACCGATAATATTTCTACAAATGTATAATATAATAATACAAATTAAATACATTTTTAACAAAAATCAAATGCCTAGAATATTGTATAATGACGTGAGTGATATTGCAATGTCTGCTTATTTTCTACCGTCATGAGAGATGAGCCAAGGTGTGATTTCTCTGTGACCCCAGCATGTGTTCAGACGACCTCCCCTGATCCGTCTTAACAAGTGACTTTATGCCCATATTTAGAGTCATATTACGACACCCAGTTCACGTCACAAGGATTACATATAAGTTTTCAGTTATAGATAAATCCCTATGATAAGTTACTTTTGTGTTTGAGTACAGTAAACTACGTTTATAACGAACACGCTTATAACGAACTGACGGATATAATAAATACTATTTTGTCCCGGCCATTTACTGTATATATGCTGTATATATGCTTGTAACGAACTACGGTTATATCGAACTAATATCAGTGGTCCCTTTTGGTTCGTTATAACCGTAGTTTACTGTATATGTCCCTTACGAGTAGTGCGAATCAAGGTGACGACGACGACAGAGTAACCTTCATTGCTTTCAGCTCTAAATTCTTTCAATATGCGATTAATACCACAAGCTTAATACACTCCCCCAAATTTCCTTTTTTCATAAAGTCCCCGTTTCGTGAACACTCCAGACCTCGAGATGGAGCGCTTGTGTTTCCCTTGTGTCTTTAACATGCACTAACACTCTGCTACTTTTTGTCTTTGTAACTATTCTTTCCACATATTGACAGGATGTCCTTAGTTGAGAATTAAACACATCCGCCGTGAGGGGGTTTCAGCCATGTGCTGGAATAATTGAGTTAGTATTCATTGTTTGCAGGGGCCATGTTTAAACTGTGGGCTGGACATGGGCGGGCTTTGTCTGCTCAAACACTCGTTTTTTTATGACTGACTTAAAGCATGCAAACACACAGACCCGTTTCATATTCTACAAGCACTGCAATATGTTGAATACAAAACACTGAAATATTCCAGGAGTTAAAATATTAAATCACTGACGAAACGAACGCCAGTAGCGTATCTTTAACAAACACCAACCGAACAAAAGATTATTTAAGGTTACGCCGCAATATTCCAGCTCGATTGTGACGATCGCCCCATAATAGAGTCTGGATTACAGGCATGTGACCAAATGACACCTTGGACGTAACAGTTACTGAAACCATGAACAACAACACACCCAGTCTGAACATACGTTCTAGGAGACAAGACACCCAGTCTGAACACACGTTCTAGGAGACAAGACACCCAGTCTGAAAACACGTTCTAGGTGACAAGACACCCAGTCTGAACACACGTTCTAGGAGACAAGACACCCAGTCTGAACACACGTTCTAGGAGACAAGACACCCAGTCTGAACACACGTTCCAGAGGACACCCAGTCTGAACACACGTTCTAGGAGACAAGACACCCAGTCTGAACACACGTTCTAGGAGACAAGACACCCAGTCTGAACACACGTTCTAGGAGACAAGACACCCAGTCTGAACACACGTTCTAGGTGACAAGACACCCAGTCTGAACACACGTTCTAGGAGACAAGACACCCAGTCTGAACACACGTTCTAGGAGACAAGACACCCAGTCTGAACACACGTTCTAGGAGACAAGACACCCAGTCTGAACACACGTTCTAGGTGACAAGACACCCAGTCTGAACACACGTTCTAGGAGACAAGACACCCAGTCTGAACACACGTTCCAGAGGACACCCAGTCTGAACACACGTTCCAGGGGACAAGACACCCAGTCTGAACACACGTTCTAGGTGACAAGACACCCAGTCTGAACACACGTTCTAGGAGACAAGACACCCAGTCTGAACACACGTTCTAGGTGACAAGACACCCAGTCTGAACACACGTTCTAGGAGACAAGACACCCAGACAGAACACACGTTCTAGGAGACAAGACACCCAGTCTGAACACACGTTTCAGAGGACACCCAGTCTGAACGTTACTGGAGACATATGGGAACTCTGGTCCCCTTGTTGGTGAAAACTATATCTATAGCATAGTTAGGGTTAACAGAGATCAACTTAATCATTGACCATCTAATAAAAATATACATATTGGGTAAACGTTATGCAGTTTGACATCGTTAACCCATGATCTTGACATACTGACGTTGTGGTCTTTGTCTATCTATGAAGATTCATTTAATTGGATCATGACATTTTTTTAGGATACTTCACAGCCGTATTGTAACTATATTAACGTTGTGTGAATAGACGGCTGGACAATATATCAATATGTCAATTATGTAGATTCAGTTTTCTGTTCTGTTCTAAAAAAGTGATACTCGGAAACGAGGGCGCGTAGATTAAGTCGGGGAAAGAGCAAAAGAAACGGTTTATTTGGATGTTCGAAAGCAGCCTCTGTCACCCCGATTTCGATCACAGATCTTAATGAAAGTGTTATCTCGTCACCTGGTCAGTTTTAAATTAAACTTTTTATGAGAAACAGTGTGTATTTCATGGCTCTACTCATACAATAGACGAACAGTGTGTCAGGGGTATTTGTATTAGATATTAGCAATCACATCAGGCACTGAACAGCCGAACAGTATGTGTGCTTGTGTGCCTGCGTGTGTGCGTGTGTGCGTGCGTGCGTGCGTGCGTGGGTGTATGTGTGTGTCTGTGCGTGAGTGTGTTTGTACTCAACAGTTATTCATTCAGACAATTCATAGGCCATTGCGAAGTCTAACAGTAAATATATACAACACTATGAGTGATGATTACTATACCCGTGTGTGTGTGTTGTGTTGGTAGCTTCTGCAGATCAACCTTCTTGTTAAATAAACCCTGTGTTATAAAATGTTGAGTCAACATTTTATGGCGATTGTATCAACATCAAATACAGTTTGCTTGCGCTTTTATTTCCCCTACGATTAAAACATCTGCCTCGGTGATATTAATTTTCATGACTGATAATACTTCCCGGAGACGAACTCCAGCTGTTCTTGTTTGGTTTTAGCCATCAGAGTGGTCTGAATTCAATAGTAACGACGTCACGGTCATAGTCTAGACGTTCATTATCATATAATACACCACGACATATCGATGATGATGATGATGAAATTAGGGGCTGACAGATGTATACCTAGCTCGTTGTTGTCTGGCATTGGCCAATCTTCGAATACTATTACAAAACAAACGCTATGGATACAATACATCACAAAGGAATATATATGGGGATCGGCTTCAAAACCAGCATCACGAATTCCAATTGTACATAAGTGTTCCACTTACCTTGTGTTGTTTGGACATGGTCAAAAGGGCCACAGATACCCTGGTAGAAAGCCCCACTAAAATGTCAAAAGGGCCACAGATACCCTGGTAGAAAGCCCCACTAAAATGTCAAAAGGGCCACAGATACCCTGGTAGAAAGCCCCACTAAAATGTCAAAAGGGCCACAGATACCTTGGTAGAAAGCCCCACTAAAATGTCAAAAGGACCACAGATACCCTGGTAGAAAGCCCCACTAAAATGTCAAAAGGGCCACAGATCCCTTGGTAGAAAGCCCCACTAAAATGTCAAAAGGGCCACAGATACCTTGGTATAAAGCCCCACTAAAATGTCAAAAGGGCCACAGATACCTTGGTAGAAAGCCCCACTAAAATGTCAAAAGGGCAACAGATACCTTGGTAGAAAGCCCCACTAAAATGTCAAAAGGGCCACAGATCCCTTGGTAGAAAGCCCCACTAAAATGTCAAAAGGGCCACAGATACCTTGGTATAAAGCCCCACTAAAATGTCAAAAGGGCCACAGATACCCTGGTAGAAAGCCCCACTAAAATGTCAAAAGGGCCACAGATACCTTGGTAGAAAGCCCCACTAAAATGTCAAAAGGACCACAGATACCCTGGTAGAAAGCCCCACTAAAATGTCAAAAGGGCCACAGATACCCTGGTAGAAAGCCCCACTAAAATGTCAAAAGGGCCACAGATACCCTGGTAGAAAGCCCCACTAAAATGTCAAAAGGGCAACAGATCTCCTGGTATAAAGCCCACTAAAATGTCAAAAGGGCCGAAGATACCCTGGTAGAAAGCCCCACTAAAATGTCAAAAGGGCCACAGATACCCTGGTAGAAAGCCCCACTAAAATGTCAAAAGGGCCGAAGATACCCTGGTAGAAAGCCCCACTAAAATGTCAAAAGGGCCACAGATACCCTGGTAGAAAGCCCCACTAAAATGTCAAAAGGGCAACAGATCTCCTGGTATAAAGCCCCACTAAAATGTCAAAAGGGCCGAAGATACCTTGGTAGAAAGCCCCACTAAAATGTCAAAAGGGCAACAGATCTCCTGGTATAAAGACCCACTAAAATGTCAAAAGGGCCACAGATACCCTGGTAGAAAGCCCCACTAAAATGTCAAAAGGACCACAGATACCCTGGTAGAAAGCCCCACTAAAATGTCAAAAGGGCAACAGATCTCCTGGTGTAAAGCCCCACTAAAATGTCAAAAGGGCCACAGATACCCTGGTAGAAAGTCCCACTTAAATGTCAAAAGAGTTCTATTGACCAATTGTTTGTGGCCCTTCTGACGTGTTGACCATAGCCCTTGCATTGTATTTACAAATGATACACATTTTCTCGTAAACTACATCGTCCAGAGGCAAGGGAGTTAACTGACTATAAAATTCCATTTTAAACCATTGCCCAACTAGGCTTGAATTATGTAGTTATATTTTGGCTGAATTAACGAGTCCATGCATAGTCCAATCAAAATCGCGTAACGAAATCGACATCCGGTTCGTAAACCGCCGTGAAGATTTCGGTCGACTGCAGAATTTGCAAAGCATGTGTACCACCAACTCGGCGTCAACAGATGTTTTTCAAATCTTTCCATGTTTTTAATCAAGGTGCTCACGTGATTTGATGCACTTCGCGAAGTAAGACCCGTTTTATGACAACAGAAATGTTGATTATCGATCCTATCGTCTTCACTAGGCGCCGCCAGTTTGTTTGAGGGAAATGCAAGTCATATGACAGGTGGAATATGATTGGTGAGTGAGTGAGTGAGTATAGATTTACGCCGCTTTTATCAATATTCCAGCAGTATCACAGAGAGGGGACACCAGAAATGGGCTTCACACGTTGTTCCCATGTCAGGAATCGAACGCGGGTCTTCGGCGTGATGATCGAACGCTTTAACCACACGGCTACCCCACCGCCATCTGATTGGTCAATAGGAGAGACAAAGAAGGGAGATCCTCGCCACTTGAAACAGAATCACGAGATATCGCCATCATTCAACGAAGTCAGCTGCATGTGTGCGAATCACGTGGTTTTACTCTTGGTAAGAATCGACAGTCAGGTAACTTATTTGGCAATGACGTTGGCAATTGCTCTTTAAATACTACATCTGCACGTGTTTTACTTTCAGTTCGTGCTGGTAATGAAATTTAGCGAAGCTAAAAACTCCCACATCAAACTGACGTGCTGTGATATAACTGAAATACTGTTCTAAGCGGAGTTAAAACTCACTCCTCCATCAAACTGATGTTTTGTGATATAAATGAAATAGTGTTCTAAGCGGAGTTAAAAACTCACTCCTCCATCAAACTGACGTGTTGTGATATAACTGAAATACTGTTCTAAGCGGAGTTAAAAACTCACTCCTCCATCAAACTGACGTGCTTTGATATAACTGAAATACTGTTCTAAGCGGAGTTAAATCTCACTCCTCCGTCTGACTGACGTGTTCTGATATAACTGAAATACTGTTCTATGCGGAGTTAAAACTCACTCCTCCATCAAACTGACGTGTTGTGATATAACTGAAATACTGTTCTAAGCGGAGTGAAAACTCACTCCTCCATCAAACTGACGTGTTGCGATATAACTGAAATACTGTTCTAAGCGGAGTGAAAACTCACTCCTCCATCAAACTGACGTGTTGCGATATAACTGAAATACTGTTCTAAGCGGAGTGAAAACTCACTCCTCCATCAAACTGACGTGTTGTGATATAACTGAAATACTGTTCTAAGCGGAGTTAATCTCACTCCTCCGTCAAACTGACGTGTTGTAATATAACTGAAATACTGTTCTATGCGAAGTTAAAACTCACTCCTCCATCAAACTGACGTGTTGTGATATAACTGAAATACTGTTCTAAGCGGAGTTAAATCTCACTCCTCCGTCAAACTGACGTGTTGTGATATAACTGAAATACTGTTCTATGCGGAGTTAAATCTCACTCCTCCGTCAAACTGACGTATTGTGATATAACTGAAATACTGTTCTATGCGGAGTTAAAACTCACTCCTCCATCAAACTGACGTGTTGTGATATAACTGAAATACTGTTCTAAGCGGAGTTAAAACTCACTCCTCCATCAAACTGATGTGTTGTGATATTACTTAAATACTGTGCCAAGAATAGCTAAAAACTCACTCCTCCATCAAACTGATGTATTGTGATATAACTGAAATACTGTTCTAAGCGGAGTGAAAACTCACTCCTCCATCAAACTGACGTGTTGTTATATTTCTGAAATACTGTTCTAAGCGGAGTTTAAACTCACTCCTCCATCAAACTGACGTGTTGTTATATTTCTGAAATACTGTTCTAAGCGTAGTTAAAACTCACTCCTCCATCAAACTGACGTGTCGTAATATAACTGAAATACTGTTTTAAGCGGAGTTAAATCTCACTCCTCCGTCAAACTGACGTGTCGTAATATAACTGAAATACTGTTCTAAGCGGAGTTAAAAACTCACTACCCCATACAAACTGATTCGCTGTGATAAAACTAAAATATTTTTCTAAACGAATATAAAAACTCACTCCTCCATCAAACTGACGTGTTGTAATATAACTGAAATACTGTTCTAAGCGGAGTTAAAAACTCACTACCCCATACAAACTGATTCGCTGTGATAAAACTAAAATATTTTTCTAAACGAATATAAAAACTCACTCCTCCATCAAACTGACGTGTCGTAATATAACTGAAATACTGGTCTAAGCGGAGTTAAAAACTCACTACCCCATACAAACTGATTCGCTATGATAAAACTAAAATATTTTTCTAACGAATATAAAAACTCACTCCTCCATCAAACTGACGTGTCGTAATATAACTGAACTACTGTTCTAAGCGGAGTTAAAAACTCACTACCCCATACAAACTGATTCGCTGTGATAAAACTAAAATATTTTTCTAAACGAATATAAAAACTCACTCCTCCGTCAAACTGATGAGTTGTAATATAACTGAAATACTGTTCTATGCGGAGTTAAATCTCACTCCTCCGTCAAACTGACGTGTTGTAATATAACTGAAATACTGTTCTATGCGAAGTTAAAACTCACTCCTCCATCAAACTGACGTGTTGTGATATAACTGAAATACTGTTCTATGCGGAGTTAAATCTCACTCCTCCGTCAAACTGACGTGTTGTAATATAACTGAAATACTGTTCTATGCGGAGTTAAATCTCACTCCTCCGTCAAACTGACGTGTTGTAATATAACTGAAATACTGTTCTATGCGGAGTTAAAACTCACTCCTCCATCAAACTGACGTGTTGTGATATAACTGAAATACTGTTCTAAGCGAAACTAAAGACTCACTCTTCCATTAAACTCACGCTCTGTGATATAACTGAAATGCTGTTCTAAGCGCATCTAAAAACTCACTCAATCACTGTTTGCAAATATTTATTTTGATATCTTTCTTATCACAGTGATATTGTTTCTCCGTTCTATAAATGAATGTGTCACAACCAACAACATGTGTCCACATATTCATAATGCCATATCTACTTCTGCAAAGCGGTTTACTAACTACTTAAAACATTTGTGAAGAAACTATCGACTTGTACCACGAAGGAAAATACAAAAAGAATTCTGACTAAATATGTTTATTGTCTGCGCATCATATAAGCTTAAGTACAAATGGTGCCAATGTGTTGATGGGAATCGAACCCGGAACGGGATTATATTGATCAATGTGAGTGAGTGAGTGAGTGGGCTGGGTGAGTGAGTGAGGTTTATTGCTCAGCTTAGACCATAGCAACAGACCAACTTAGACCATAGAAACAGACCAACTTAGACCATAGCAACAGACCAACTTAAACCATAGCATAGCAACAGACGTGCTTCATTTCCTTGGATGTATTCACACAGGAACCAATCTCGAACGTGCACATTTATTGTGATTGCAGAAATCGTTAATTATTCTTACAACATGATCTTTTGTACAACGTAAACGTACAAATACAACCGACAAACCCAGAATCATTAGAAATCTCAAAGAAGAGTCCGTTGCACGATTCCGACAATAGTGAGTGAGTGAGTATGGTTTTACGCCGCTTTTAGCAATATTCCAGCAATATCACGGCTGGGGACACCAGAAATGGGCTTCACACATTGTACCCATGTCGGGAATCGAACCCGGGTCTTCGGCGTGACGAGCTAAGATTCCGACAATACCATAAGCATGTGTTACTATAGCTCCATATAACAGCAAAGTGACTATAAACGAATCTCCCACTTTCGTTTAAATTACCAAATTAATCTCATATCGAGAATCAGAAAAGCTGCACATAAACTTTTCTCATTCATTCGATGAACTTCCACAAGAAAATATAAATCTCTCATGTCCATTACTTCTTTCAGTTTTCAATCAAAACCTATTATTTCGTTAATCCGCAGAGCCACAAAAAAGCATCGCTTGTAATGATCTTCTCTCCCTAATACATCACATGGACGCACGTGCCTCGTGGGAGATTTGACATCGCCATATTCAGCCACAAAGACACATCTCACCACTCCAGCATGCTGTCCGTCCCTCCGCGCTGCCATGCCTCTATACCCGTCACTTAATGGCATAGTGGAGCGCATACATTTGTAGTCCCAAGGCCCATTTACAAATTCTGAATGTGCAACCGGACTGGATCTGTTGCCAGATTTGCCCGACATCGTTCATTCTAACAACATTGTTTCCGTTACATGACGGACTAGGTGTCTATGGTTTCGACCCACGTATCGAGTCTGTGATACGGTAATTAGATTGGAGTCACTTCGCCACCTGCACCCTGAAGCGCACGAGAGATAATTTAGAATCATGACGTCACTTCCGAAAGGGAGGCAATTCATCCCGAACTATCAGCGGCATTTAGGAATCGACTTGTTGACTTCTTGGTCAATCCCTGAAACATTCCCCCAAAATATTTCTTCAATTTGCGGGGTGAAAGAGAAAGGTAAGTTTGACTTCATGATTTTTTTGTGAACAATTCGAGCTGTACAATACGTCTGCAAAGATTTTAAAATATTTGACACTCATCAAGTTAATATCTTTGAAATGTCGAATACGTGAATTTTATTTTTTTATATACGTGATGACCTTGGTATAACATGGCTGAAGCTATAGCTTCTGATACACATTTAGAATTCATGTTTAGCATTCAATACAAGCAAAATTAGAATTAAATGTGTATTTTGTAAAAAGCAGCAGCACTAATCGACGCGGAAGGAATGTACACACTATTAATGAATGTCAAACTATTTGATCTAAGCCTAATGCCAACTGTTTTATGACATTCCGAATCTTTCCCTACGGGGTTCGTATGGAGGAACAAGACGCTAGTGTCCTACTCTAGTAACAAGACCCGTGAAGATCCGGGGTAGAATAGGTCTTCAGCAACCCATACTTGCTGTAAAAGGCGACTATGCTTGTCGTAAGAAGCGACTAACGTGATCGGTTGGTCAGGCTTGCTGACTTTGTAGATGTCATCGTATCCCAATTGCGTGGATCGATGCTCATGATGTCAAACACTGGATTATCTGGCTCAAACTCGATTATTTACAGACATCCATCATAAAGCTGGAATAGTGCGGCGTCAAACAAAAGTAACAACAAAAAACAGTTGTAAGGTCTTGTCAACATGTGAGATACAATCGAGCATGCCCTTTCTGCTAAGCTTTTAAAGAGCGCCATACGACTTGCTCAGAAGTTGTATGACCAAAGTCAAAGCAAAATATCTTTCACAATGTTTATGGTGTAGACGTGTGGAGGATATTTCAAAATTTGACACATCAGTGGCAAAAATGATGTCCGATGCAATTCCTTATTTTGAATTGTACCATATGTTCCCGTGGTAAACAATTGACTTGCCTTTGTATGTGTTTGTGACGGGTGCGACCGGTAGGGCATGTTACGCTTAACTTTTCGCGAACACCTGGTATTATCACTATTTGATGTTGATTCATAAACACATGCTCATCATATAATCGGAACCGTACAATGGACTAAGTTTCGGCAGATACGTCCTATGATTATTGAAATGGGATTTGTTTGCTTATATTTACGATATATGACCTGGTTGTTTGTCGTCGTACTCTGATGGTGACCTACATGCAGTTTCCCGTGCAAGCACTGGGTTGTCTGCAGCTCATTACTCCATCGTGATGAAGCTGTAATTGCGACGACTGCAACAGGCTAAAACATCCACTCCCGCTCTAAGTGCCAATCTATTATGCTAAATGATACCTCAGTCTTGTCTACTTACTGGAGTCTACAAATTACCTGATCAGAATAGTTAACACTGTTAAAGTACAGACGATTGCTATAGTCTGGTGAAGTTGGAGCCAAAGAAATTAACGAGTGGTCCAACATGGACCGCAAGCAAGTTCTCTCGTGGGTAGCTGATGAGACGACCTTCCCTCCTAATTATCCAATCGAACGGGGAACACTGAACTGAAGAACACGCGAATGCATTACCATTTTGAGTGGTTTCGATCTCCCGAACTGGTTTGATATAAGTTAGCATTTTGTCCAGGTCGCCGCAACACCTCATGGCAACATCCGGGTTCTAATACCTCATCAACAGTCATGACACAGTGTTAATTAGTACAATACATCTTTACAAAACGCAAGTCTTTTTATTACGTCTGACCCAGATGTGCGAGTGTGTGTTAATGCACTTAAAACGTGTAGCAAGTTCTTATATGCATGGATGTTTCTAAATTCTGGACGAGTTTTAACACGCTTGTTTACACAGAGATATTGACAATTCAGAGCGTAAACATTGACAGATCCAAGGTTTGCGGGTTTCAAAAGGTTCTGTGAAGTTTAAAACTGCAATGTGTTTAAGTGAATATCCGAATCCTCTGTCAATATGGTGTTAAGGTCAAATTAAAACACTGACAATGGTCTGTACGCTCTCTCAGCAGTGAGATATAATCATGGGTCCACTATGGGTGTACACTTGAGGTCCGCCACAATTACAGTGACTAAACAGTAACCGCAGTCGGTGCATCCATCGTCGTTACTCAACACCCCACTGCCCCCGGCTGTGCCTCGCGTACTTTGTGTAGTTTCTGAAAGACGGCTGACAACAACTTCATCTTCGGCAACCCCGAGGTAGTCTTCCCAAGAGGTTTGAGTTTTGTGTCCGTTTGTTAGCCTGTCTGTTGATAGGGATTACCATATACGATAAAGAAACCTCGGAATCATAATGATATTTACTACGATGGCGGGTGTCCGGTTTATAGTGTGTTCTGATTGCCAGTTTACTGACCGCAGGTTGTTCCAGTTGAAGGCTAGAGTGATTGCTGGGTATTCAAAAGGATCACTTCTAAGTCGTCTCTTCTAGTCGAATCTATCTGCGTCGTTAATTCTACGTGCGTTCACTTGTGGTTGTGTGCAATAGACACCCATTGTTCCACTATTGATGACTTATACATGTAGATTTAATAAAAGTGACAAAACAGTTCCAGAATCATAAGAAATCTCTGCTGAAAGCCATTGTACGATTCCGGCTAAACCATGAGCATGTCTTTATGAATCACTATCAGCTAGAGTTCGCAGGAAGGTGAGCCTATCTTGCCCCACCCGTCACAAACACATGCAAAGGCAAGTCAGTTGTTCGCCTGGGAACATATTCCTCTAGAACTGATGTTTGTGGTATATAACTGTCATGTTGTTTCAGTTTCATTTGACAATGTGGGGTGCATGGAGCTCTGTGTTATAAGGCGCCGCATGTCCTTAAGCAGACTCTCCTACCTTAACCATGCGTCACTTCGGTCATTTCCTCACCGTTCAGCTGACCAACATAACAAAAATATTATTCAGTTCAGCGTTATACCAGCTTGCTGATCAGCGGAAAGCGCCCTGAACCCCGAAATACGACAAAATTAAATTTGAAACAAAAAATAAATTGGAATTATGATATGTTTATAAAACTTTAAAGATTGCTTATTATTTGGTGAGGCTTGGTGATTTGGTTCACTGTATTTTATCGGCCCCCGACGACGTGACCCGATGTTCATAATATCAATCACCGGTTTGTCATATCCAGACTTGATATATGTACAGGTGGAATAGCTGGAATAGTGCTGGGTGTGTAACAAGAACAAACAAAACGAATATACAACAAATCACGTCAAGAAAGAACAGGCTAGTCTGGTGCAGATTTAATGAGTATCACAATGAAAGCCCCGCCTCGTAGATCATTCCCTTTCAAATGCTGCACATGTCTATTAGGCGAAAATAGCTAGCTAACAACACAGCATTGCAGGACATTAGTTTTATTTGTGAAAGAGAACGGTTTGAGGCACATGCTTCTAAGAAATATCAATGTGATAAACGAGAACGTGATCACAACTTACCTTGAGGTTAAGTTATCAGATATAATAACGTCAGGCCACAAATAGTAGTGAGTTATTATTAACGCTGGCTACTGCACATGCCTCTACCGTCAGCTTCCGCATCACGATGCTTTCAGCGTTAGTTTTAAATCAGGGAGTGTTCCCCGAAAAAATACCAAGTAGGGCACATTTATAGAATCCGATACCCGCTGAATAACGTACTGTGCAAATATATGATACATGGATGGATGTTTATCACGGACGCTATTATTAAACATTATTTTGGATTGGCAAATTCTGGTCTTTTATCTGACCTTCTTTACCCCCGGACATCATTAAGGACTTCCGGTAGTCAAAGGATAGCTGGGTAATTTGCACACTTTCATCCCAGTGCCCGGATGTGACTGGTGTTGAAGGTGTAGCAGCGCTGTAGATCACGTAGAACGTCAGCTGTGTGCTCCGACGTATCGGGTGACGAATAGCCTCCAGGGTCCGACCAAACCCTACGTTTCCGTGTATTGGCGTTGTGATGAAGGCGTACAATCCCCGGCAGCTATGGGCTAGGAAAGTCGTGTTGGAGTTTAACGACGTCGGATATACAGGATTAGTATGGCTATGTTATTATTGGCAAAATAATCTTTGTGTGTATTCAAGATCACGATGGTCGATTAAAAACGTAACGTCACGCAGATGTAAAGAATAAAGTTAAAGTTCCTGAATACAAACATCACTACCCCCGCCATCATCATCATCATCATCATCATCATCATCATCATCATCATCTTCATCATCATCATCATCAATCTTCTCCGCCTCCTTCTCCTCCTTCTTCATCTGTTTCTTCAGTTTCTTAATAAAATCATCATCATCATCATCATCATCATCATCATCATCATCATCATCTTCTTCTTCTTTTTCCTCTTCTTCTCCGCCTTCTTTGTCTCCTCTCATTGTAATTGCTACCAGTATTCCAGCTTAGTTGCGCTCCTTGGACGTCGGGCCAATAATTAGGCATGTATGCAACATTGTTGGCTGTTGATATTGCTAGATACGGCCTAATACTATAGTCACTCACCCACGTGTTAATCCAGACCCCAATAGTCTGCAAACCCTACCCGCCGGACGAGCCTTTCGGGAACAACCATATACACTGACGGGAGAAAGAAACGATACCAATTACAACATCGAATTTTCAACAACAAAACTTTTCAAAACAAAATAATTTTATTTTGAAGCCACATCATAATGCGTCTTGGGTACACAGTTCTGAGTTTTCGAGCAAATACTCAATGTGTTTTGACACAAGTTAATTTGAAGAGGAGGATCACTGAGATCAGTCAATAACGATTATGTCCCCGAATGGCACGTAAACATGCTATAACTTACGCTGACTAACTAGCTAACTGAGAACGTGGGATGACCGTTCCAGGATCCCGGCGTGAGCCTGAGCAAGGCCTTATCCTGTGAGTGGAACTACTGGTCCGACGGTCCTACAGGTCCTACTGATCCGGCGATCCTACTGGTCCTACTGATCCGGCGATCCTACTGGTCCTACTGGTCCGGCGATCCTACTGGTCCTACTGATCCGGCGATCCTACTGGTCCTACTGATCCGGCGATCCTACTGGTCCTACTGATCCGGCGATCCTACTGGTCCTACTGGTCCGGCGATCCTACTGGTCCTACTGATCCGGCGATCCTACTGGTCCTACTGGTCCGGCGATCCTACTGGTCCTACTGATCCGGCGATCCAGAAAGTCCCCAGACGCTCTATAGGGGACATGTCGAAGGATTTTCATATTATGCAGCGTTTTATTGAAAGTTTGGCCATTCAAACTGTTGATATCTTCAGTTTACATGCAAAGAAATAGGACTCTCTGATTTGGTACCCCGGAAACTACGGTGCCGTACCGAGTGGAATCGTCCGGATTTTCATTGTACATGTAAAAGCATCCCTCATTTGTGAATATATCTACATCATTTTCGGGATCGATCATTACCACAAGCGCCCTGTCATGAGACACACGTGTATTACAGAATACATGCATCTCCGTAACAAATGATCGCTTGTGAAGACAGGTCCGGGTTTCCCCATCAGTTCACGCCGGCGTCACACCACACGCCAGCGTCACGCCACACACCAGCGTCGCTCCACACGCCAGCGTCATGCCACACGCCAGCGTCACACCACACGCCAGCCTTACATCACACGCCAGCCTCACGCCACACACCAGCGTCACACCACACGTTAGCCTCACACCACACGCCAGCGTCACACCACACGCCAGCGTCACATCACACGCCATCCTCACGCCACACAGCAGCATCGCACCACAAGCCAGCGTGACGCCACACGCCAGCGACACACCACACACCAGCATCACACCACACGCCAGCCTCACATCACCCGCCAGCGTGACGCCACACGCCAGCATCGCACCACAAGCGAGCGTCACGCCACACGCCAGCGTCACACCACACCACACGCCAGTCTCACATCACACGCCAGCGTCACATCACACGCCATCCTCACGCCACACAGCAGCATCGCACCACAAGCCAGCGTGACGCCACACGCCAGCGTCACACCACACACCAGCATCACACCACACGCCAGCCTCACATCACCCGCCAGCGTGACGCCACACGCCAGCATCGCACCACAAGCGAGCGTCACGCCACACGCCAGCGTCACACCACACCACACGCCAGTCTCACATCACACGCCAGCGTCACACCACACGCCAGCGTCACACCACACGCCAGCGTCACACCACACGCCAGCGTCACATCACACGCCATCCTCACGCCACACAGCAGCATCGCACCACAAGCCAGCGTGACGCCACACGCCAGCGTCACACCACACACCAGCATCACACCACACGCCAGCCTCACATCACCCGCCAGCGTGACGCCACACGCCAGCATCGCACCACAAGCGAGCGTCACGCCACACGCCAGCGTCACACCACACCACATGCCAGTCTCACATCACACGCCAGCGTCACACCACACGCCAGCGTCACACGACACGCCAGCCTCACGCGATACGCCAGCGTGACGCCACACGCCAGCGTCACACCACGCGCCAGCGTCACACCACACGCCAGTCTCCCATCACACGCAAGCGTCACACCACACGCCAGCGTCACACCACACGCCAGTCTCACATCACACGCCAGCGTCACACCACACGCCAGTCTCACATCACACGCCAGCGTCACACCACACGCCAGTCTCACATCACACGCCAGCGTCACACCACACGCCAGCGTCACACCACACGCCAGTCTCACATCACACGCCAGCGTCACACCACACGCCAGTCTCACATCACACGCCAGCGTCACACCACACGCCAGCGTCACACCACACGCCAGTCTCACATCACACGCCAGCGTCACACCACACGCCAGCCTCACACCACACGCCAGCCTCACATCACACGCCAGCGTCACACCACACGCCAGTCTCACATCACACGCCAGCGTCACACCACACGCCAGTCTCACATCACACGCCAGCGTCACACCACACGCCAGCGTCACACCACCCGCCAGCGTCACACCACCCGACAGCGTCACACCACACGCCAGCCTCACGCCATACGCCAGCCTCACACCACACGCCCATTTTGGTACCTGTAAAGACTACGAAGCTTCAGCATGGACGTTGATACCGTATAGATATATATATATAAGATTTAGAACTGAAATAAATTCTCTAAGGTTTCACGTTTTTCCGGTGTATTTTGGTAGCAGATATGTCATAGGTATTGGAGGTAGTGGGTGCGGAGTATGGTTTCAAAGACATAAGCTATAACATTATATGAACCTACGGTGCTGCTATTAAAAATAAGCTGACGGAAGGGTCAGAAGTAGCAAATCCACACTATGGCGTTCTTAATGATGACAGTAAAAAACGTTATGAGCGTGTTTTATTTACTTCCACATTTTTTGAGAATAAAATTGAAATGTGATCTATTATTATCAGTGACGAGAACTAATGTATCTTGTTACAATCAAAAAGATTCTGTTTCCCGATATCAAATTGCTTAATCGATGAGCTCGCGGCCTGCGGACATTTGCAGTTGGTTCCACAACACGTGAAGATGACTTCCTCCAATAAAGTGTTTAGTTGTCAGTAGTAGCACCTCCTAACATCGACAGTATATCACATTCCTTGTCAAACTGATAACAGTGATGTGATTGGTGGTGATTGATCAACGAGAATCACAAAACACATCTGCACTGTTGCGTGCACCACCTGTGCGATAAATCAGCGAAATAACGTAAAAACCTCAAGTTGGTGTTGAAATTGTACCTTGCGGCAGACCTTCATGCGATGTGTTGTTCTCTGGGTATGGCGTTTTTTAACCGGTGGAGAAGGATACGCTCGCCGTTTCTCGAAACAACCATTTAAAAGTGATTCATAAACATATGTGATACATCAGTGACAAAAATAATCTCTGATGCAATTCCCTATTTTTA
Source organism: Haliotis rufescens (assembly GCF_023055435.1). Classification (NCBI taxonomy): domain Eukaryota; kingdom Metazoa; phylum Mollusca; class Gastropoda; order Lepetellida; family Haliotidae; genus Haliotis; species Haliotis rufescens. The sequence continues at coordinate 426,539 of NW_025963857.1, forward strand.
CCTGTTCCATATGTTCCAATTTTTTGTTAGGTCAACAATTGACTTGCCTTTGCATGCGTTTGTGACGGGTGCCACCGGCTGGGCAGGATACGCTCACCTTTTCGTGAACACCTTGTATCATCACTATTTGATAGTGATTCAAAAACACGTGCTCATCACCATCTTCCCGAGGCAAGAGAGTTAACTGACTATAAAAGTCCAGTTCCCACCCTTGCCGAACTAGGCTAGTATTATGGAGTTACATTTTGGCTGGATTAACGAGTCTATGCTTAGTCCAATCAAAATCGCGCACCGAAATCGAAATCCGGTTCGTACACTGTCGTACAGATTTCGGTCGGTTGCAGGATTTGCAAAGCATGTTCACCGCCAACTCGTTGTCAGCAGATATTTTCCAAATGTTTTCATGTTTTTAATGAAGGTTCTCACGTGATTTGATGCATTTCGCGATATAAGACCGGTTTTATCAGAATATAGATCTTGATTGTCGATCAGATCTAACTGACCGGGCGCAACCATTTTGTGTGAAGCAAACGCAAGTGATACGAGAGGTGGATTCTGATTGGTCCATAGGAGAGGCTTAGAAGGGACATGACTGGTAATATCCACTGGTGGCGCTACGATCGAGCCCAGTAATTCCAGCCTTGTTCGGCAAGGGTGGAAACTGGACTTTTAAAGTCAGTTAACTCTCTTGCCTCAGGAAGTTGGCTTATCAAATACTTGCAGCCGGAATCGTTAAATCGACTCTGCTGTTGGCAGAGATTTCATATGAATATTGAAGGGTCTTGTCGATTGTATTACGTCCAACCGATAGTGTAGCGTGACATAACTGTCCACTACTGATACGAAATATGTTCTACTTGACGGGACATCTCGTGGAAAATATGCGAGGATAATTCGATAAAATCTCAGACAAATGCTTGTATATAAACCAACTGTCCATGTATATAGGCCAACTGCCCATTGTTAAATATGAACTTATGATCATCGCATTGCTCATCCATCTACCATAATTGCTCAGTTTACGAAACTGACAGTTTTAAAAAACCCAAAACATTTTAGTCTCTTTGCACTTAGTCATGCATCATGAAGTATGCACGTTGTATTGACTACGCGTGATAGTGTGTGGTTCTGTTAGAACGTTTTATAGTCACGCTTTATAACTTCTACACTGCGTTGATGAACTGCTATTGTTGTTTATTACATTTATGATAAACGAGTTAAAAAATCCAACCATAGGTCACATGTAATAATGATTCTATGTGATCTACGGCGTTATTTAAGCAGTGACCATACAGATATCATTGTTGACGTTATACAGATATAATTGTTGTCGTTATACAGATATCATTGTTGACGTAATAGAGATATCATTGTTGACGCTATACAAATATCATTGTTGACGTAATGCAGATATCATTGTTGACGAAATAGAGATATCTCGCGGCACTTTACCATGGAAATCCCTTTCAGACCCGATTTAGTGACTCCGAACCGAACGGTCCTTCTTTTATCCCCTTAATGCGGCGTGTCGGGCAGGGTCAAAAGAACTACAATTTTCAACATGTTATAAGGTTAATATGCAAAAATGGACTTTTGAATGGCTAACTTTTTTTTCTTCTTAACACAAGGCGACCGACCAAGCGTCAGTGCCTGTATCGCCAGTTGAACATGTCCACCTGGTACCTACTCTACCAAACGCTGAGTTTCGCTGATGACACCACTGGGACATCTGTGCCACCTGCGAACACCAACTGCGAACACCTGAGAGACTGACACGCGCAGGGGTCTCATCCAAACAGATATACTGGGAACATAATTACAAACTCAATTATACTTCACTATAGTGAAGTGAAATTGTATTTTTAATTATGTGAAAAAATACAATAAAATAATAAAATTATTTTAGATAAAATGATGAAAGCAGGCTGAAAGTAAATAAAAGCTTCAAACACTTTCCAAGATCATAAGAAATCTCCCACATTCCAGTGTCAGACTATATCATAAGCATGTGTCAATGTATCTTTAACAAATTGTGATGAAAAGGTGAGCGTATCTTACCTACCGGTGGCGGCTGTCACTAACACATGCACAGGCAAAACCAAACAGGATAACAACAAATAATACATGTACAACAATAATTGAAGGTGAAAACAACAATACAACAGTCTTTGCTATTGGAACACTGACAATCTCAGTGGATGCGCCACATGGTATACGTATTCATTTCAACAAATATCAACAGCTTTTTCAAGTATCTTAACTGAACTGTCACCATGGTAACATATCCTTGGTTCTATTGTATTTCACATAAATACCACTCGTGCTGCTCAGCGATCTCTTAATGTCCATGTGCAGTGGGTATAACCTACATGTATGACGCAGCATGTACACAAAGTTTAACTACAAGATGGCGCTACTATTTGGGCATCACGAGGAACACAAACATTTAGTTTTAGTGAGAGATGCGGCTGCCGCCAATTGTCAGACCTACACGTTCACACCAGCCAATGTACCCGCAGTCTTCACACGAGGTTTGTCTACCGAGCAGTACGTGTTACACCAGACACCAGCATTGGGCCATAGTCCTTCCCATATGATAAACAACAACACCCTCTACTTGGAATACGTTGAGGAATAATATAACAATCTCAAAAAAATATTTTTTAAAACGTCGAAGGGGTATTTGTGGCGTAGTGGCCAAACAGCAACACGTGTAGGAGTGAGTGAGGCAGTGTGGTTTAACGCCGCCTTGCACAGTGTGTAAGATCAGGGGAAACAAGATGTGGGAGGAAAACCCCAAGTGGTTGAGGCAGTGGTGTTTACCACTTCAGGAAATATACGTCAGTTAAAGAGAATAACCAGTCTTGATATTCAGCCATTAGGCGCAAAGGGGAAAATAGCTGTGAAAATTATGTGAATAGATTCAGTGAAAATCAGTGATGACACCAGGTGTTCGCCCTGCCCTACCAGTAGCCTCCGCCATTCCCGCACTTTGCCTGAATAAGTAAGTATTGCCTGACTCCGCACAGCAGCCTGTAAACAAACCAGACAATCAAGGGGTAGACGAACCATTAGTGACACGATAGAGCATTTACTGATTTTTATTAAAATAAAAAAAAAAATTTGAATTACGTTTACATTGTAGAGTGCAGATATTCTGCTGTTTGTTAGTAAAGAAAAACGTTTAAAAATATATTTGTTTTGCAATAACGCACAGCCATGGCGCTGAAAAACCTAGAAACTTAAATTCCAAGAGATCAAAGTGTCAAAGCGGAGTCCATTTTACGATTCAAACTATATCATGATTCCAACTATCAAACAGAGATGACACCAGGTGTTCGCGAAAAGGTGAGAGTATCCTATGTACGGTATAGCGTTCATAAACATATCCTCAACGAACAACCATTTGATTAGTGTCGGGAAGGATTCGCGTAACATCCATTGCTAAATATAATATACGGCAAGTATGCATAAATAGTTTCTTTATTCATTTTCAGATAAATTTTAATAATCACGTATTTATCATATAAGACAAAACCGTGTGGTCAAACATAAAATAAATACTCGATCGCGAGCGCTTTGAACTTGAACTTTGCTTGTTGTATGATAGTGACTATGATACTCTTTCTGTTGGTAAATCGGGAACCACGTTGCGCGATGCTTAGTAAATTCAACAGCCTCGTAGAGACATGCTGCTGTTAAATAGTGGGCGTGTAGAGGCGTCATGGATAACTCGGGGCCTGGTCAACAGGCTGAAAGTGACCACACTCCCAGGACAGGGCTGCCTTAGCTGGACACCGGACAACGGACCAAGGTGAGTCAACCAATGCGTGTGCGTCACAGTCAACAATTTAAAAAAGGGTAATTGAAATTCACTATTTGTATATTTTGTGAGTTATGTATTTATAATACCGTCAGAACGAAACTTTGGATATATTATTTTGAATACATTGATACTTTACTTTGTGTACCGATATATGTAAGCTATATGATACATATTAGAACAAGCGGCGGTTTAGATTGTTGGACATGCCGAACACGATCATCCTGTTGCGTACTATATCTGACAACCCTTCTTCACATGACTGGGTTTTTCATGCGGCGGAGCCATATGGAAGCCATCAATTGAACTTTTTTACTTGATTTTCTCGCTCGTTCCTTAACTTTGTAGATGTAATATTCCAATAGCATGGGGGTGTGGGGAAATGGAGGTCTTTCACTTGTCCGTGTATAATCTCACTGATCAATGTGTTTCCGCGGGATGACATGATTTGTGAATACATTTTGTTACTGGTTGCACTACTAGTTTACTTTGATGGTTACTGGTTGCACTACTGATTTTCTTTGATCGTTACTGGTTGCACTACTGGTTTACTTGGATCGTTACTGGTTGCACTACTGGTTTAGTTTGATTGATACTGGTTGCACTACTGGTTTACTTGCATCGTTACTGGTTGCACTACTGGTTTACTTGCATCGTTACTGGTTGCACTACTGGTTTACTTGCATCGTTACTGGTTGCACTACTGGTTTACTTTGATTATAACAGGTTGCACCACTGATTTAATTTGAGTGTTACTGGTTACACAACTGATTTACATTGATACTGGTTGCACTATTAATTTACTTTGATACTGGTTGCACTACTGATTTACTTTGACTGTTACTGGTTGCACTACTGATTTACTTTGATACTGGTTGCACTATTAATTTACTTTGATACTGGTTGCACTACTGATTTACTTTGACTGTTACTGGTTGCACTACTGATTTACTTTGATACTGGTTGCACTATTAATTTTCTTTGATACTGGCTGCACTATTAATTTTCTTTGATACTGGCTGCACTATTAATTTTCTTTGACACTGGTCGCACTACTGATTTATTTTCATCGTTACTGGTTGCACTACTGATGTATTTTGACGGTTACTGGTTGCACTACTGATTTACGTTGATACTGGTTGCACTCGTGTTTTACGTTGATACCGGTTGCACTGCTTATTTGCGTTGATACTGGTTTCACTAGTGATGTACGTTGATACTGGTTGCACTAGTGATGTACGTTGATACTGGTTGCACTAACGATTTACGTTAATACAGGTTACGCGTTGAGCACTAGCCCAGCACTATCTCGACGGGGGACAACAGCAATTGGCTCCACACATTGGCTGCCCAGGGTCGATTCTCGACATGGGCACCATATTACGATCGTTGTCATCTACAGGCACTGTGAGATTAGTCCGGCAGTAACGTCCCGCAGTGCGTAGCTAGTCTGTTACAGAGCACGGATGCATGTGTAGTCATTTAAATATAGTTGTTACCATAAATGAACATGTACCTGAAGGGTGAAAAACTGGTTAACAATTTGAATTCTTAAATGTGTCTGATCTATTCAAACTTTGTATTACCATAAAAAAATAAATATATATACTACATTTCCACAATAATACAGACGTCCCTGGCTTCACAATTTTTTTAATTTAATCAAAGTCAATGTAATCCAACCCTAGCCGTTGCATTCCCTCCGTACAATGCGTATGTCTGCCACATGATGACATGTACAGCTGTCTCTCCACAAAGTAGACCGCCTCCGTGGTCTAGTGGTAGAGCGTCCGCCCGGAGAGCGGAAGGTCCGGGGTTCGATCCCGGGCCGCGTCATACAAAAAGACGTTAAAAGATTGTACTTGTTGTTACCCTGTCTGGCGCTCGGCATTAAGGGGCTAAAACAAGGACTGGTCGGCTCGGAGTCAGTATACTGTGTCTGAGTGGGGTATTCATGTTAAACTGTGGCATGGTATCTCAGTGAGCTAGCACTATAAATCGGCATCAGTCCGGACTAGTACAAGCAGCCACACACACATACACGTGCATGCACGTCGCTATATAAGTGCAATAATCTTGGACGCGACGTTAAACCCAATTTCACCTCACCTCACCTCCACAAAGTGACTCGCAGCTTCTACAACATAACATTTTCTGACAACTTGTAAGATGTTCGCATCACAACATACCCTTCTTGCACTACACCATGCATACCATTGTTTCACTAAGACCGTCCCCATCTCAGTGCAGTGTGAGAGTTCTCTCCCTTCATAACAAGCATACCAATTCCTAACTTTAAAAATCCATATTTTCGTACTCAAAATTACCATTTTCTCACAACGGACATGAATACGTTTTGCAGAAAATAAAAGCGACAAAACCCTTTCCATATCCATAAATATTATCTGCTAAAAGAAGAGTCGAATGTACGATTCCGACTATATCATAAGCATGTCTTCATAAATCACTTTTAAATAGGGGGCGGTCGGGTAGCCTAGTTGTTAAAGCGTTCGCTCGTCACGCCGAAGACCCGGGTTTGATTCCCGACATGGGTAAAATGTGTGAAGCCAGTTTCTGGTGTCCCCCGCCGTGATAAGCGGCGTTAAACCATACTCACTCACTCACTATTACATAGTGATGCAACTAGGTCTTCGTTAAAAGTAAGCGTATCCTGCCCCAAAAGTGGCACCCGTCACAAACACATGCAAAGATGCAAAGGCAAGACAATTATTCACCCGGTATATATCCAAATAGGTAATAGCATCTGATATAATCTGATGCGTCAAATGTGAAATAATAAACATTTTAAAAGCTTTATAGAGCTTTCCTTTACTTAAAAATACACCATTCGTCCTCAGTGCTGCATGGTGGGAGACGTCTTTATAACACTCCATCAGCAGATAAATCACCCAACATATCCTCTAAAACTTGCTGTCTTTGGTTAAGCTTCATTCAGTTTTTTTAGAGTTTCATTATGGGTCTAAAATATCTGAAATAATGTTTTGTCAATATGATTAAACGCGCCATACGTTTCTCTCCTGTGCACAGCGTAACCAGTGACGCTATTGCAATAGAAGGTACAGCACGCAATGCCGAGATTTATCGTAGTACTCATTCGCTCAAAGAAAAGGGTTCTATGTCAACCGACCAAGGTTAATGATAGGATTGGACTTCTGTAATAATCAATCGTGCACAGCAATAACTTATGAATTGAACTGAAGTATAGGGAGTGTATGTATGCTGAACAGAAACAAGGATCATAAATATATTTTTTGGAAATTGTGTGTTTAGTGATTGATCAACACCATCGCGCTTATAATATAGTTGGATTCGTCGTACAACGGATTCTGCCTTTAGCAGGTACTTCTTAAGATTATGGAAAGGCCTTTGTCACTGTCATGTGTTTTAGGGTGCGGTAGGGTGTGGGATGGGTTATTTTCGACATAAACTCTTAGTTCCAGTCAGTTCTGTGATTGCTGTTCCTCAGTCTATACCATACATAGGAATACGCCCGTGGCGAACTAATCAGTATCGATACAGCAGTTCGCGTTGGGGGAGGAGAATCTCGCGTGATGTAGTGAGAGTTTGCGTTATTTCATGTTACGTGTGCACAATGTTTTCTGAGAAAGAAAAAATCCACCAGCGCTATGATTTGTAACCCGGAAACCTGTGTGATAATGTGAAATAAGGTTGAAACATAAAAAACTTTGGTTTCATTTTGATGTCTTGGTTTTTATAGGTAACACGTGACCATTTTCGAATAATGTCTTACATTTTGGAAGACAAGAACTGATTAGTGTAGGTTAGCTTGAGAAGTGCGGGGAGCTTTGTTTCTACGCCACGCGTACCTGCGCTGTCACGTACGTCAACAACATAGGTCTTCAGCAACCCATGCTTGCCGAAAAAAGGTGACTATGCTTGTCGTAAGAGGCGACTAACGGGATCAGCTGGTCAGGGTCACTGACTTGGTTGATGCATCCCAATTCCGTGGATCGAAGCTCATGATGTCAATCACTGGATTGTCTGGTCCGGACTCGATATTATTTACAGACCGCCGTCATATAGCTGGAATATTGCTGAATGTGGCGTTAAACAACAAACAAACAAAACTTACGAGAACAGACACGCACGTCACATGGTCCGCCACGTGCCCATGCAGCCCAACACTCGGGACTCTATGGTTTTAACCCAGTCGGGGTTGCCACAGGAAACGGCGGGTGGCGTGAGCGACGGACATTTCCCACTGCGTACTGAAACTGAAGCGACAAAACCCTCTCCATATTCATAAGAAATTATACGATACGACTTTATCATCTTCATGAATCACTATCAAATAGTTATGGTGCCAGATGCTCACTAAAAGGTGAGTGAAGCCTGCACAACGGTGGCTGCATCACAAACACATGCAAAGGCAAGTCAACTGTTCACCTAAAAAAAACCACGGGAACAAATGATACATGTCAAAATAGGGAATTGCATCGGACATCATTTCTGTCACTGATCCGTCAAGTTTGGAAATGTCCTCCACGTGACTTCCACAAAACTCATATCGAGGCTGGTGTAGAGCATGTGACTAACCTGACACAATACAAGCACACGGCCACACAGAGTTCAAACTGCTTCTGTGTCTCTGTTCTACGAAGTGTTTACTCCAAAACCTGACCTAAGTCGTCAGTACTGAATATGTTTGCGATGCCGAGCATTATTGTATTCACTAAGGAAACATTGAAGTCGACCCACGTGTCGCTGGCGTTATATCCGAGCATGTATCACGCAACACATAAACACGTGACCTGAGACGAGACCTGTCAATATATCGCGCATACTTTTCTTTGTGTACATATTTTACAACATTTTATTCCCATGACTCTTATTAAAATCCATAGCAAGCTAAACTGCGGGTAAAATGAAAATATACACTTCAAATCAGATTTGACCAAACAATCAGAATGGTTATTATCACGTTACTTGGCTAAAAACATTCGCCGATCACTGAAAAACTTCCTAAACACAACCAGTTATATCACGGCGTGTCAGCTTAATTTAGGAGGAAAGCCCGAAGTGATGCAGGTCTCAGACGTTTACTACTTCGGTGAAACCCACGAGTACGGGTATGGTGCTGACAAACATGGAAACATAATCGGGTCGAACCGGGATTCGAACCCACAATCATAGGTTTCTGGCGTGCCCAAGGGACGCAACTCCGCACAGCGAATCGCGGTGCATTAGACGACTGGGCCACCCTAAACACAACTGTGATACCCGTCTCAAATACATCGCCATCCAATAACCATTTCTTGTTTGTTTCATTACAACCACCAGCAAACATGAGTGTATACGTTCATATGCCTGGCAGTTTAGATAACGTCTTTATCTCAGATACATGGACGATAAATTTTAAAGCTCTGATTCTTACGCACGACTCATCAGTTTGTGTTAATATGCACGATACATTTTTTCTGTGGTCAAGAACACAAATTAACCTTTATAGTGTATCGAGATGAAAGACGCAGTGTGGTGTCGGCTGGAAGTTTATCACGTATAAAGCCATTCCTTAGACTATTAAAATCTTTTTACATTTCTCCAAGCTTATTGTGGAATCCAAGCAACACATAGAGAGAGGTTATTCTACCTGATCAGCCTTCTGTGAAAGCTTCTGTCGTCATTAGGTTTACCCTTCAGAAATGTTGGTTTCGCCTTTATCCGCTGAGCGTAAGTTCGAATCAAGGCTTCGTTTTGAGACTAATCCTTGGATTGTCGGCAGCCGTACCTCCACAGTGGCAAATGTCTACTTTGGGCTACGTCAAGCTGACCTCTTCGTGATGTAAATGAAACACCGTTCAAAGCGGGTGTGAACCTCACTAACTCACTCACTCACTCACTCACTCACTCTATTTGACCTCTTCGTGATGTAAATGAAACACCATTCAAAGCGGGTTTGAACCTCACTCACTCTCTCCCTCACTCCCTCACTCACTCACTCACTCACTCACTCACTCACTCACTCTATTTGACCTCTTCGTGATGTAAATGAAACACCGTTCAAAGCGGGTTTGAACCTCACTCACTCACTCACTCACTCACTCACTCACTCACTCACTCACTCACTCACTCACTCACTCACTCACTCACCCACTCACTCACTCACTCACTCACTCACTCACTCACATTGGTCAATCCAATCCAGTTCCAGGTTGGATTCGCACCAACACTGGTACTATTTGTAAAGTAGCAAAACCCTTTTGTGAGTAGCAGGAATGTTGGTTCTATAGACGCAGTTACTATGGGGCATATCTGATGCATTGGGCCAAACTTGGGCAAGGCTGTTATCAGCGAGAGATCACACATGATCACATATGGTCACACAGGCTTACAACTAACGGGATCGGGTGGTCATGCTCCCTAACGTGGTTGATGAATGTCATCGTATCCCAATTGCATAGACCGATACTCATGATGTCGATCACTGGGTTGTCTGGTCTAGAGCCGATCATTTAAAGACAGCCAAAATATTGCTGGAATATTGCCGAGTGCGGCGTAAAACAACAATCAACAAACTCAATCACAAGGATTAGCAGGAATCGCTCCCACCAGAGACTTGAGCGTGGAACTAATTGTGATGATGACGTAGTGAGTGGGGAAACATTATGATGATGATGAGTGAGTGAGTGAGTTTGGTTTTACGCCGCTTTTAGCAATATTCCAGCGATATCACGGAGGGGGACACCAGAAATGGGCTTCACACACTGTATCCATGTCGGGATTCAAACCCGGGTCTTCGGCGTGACGAGCGAACGCTTTAACCACTAGGCTACCCGACTGCCCCATATGATGATGATGATGATGATGATGATGATGATGATGATGATGATTTTAAAACAAAATGTAGGCTGGCGATCTTAATGATCCTATTGATGACGCTGATTTGAAAAGAACTTTTATGCTGGTGACGATCTTGATGGTTATGACTCCGTGTTTGTGACGGTGGCCCCAGTTTTGTACAGGATACGCTCACCTTTTTGCCAACACCTGATATCATCACTCTTTGATTTATAAGCACATGCTCATGATATAGTCGGAATCGTACAATGTACTCTGCTTTTGGCAAAGATTTCTGATGAATATGGAAATGGTTTTGTCGCTTTTATTAAATCAAGACAACAAAGCAATGATTTTGTATTCAAATTTCAGCTGCTAGTGGCCAAATAATAACAGATTTAGACATGACGGTATTCAACAATGTGTAGTGATGAGGATGGCGGTCATCTATTTGTACACAACATTCACACACAATGAATACCTAGCGCATCATTAATATTCATAGGCCAGCATCACAATAGGACGTTTTTTCTTGATCATTTCTCGTCAGTGAATAACGGCGTGAGCTCAGCGGGGCCACTCCATCCTGACGTTTTAACTCGAAATTAGTTTCAGATGTCCAATTTTCTATTCAACATGCACGTTCTAATCATTAGAACGTGATCGTGGAGACTTTTAGGTCTACCGCATGATGTAGGTGTCTATAACGACTGACATATATTTCGAAGCCGTTTCAATGAAATGTATTTCCTTGTGCACATGGGTCTCAGCTGTTTGACATCTACGAGCGTTAGCTTGTAAAATTGTTTCAATCTGAAAGCAGTTTGTTGGAAACTGCGTTCTGTTACCTACAATAACAAATTTCTTGAAATTTAAAACCACACAAGGACACTTGGGAGGCCATTCATACATAAAAAGGTAAGCGTTTTTATATTGGATAATATTTTATCACTACTCTGCCACGAGGACGTGCATCCTGATGTTTTCCTGTATATCTCTAATTGCTTCTAGTGAGTTAAAATTGAACTTCGCATCGGCATTATTTCAGCCATATAGCGACGATTAATTGCTTCTAAATGCCCTCGCTTGGTGAGCAAACTATCACCTCTGAGATACTGATGGTGGTATGGGACACGCTTAGTGTCGCGCAGTTCATCATTCCAAGACATTTTAGGATTAATCAAATTTGTTGTCATGGTGAATGGTATAGGTTTTATTACTACCTACTACACATCACATTGTTACACACTGAACGCTATGGTACATTTCACTCAGGGTCCGTGAAGATCCGGGGTAGAATGGGTCTTCAGCAACCCATGCTTTGTGTAAAATGCGACTATGCTTTGTAAGAGGCGACTAGCGGGATCGGGTGCTCAGGATCGCTGACTTGGTTGATGCATGTCATCGTATCCCAATTGCCTTAGATGCTCATGATGTCAATCAGACTCGATTATTGACAGACCGCCTTCATTTTGCTGGAATATTGGTGAGTGCGGCTTTAAACAACAAACAAGCAAACAAACATTTCACTCCAGATTGCGTGTGTACTACGTGTATCTGACACATGGGCAGATGGACATGACAGGTGTAGTGAGGTGTTGTATTGTACGTTACAAACAACAAGACTTACCTATCGGTTTTGAAGGAAACCCATGCCACATAGCGGCGGCGAATGTACACTTTCTGTATGCAGCATAGATATGTGTATACACCCAATCTGCACTGAGACAAGACAATATCAATATAGTGACGCTTGGTGATTGATGCTGATAACTGTTTATCGTGGGTTTGAATCCGATATTCGCCTGATTATGATCGTTAATTAGTATAGCCATGCTCGTAGTAAACGTCTAAGACTGCATACCTTCGGGCTTTCGTCCCACAAGCCGACAGGCCGTGATATAACTGGAATACTGTTCAAAGCTGTTTAAAAACTAAATCACTCACTCACTGTAAAATCAATGTCACGTACGATAATACCCCGATACACTCATGCGGGTACCTTTTCTTTTTTAAAGGCACTGTTTTATTTAGAGTTTAAATAAAGACATAAAGTTAGAATAAAATACTTCATGCGTAATATATTGTTGCAGGTGAAATGGGATTTCCTATAACCACTATATATCAGATCGTGGATGGTATTGTGTATTCATAGGTTTCGGCCATGGGAGCCGTGTCAATTGTCAGAGGGGTACACAAAGTACGTGATCTAGACTACCAGTTGTCGGACTTTCATGTTGTGGAAGCCTCGGTGGCTGAGTGGGTTAGATCGCGGACTTTGTGTGCTGGCGATTAGGTGCCTCACTCCGACTCAAACCAAAAATATACTAGAATTTGTATTTTTACTTAGAAAGTGTTATCCCAAACATAACATTTGTGACCAATCAGGAGAAAGGGGACCTTATGGGTGCTAGGATACAATTATGTTTTGACGTCATAAAGACGTTTGACGTCAACTTACTTCAGTTAGATCGCCATGTGTGATCGCCATTGTATTTTTGTGTTCCGAAGATGTTGTAGTTTTAAAATATAATTAAAAGTCAAAATCTGATTTTTTTTAACCCATAAGGTCCCTTTTCGCATGGTTGGTCACATTTGTCACATTTGACCACTTTCTAACTGGCATTATGTATTAAAAGTAAAAAAAATAGATATCGACTTGCACATCTTGTGAATGTGAAATCTTCAACGAACACATTCACACATGAACATGTGTACTCTGTCACAATATTACCAAATGCGTGATGATAAACAGTCAATGTTTATACAGTCGTGCTTTTGTGCGGATATTCACAAGGACATAATGTAACATATGTTGCGTGCGTCACTCGACGACCCCCAGCATACTGTACAATCACTGTACGGCAGGATGTGTACACAACGTCTTCACGAACAGCATGTGAACACTCGAGAGTAAACATGCTCTCTTACAACGATGGATGTACGGCGATGTAGATCAACCGCAGCAGCGACAGTATCAGTGAAAGTTAGTTCTGTAAGGTTGAACAAATATTAACCTACCATCATGTCGCCACCTGTTACACGATTTGATATTACTTAAATCTCTCTATGCTCATGGCGTATTCACTTAAGATGTTTCTTTCCAGACTTACTCGAGTTTGACTGTTGTACACTATTAATCGTTTGGCTATTTATTTCTAGATTGTCGTTAAGTAAGTAGTTTCTGAGTATATCTGTGTGGGAACAGGCTTCATTTCATCAAAGTGAAAAAGACGTCAATTTCTCTGTTGTTTCCTTTGCTGTGGTTCACGCGAGAATTATTTTGTCTGTAAAATATTAGCAAATTGACTTGAGCCATTGTGGCGACATAAAACATGGAATAATAAGATGAGTTTTTTCAGTTTTCAGAAGCTATAAATAGTAACGTAATAACTATTCACCCCACCCACCCATTCCCCCCCCCCCCCCCCCCCAACACACACACACACCCCTTAAGGTTGACTTGATATATACTGAACAAAACAAGTTACGGGCCCTGCCTATTTTTTATTAAGTTGTGTGCTCAATCGTCACTACAAAAATATCCAAAAAGTATTCATGACCCCTTACTTGTTTTGTTCAGTATATATCAAGTCAACCTTAAGGCGGGGATGAATCGTTATTACGTTATCATTTGCGATACGGTTCCCCTGTTTCGGTGTGGGTATGTTACATGGAATAAAGTCATAAAAGCAGGATAAGTGTTTATGTATGGATCGTGTCATCCTCGGTTGTCCTGGGTATTATGTCAAATACACTTAACCTATTCATCAATGATAGCTTCGTTTTAACCCCGATTCAAATAGCATGACAATAGCCGTCCAATCAAATTACACCCTCCAGCGAGAGACATTTTGTGCTCAGTTATAGATCGAGATCGAGATGGTGACGTCACTTTTGAAACGAAGTTGACACGCCGTGAAATTGTTCAAAGGGGCGTTTTACCAAACTCATTTACTATTCTGCTGGTAATGACCAAACATATATGTATATCCAAGAAAACAGTCGATGATAAACACCATTTAACATCAAAGTTTAATTTAAAGCGTATCTTTGAAATAAGGTCACAAGACCATGTGCCAAGCACAAATGTCAAAACGTGAAATTCAAGTGCATGCGACATGTCGGAACTCGGTCACTGTGACAACGTCCTCTCCGTAACGGGATCCCGTCCAAACACAGCGTACTTCCACTTCATCACTTAGCCCAGACTCTGTAGCTTAAAGTACATGTGATGGAAGTGCCCGAGCGGACATTAAGACAAGTCGTCCTTAAGGTAATAGGGGAGTCTAGGAAGACATTCACCCGTGTGCTGCATCCATCACCATGCCTTTCTTAAAATCTTTGTGTTGACGCACATATGTCTGAACCGTACTTCATTGTAAATTCACGCGTCTTACACCACGCCGGGCCCTGAATTATATATGATTACATATGATCACACATCGTCACATATGATCACATTGATCACACATCGTTGAAATACCAACTAACAGAATCGTGTGGTCATGCCTGCTAAATGGTTGATACATGTCATCGTATCCCAATTGCATAGATCGATGCTCATGATGTCAATTACTTGCTTGTCTGGTCCAGACTCGATCATTTAAAGACAGCCAATATATTGCTGGAATATTGCTGAGTGCGGAGTTAAATAGCAACCAAATAAACATAAGGTTACACGTGATCAGACATGTGTCACACGTACACAGTCATGTCCTGCTTAGACGCACATCGAGTATGAGTGAGTGAGTGAGTGAGTGAGTTGTGATAAACACAGCTTTCAATAGAAACTCAGGTTTATCAGGGGTATCAGGTTTATTTTGGTGCCAAACTTTCCACTTTGGTGAAACCCACGACACAGGTAGGTGCCGACAAACCATAGATCATAATCAGGGCGAATATTGAATTCGAACCCACTATCAAAGGATTCTGGCATGCCAAAGGGCCATCACTCTGAACAGCGAACCCCGTGCTATCTCAGTAGGAATGAACCATGGTGACATAATCACACATGGTCACAGATAGTCACAGCGATGTTCTGCGGAGGATCACAGCAGGGAGAACCCACTGATCACAGCCATCTCGCGGAGATAGCCCCACGTCCATGTCACACAACACCTTACATGCTCCAGCTTCTGTCTCCCATGCTGGGGGAGCCTAGTGGTTAAAGTGTTCGCTCGCCACGCCGAAGACCCTGGCTCGATTCCCCACATGGGTAGAATGTATGAAGACCGTTTCTATTGTCCCCGCCGTGATTTTGCTCGAGTATTGCTATAAGCGGCGTAAAACAATACCCACTCTATTCATCGTGACTCGTGCGTAGTTTCCGGAATTTGCTTCTTGTTGTTTTGTGACAGTGAGTGAGTGAGTTTGGTTTTAACGCCGCTTTTATATCACGGCGTGTCAGCTTAATGTGGGAGGAAAGCCCGAAGTGATACAGGTCTCAGACGTTGACCACACCGGTGAAACAAATATAGAAACATAATCGTGGCGAACCGGGATTCGAACCCACAATCATAGGTTCCTGGCATGCCCAAGGGGCGCAACTCTGCACAGCGAATCGCGGCGCCTTAGACGACTGGGCCACCTGTGACAGAGAAACGAATATGACTACACTACTGTGCAAAAGTCGCCCCTCATAGATACTAACGCATAACGCGTTCGTAACGCGTTCCATCACGACTCCTCGCGAACCCGTTAAGTTTGCCTTGGAGGTGTTCATAAACGCACAACGATCCCAGTATAAGCGGCGTTATTAACGCAATACGCACGAATTCTTTACGAGTTTTTGACCGTCATGAACCTTGGCTGGTTGCAACATGAACGCTTCATGAACGAATACCTAACGAATCATGAACAACATGAACGCATACCTAACGTAGCATGAACAACATGAACGCATACCTAACGTATCATAAACTCAATATGGTTCTCAAACTGTTGGTTGCGACTTCAGGCGACCATCACGCATTCATTGTTTTCAAAAGATCGCCATCAGTGATTGCAACGAATACGTCTGTCTCACACATGTGTGTACCTCTATGACATTCATTTCGGCTTTTAACAATCCTCGTAGCCTAGCGGGTAAATCGTTCGCTTGTCAAACGGAAGGTCCGGGTTCTATTCCGCTCATAGTTACAACGTGTGATGTTTATTCCTGGTGTCCTGGTGTCCCCACCGTGCTATTTCTGGAATGTTGCTTAAAGCAGCGAAAACCCCTCACTCTATAACACATGAACCTGTATTATGTACTTTCTCTATGTTGACAGAGGTGCTATCTCATTTGAATTAAGTCTATAGTATAGACGTAGTGTTAAACATTAAAATACTGTAGGTCGTGCAAGGATGGCGCATAATCACGATCATAACTCACCAGTTTTGGGTGCGGACACTTGTCTAGGCAGTTCCAGGTTTGCTACTTCTATACCACATTGCTAACCCCCAACCCCGGTCCCCCTCTTCACCCCGGGCGAGAGAAAGGCGTGGCACTCTGTGATGCATTCCCTAATGAGACATGTTCTCACCTGTGTCTTTATAAACAAGGGAATCTGGTTTTGCTGGACTATCTTTAGAGTTCCACGACCCAGGTCAACGTGCTTTACAATGTCATTGCTATTGCCCTCCAACATGGATTTACTGTACTTGAAGCTCGACTGGCTGCAGCATACTGAGGTAACAGTCCCGCGTCGTCTCAAACAATCCAAGCACTGTGTTCTGGTTTACCATTGAGAAAAACGATTGTTTGTTCACGTAACATGCCCTGTTCAAGTGTAGACCGAATGAGAATGAGTGCTGGGAGTTTATGTAAGAGTGCACCAGGAACCTCAGCTTAGGGAATATATCTATAGATCCGTCGGTTGTCACTGTATATCCCGTTACAGGACAATCTGATATATCCTTTATACAAGCGAGGATATCCCATGAGGGCCGTCAGTTGTCACTGTATATCTCGTTACAGGACAATCTGATATATCCTTTATACAAGCGAGGATATATCATAAGGGCCGTCAGTTGCCATTGTATATCTCGTTACAGGAGAATCTGATATATCCTTTACCAAGCGAGGATATATCATGAGGGCCGTCAGTTGCCATTGTATATCTCGTTACAGGAGAATCTGATATATTCTTTATCGAAGCGAGGATATGTCATGAGGGCGTCAGTTGCCATTGTATATCTCGTTACAGGAGAATCTGATATATTCTTTATCCAAGCGAGGATATGTCATGAGGGCCGTCAGTTGCCATTGTATATCTCGTTACAGGAGAATCTTATATATCCTTTACCAAGCGAGGATATGTCATGAGGGCCGTCAGTTGCCATTGTATATCTCGTTACAGGAGAATCTGATATATCCTTTACCAAGCGAGGATATGTCATGAGGGCCGTCAGTTGCCATTGTATATCTCGTTACAGGAGAATCTGATATATTCTTTATCTAAGCGAGGATATATCATGAGGGCCGTCAGTTGCCATTGTATATCTCGTTACAGGAGAATCTGATATTTTCTTTATCCAAGCGAGGATATGTCATGAGGGCCGTCAGTTGCCATTGTATATCTCGTTACAGGAGAATCTGATATATCCTTTACCAAGCGAGGATATGTCATGAGGGCCGTCAGTTGCCATTGTATATCTCGTTACAGGAGAAGCTGATATATTCTTTATCTAAGCGAGGATATATCATGAGGGCCGTCAGTTGCCATTGTATATCTCGTTACAGGAGAATATGAGTGTTTATTTTCAGTACAAAACGATCTTAGCGCTAAGGTGATCGTAGCTTCCATACCTTAACATTAAGCTAAGCTGTTTCGTACAACAGCACCCATAGTCAGGTCACCTTCCACAGAGCAACCTTAGTGCTAGTGACACAGCTCCAGTGGTACATGTACATGGCGCTTTGGTGGCACCGGTTCCTAGGTGGTTCCAAGCACTGCAACCATTGTGTCCACACGATACACATGCATTCTCCTCTCGGACTGGGTTAGGGTATCAGCTGAACCACAACATCGCCTGGACCTCGTCCAATCTGAAACACCTTTAACTTCAAAACATTACGTGACGTTTATCTCATCTCAGCGGATCTACAAAGCAATGTCAGCTGTGACTTTGGTACATTTCAGTTGATGGATCTGAGTCCTAGCGCCAGGTCCGCTTTGTAAGAGGAGAACCGGGCCTTTACAACTAAAGAGCATATACGACATTCCTCGGTCACAAAGCGATATTAGTTCGATGGCCACCATAACTCCCCCAGTTAAACATTGACTAACAGCAGTTTGCAGACCACATCCTTAGATTGACTTAATCATAAAGCTTGGCCACATTCAGTATGTTTATTAAGCCCCAAGCAACGTTCGTATGTGAAGGCCTACTCTTTCATGACGCCAGGTATAGACGTGTGTATGCTGTAGAAAACATGTTTGGGTGCAGGTCGGGGCATCGTGCAAACGTTAAGTCATATCAAGGGCGATGGAATACATAAAGTAGGTGACTGTATGTTCACAAGCCATACAAACACCTGATTGAGCACAAAGCTGGCTGTGGAGAATCTTGCAAGTGTACAAAACACGAAATCAGGACGCCCTACACGATCAGGGAATGGAATGATTGTCGATATGAGGTATGGTCTGTGAAGAAAGGAAATAAGACGAAAATATTCCTCGAGGCTACAAAATGATTATTTATTATTTCTTTTCAAGGTGAGAGTTCCCTCCTGACCGAACACATATTATCTGTTTTACTCTTTGTAAACATAAACTGTTAATGCATGAGAATTAATGAGACTACATTATCCGTCGAAACAGATTCAATTTGGCGTAAATGACAAAATAACTGTGAAAATTGTATGAATGTACCACTGAACATTAAGGATGACACCAGGTGTTCGCGAAAAGCAGGCATTGTGCTGTTTAACCCCTCTTTTCCATGGCCGTTCTTGTGTTGACAACACCACGCCCCCGTTAGTGGGCGGCACCAATGTGTGACACGTCTTGGACTTGGACCTCTCTGTGACCTCTCTGTGACCTCTCTGATGATTTCGAAGTGACGTTGAACGCACATTGTCA
This sequence comes from Haliotis rufescens, assembly GCF_023055435.1. Classification (NCBI taxonomy): domain Eukaryota; kingdom Metazoa; phylum Mollusca; class Gastropoda; order Lepetellida; family Haliotidae; genus Haliotis; species Haliotis rufescens. The sequence continues at coordinate 446,249 of NW_025963857.1, forward strand.
GAATGCTGCCCTCTGTCCCTGATCACTGGTAGAGTGGGTTGTACCATTTCCTTGCCATTCGACTGTTAACCCTCCACGCTCCAGGGAACACGGCCAGCCAGTTCACCACACTTCCATGTGGATGTTAACCCCCTACCGCAACTACTTCTACTACTAGTAGTACTATCACTACTGTTTATACTTATACTACTACTACAACTACTTCTACGACAACAACTACTACTACTCCCACCACCATTTCTACTACTACTACTACTACTACTACTTCCACTACCACTACCACTACCACTACTACTAATAATAATAATACTTCTAATAGCAAAAAGAAAAATAATTGCAAACATTGCAAACCACTGTGCTTTAGATACACACATACCTGACAAGGCAGGGAGATCTACTCACTCACTGACGTCAAGCAAAGTCAAGCAATGTTAAACAACAAGGCTCATATCTATATATCTCCATCCTCACTGTTCATATCCCTTTCAGCATCCCAAATCCCGCCTTTACCCACTTCACCTCAGCAAACACCACCGCGGGTATTCAAGTATATGCACCCCGATACATTTTACATATTAATAATAAACCATTATCCCATATATTTCATAACTAAATAAACGAAACAATCATGCCGCATTCGTCACCCTTCCTGGTCCGAGGTCTGTCCTCTCGCCTTCAATGTTTCACTCGCGGGATGTCGAGCAGACGGAATCCAACGCAGTGCAGTCATCCTCCAATTCATCTAATGTATCTATTGTCAACAGCCCTCGTTACCCACGTCCTTCAAACCCATCCGCTATCGTGACAAATCTTGTACTTACACAAAGCTATCCCACACTGAAATCAAACAAATGATGTAGACAGTTGTTGGGAAAGTAGCACCTGTCAGCTGCGTGTTTAAACTACTATGTGCTGTTGGCCTAGTAGACTTCAATGCCTTCTACAAAAGAGCGAGCATCCTTTGAAATACCCCAACCTGTACGGCAAATCGCAAGCATTCCCACTTAATCAGTCGGCTTTGGTAGTGTCGGTTAATCTGCCACGTCGCTTAACAGCTTCAGGTAACATCATTTACTTTGTTGATATTTTAAAGCTTTTTATTTAGCCTCGTAATGGCTGTTAAGTCCTGATTTGCATATTCCGTTCAGTGATGGACCATCAGTTGAATTGGGCTGTTTTATAGGTACGTTCGGTTTTCTTGTCAATCTGAGGTAATATACATGTTTCTGATTTATGTAACCGATGTATGTGTAATGTCTTTTCTTGTTTTATCCATTTCATTTATATCTTAATTACTGCTATAAATTCATTGTTAAATTTGACAACATCGCATTGAGACATCCTGGGACAGGTGTATACACGTGGTTATTGTTCTAACTAACTTACATTAGAACATTTCCTTGATTATGTTGTTTCTGTGTGGAATTGATGGTTAGCTGTATAACAAATGTAGCACTTGTTTATCTCGAATACTGTCAACGTCGAACATAACGAAGTTCTTAAAAAGAAATATAAGTAAGTTATATCGAATACGTTTATTACAAACCCACTGTGATTAATTTAAGGAACGGTTTTAATATCAGGGCCCCGTTCCACGAAGTGATCGTAGCGTTACGCCTGGCTTAAGTCCATGTTGGAGTATTGGAGCTACGATCTTCGCAGCACTAAGATCACGTGGTTCCTTATATCCGTACGTTCTTCACTGCGTGTACGATCACATGAAGCGTTAATTGCAAACATGAATGTAATCGGAATACATTATTGCAGAGTGACATTGATTGACAGATAGGGTTTCAACTTATGACATATTGCTGAACTCAGACGGGTACACGCCGCAATTCTTGGCACAGTTGCGTCCCTTGGGTATGCCAGAAACAACTTATGATAGGAGGTTCGAATCCCACATAGGCCTGGTTATGTTTTGTGGTTTGTCACCGCCATACCCTGCTCCTGGGTTGCGCCAAAGTGGTACACTTCCAAAACAAGCTCACTTTGGGCTGTCCCACCTAAATAAGCTGACTTGGAGAATTTTGTTTGTTTGTTTGTTGTTTAACGCCGCACTCAGCAATATTCCAGCTGTATGACGTAGGTATGTAAATAATCGAGTCTGGACCCGACAGTCCAGTGATTGACATCAGGAGCATCGATCCACGCAATTGGAGCCTGACCACCCGATCCCGTTAGTCGCCTTTACGACAAGCATAGTCGCCTTTTAGCGCAAACATGGGTTGCTGAAGACCTATTCTACCCCAGATCTTCATGTGGCATAAAACAATCACAACAACAACAACACAGTTATGAACAGAATTACTGGACAATACATATAGTTGCGGGGGTAACGTGAAGAATGGTAGCCTCAGTGAGATAATTGTAACGACTTTCAACGAGTTGACACTCGCGACGAACGTTTTTGATAGCTCGGCATGTGCATCCATTATCAGTGTCAGCTGGTGTGAAATGAACATCACTTGTTTCAAAAGAACTCATTTGCAGGAGAAGAGATAGGCGTATTGCATGATGCGGTCCCGCTGTTTCATGTCTCAAGGCGTCTGACGCCATCTTACTTAAACCAATGTTGCATAAACTGTATTTTATTGCGTTTAAAATAATCGCCATGACGTCATCCGTCAAGTCCCATGATGCATCATTCTATCAATATTATCAGATAATACTTCCTGTGTATTTCATCAAAACTTACGAAAAACTGACGACGCTTATTGTTGGTTTAGATTTCTTATATATAAGAATAATTGGTTTGAATTATTGTTTGTTTGTTTCTTGCTTAACGCCACACTTAGCAATATTCTAGCCATATGACGGCGGTATGTAAATAATCGAGTCTTGACCAGACAATCCAGTGATTGATATCATGAGCATCGATCCATGCACTTGGGATCGATGACATGCATCAACCAAGTCAGCGAGCCTGATCACCCGATCCCGTTAGTCGCCTCTTACGACAGGCATAGTCACCGCTTTCGGCAAGCATGGATTGCTGAAGACCTATTCTAACCCGGATCTTCACTGGTCTTGAATTACTGAGTCGCTTAATTATTACCTGGCTTGCGTGAAGCATTATACAAACAGAAAGTAAATCTCTGCTGTTATAATTGACGCCTTCCGTTCACGTATGTATTGTCCTTCGAGACTATCGACACCACATGTGTGTCATACTTTGGGAAGTAGCTCAATCTGTTCACAACCAGCCCACAACAGAGCAGGGGGCCATCTTGCTTAGATTGGCGTATGGAGCATGCGCACTGTGTTCAGGTGGCTCTTCCGTCAGTCGCCACCCCTCCAGTCGGGAACTATATTTTGTCGGATACATGACATTTCTTTAACGATTTATGGAGTCAGTAAACGATTGAATATTGTTTTATGATACAGTCCGCAATATTCCAGTTATTGTTTTTGCGTTCCGAAAGCCCGGGTTCGATTCTCCACATGGTAACAATGAGTGTCGCCCGCATTCAGATATCCCTGCCGTGACGTGGCCGGAATATTACTACTCTGTGTAAAACCATAGAATAGCTTCCTGATAACCTTATGGGTATCGAATGGTTACAATGTGTGACTTGGCTGACTGTGTGTATCGTTACTCGTGGTATCAACCACTGGTTTGTCTGGGCCAGATTTTACCGCCTCCTTGGTCCAGTGGTACAGCGTCCGCCCGGAGATCGGAAGGTCGAGGTTCGATCCCCGGCCACGTCATACAAAAAGACGTTAAAAGATGGTACTTGTTGTTTACCTGACTGGCGCTCGGTATTTAGGGGCTTAAACGTGGACTGGTCGGCTCGGAGACAGTATACTGTGTCTGAGTGGGGAATATATGTTAAACTGCGGCAAGGTATTTCAGTGGACTAGCGCTATAAAATCGACGTTAGTCCGGACTAGTACAAGCAGCCACACACGCACGTGCCTGCGCGTCGCTATCTAAGTGCAATAATCTTGGACGCGACCTTAATCCCCATTTTATCTGACCTTCTTCTGGGTCAGACTGGTGTACTTACAGGCCACTGTGATAGTGCTGGAATCTGATCGATAAGCATGATCTACATTTTAAAAACGGGTCTTACCCCGCGAAGTGCATCAAATCACTTGAGCACCTTGATTAAAAACATGAAAAGATTTGCAAAATATCTGTCGACGCCAAGTTGGCGGTACACAGGCTTAGCAAATCCTGCAGTCGACCGAAACCTGCACGTTGAAATCCATGTCTAGTTCGTTACGCGATATTGATTGGACAAAGCATGGACTCGTTAGTCCAGCCAAAATGTAATTCTAGCCTAGTTCGGCAAGGGTGGAAACTGGACTTTTGTAGTCAGTTAATTCCCTTGCCTAGGGAAGATGCGTAAAAGAACACATACTCCGAATGGAAGAGAAACGTAAAGGGAATCCAATGTGTGCAATGTTACAATTAACAAAAGATTCCATAGTAGAAATTATGCTGTGTTTTGAAACATAAATGTCAATATACATGTATGATGGATCTTCCAGGGTATCTGAATAGGTCTTCAGCATCCCATGCTTGCCGTAAAAGGCGACTATACTTGTCGTAAGACGCAACTAACAGGATCGGATGGTCAGGCTCGTTGACTTGATTGATGCATGTCATCGTATCTCAACATGCTCATGATGTCAATCACTGGATTGTCTGGTCAAGACTCGATTATTACAGACCGCCGTCATATAGGTGGAACATTGCTTAGTGCGGCGATAAACAACAAACAAATACAAATACCAGGGTATCGTCCCCGGATATTGCGCATTTGTTATCTATTTCAAACATCTGATTTTCAATTGTTCTGCTTTTGAAAGTTTGCCGTTATATGTAACTGCTGGAGAATTGTGCGGTAGAAACACACATGCACACATGTTACAGATTTAGGTTACTTGCGAACACTCATAGCGAAAATCCTGTTTAGATCAGTGTTAGGTCAGAATGACTGTTTGTTTATAAATTGTATTACTTATTGAGTAGTTCTTGTACATACAGCTTGCAATAGCATTTTCTATCACAAATTCTATACCGGTTCTAATCCAACCCCAAACGATAATGTACTCGTGCGATTTTAATAACTCCGCTAATTCACTAAACTAATTATAAAATCACCCAGTCATATATAACCTTGTTTGAAAATTTGTCTTCCTCTGTTTGTCTGTTGTCTAAAGCCGCACTCAGCAATATTCCAGCTACATGTATATGACGGCGGACTGTCAATAATCAAGTCTGGACCAGACATTTCAGTGACTGATATTATGAACATCGACCTACGCCATTTGGATACGATGACATGCATCAAGCACGTCAACAAGCCTGACCACCCGATCCCGTTAGTCGCCTCTTACGACAGGCATAGTCGCCTTTAACGGCAAGCATGGGTTGCCCAAGACCTTTACTAATCCGAATCTTCACGGGTGGCATCAACATGTGATTTGTTTGATGCACAAACTCAACCTATACGACAATCGTAGCGCTGTGTTGATCACCGCGTAACGGAAACTAGAGTTAACACCGAACTAAAACAGGGATCAGTTGACCAGGGCCTCCTGTAACACGGACTAAAACAGGGTCAGTTGACCAGGGCCTCCTGTAACACGGACTTAAATGTCAGTTGACCAGGGCCTCTTGTAACACGGACTAAAACAGGGATCAGTTGACCAGGGCCTCCTGTAACACGGACTAAAACAGGGTCAGTTGACCAGGGCCTCCTGTAACACGGACTAAAATGTCAGTTGACCAGGGCCTCTTGTAACACGGACTAAAACAGGGGTCAGTTGACCAGGGCCTCCTGTAACACGGACTAAAATGTCAGTTGACCAGGGCCTCTTGTAACACGGACTAAAACAGGGATCAGTTGACCAGGGCCTCCTGTAACACGGACTAAAACAGGGTCAGTTGACCAGGGCCTCCTGTAACACGGACTAAAACGTCAGTTGACCAGGGCCTCTTGTAACACGGACTAAAACAGGGGTCAGTTGACCAGGGCCTCCTGTAACACGGACTAAAACAGGGGTCAGTTGACCAGGGCCTCCTGTAACACGGACTAAAACAGGGGTCAGTTGACCAGGCTTCTGACGGCCCGGGATCGTACCTTTGTGGCGTCGGGCGCTGCTTATACTTCCTGTCACGGGTTGTCTGCGTGAAACAACATCCAATCACTCCTGGGAGAGCTGCTTTTGCGATCACAGTGCCCGTTGTCCAGGGAAAATGATGTAAGCACCAAACACGTGACTGTGTGAGCCATTTCGACTTTCATCACTTCGTGCTTTCCTCCCACATCGGGCGGGGGGAGACCATGGTGGAGGGGACGTACAGGTGGCCCAGTCGTCCATGCGCCGCAGTTCGCTATGAAAGTTGCGTGCCTTGGGCACTCCGGAAATTATGATCTCTGGATTCAAATCCCGGTTCACCCCGATTATGTTTCTAGGTTTGTCATCACCATACCCCCACGTTGGTTTCACCCAAGTCGTAAGGCCAGGTTCACACAGTGCCGATGTTGTCTCCCGTTTGAGATCAGACAGCGCTAAGACACGAAAAGTGAAAAGGTCGGATTACTATCCTCAATGATCTTGAATGTCCTATCATTGTCTGGACGCAGTCGTGTACGTTCGTAACAGAGTCCTACGGATCGGGAAAGGTCCAGAGAGGTCGGCCAAGCACTTCCGACAGTATCACATACATCCAAATATATGTTTCACATACATAACAATATATGTTTCACATACATAAAAAATATATGTTTCACATACAAAACTATATGTTCCACATACATAACAATATGTTTTACATACATAACAATATGTTTCACATACATAACAATATGTTTCACAAACATAACAACATGTTTCACGTACATAACAACATGTTTCACTACATTACAATGTATGTTTCACATACATAATAATATGTTTCACATACATAACAATATATGTTTCACATACGTTACAGAATAACAAAAGTGATTTAATATTTCTCTCGCTATGTGAAGCCCGCTAGGTAAGTGTTTTATGAGGAGGTGTGAGGTTTTATTGGCTGTAATCGGATCCTGCAAGGCCTACTTGAGTCTCTTTCATTGTAGTGAGATTGTAATCTGGGATGAGAGTAATGCCTTTATGACTGTCTATTTAACGTGTTTTATTAGACTCTGCGGTCAGTTAGGGTCAGATGCGGAGGTTGCAATACCCACATCCGTCCATAGCGAAACAGAAAATACAGTTTATATCTAGAGATACCCCGTTTATCCGAACGATAGAGCTTTCACAGATATCGTCCGTAGTAAGAGGTGCCCGGAGTAAGAGGTGTCCGGAGTACCAGGTGTCCGGAATAACATGTTTTCGTAGTAACAGGTGTCCGTAATAACAGGTGTCGGGAGTAACAATAAATATAAAACGTCAATTAAAGAGTATAACCAGTCTTGATTATCCTCCAAAACAGACTCCATTAGATGTGAAGGGCAAAATAGCTGTGAAAATTACATTGAAAGACCACTGAAAATCAGTGATGACACCAGGTGTTAGCGAAAGGTAATCATGTCCTGGCCTATCGGTGGCACCGGCCAGGGTTACAGTATAGGACACTGTGTGTACAGCGTGGCCCGTATACTCAGTATACAAGTAGTGCGCTCTTAGCAAGAATCCAAATGCTATATTGTATGGACTCCGAATGTGTCATCGTTTGGAAGATTTGTTTTCCTTCCCACTTGTGGCCTTCAGAACTTCCAACCATCGTTTACTTACAGAGACTGGTCGCTGGTTACTGAGAGAAGTTACTGTGACTCACTAGCGATAGCTGATGAGTTTCCCAACCTCTTTAAATGTCAGTATAGATATGCATTTCTTTGAACTATGTGTGTCCGTACCAATATAGATTGTAAACATTGTTTTCTTGCAAAATACGAAATAAAGAATAAAATCAATATTATTGCATAAAGGTCGCCATGAAGCTGTCATTTAATTAATGACAGGTATGTAGGCTTTATGTGACAAAACACAGGAAACTATACATTGTGTGTAGGCTTTGTGCGACAAAACACAGGAAAGTATACATTGTGTGAAAGCTTTGTGTGACAAAACACAGAAAAGTATACATTGTGTGTAGGCTTTGTGTGACAAAACACAGGAAAGTATACATTGTGTGTAGGCTTTGTGCGACAAAACACAGGAAAGTATACATTGTGTGAAAGCTTTGTGTGACAAAACACAGAAAAGTATACATTGTGTGTAGGCTTTGTGTGACAAAACACAGGAAAGTATACATTGTGTGTAGGCTTTGTGTATCAAAACACAGGAAAGTATACATTGTGTGAAAGCTTTGTGTGACAAAACACAGGAAAGTATACATTGTGTGTAGGCTTTGAGTATCAAAACACAGGAAAGTATACATTGTGTGAACGCTTTGTGTGACAAAACACAGGAAAGTATACATTGTGTGTAGGCTTTGTGTAACAAAACACAGAAAAGTATACATTGTGTGTAGGCTTTGTGTAACAAAACACAGAAAAGTATACATTGTGTGTAGGCTTTGTGCGACAAAACACAGGAAAGTATACATTGTGTGAAAGCGTTGTGTATCAAAACACAGGAAAGTATACATTGTGTGAAAGCTTTGTGTATCAAAACACAGGAAAGTATACATTGTGTGTAGGCTTTGTGTACCAAAACACAGGAAAGTATACATTGTGTGAAAGCTTTGTGTATCAAAACACAGGAAAGTATACATTGTGTGTAGGCTTTGTGCGACAAAACACAGGAAAGTATACATTGTGTGAAAGCTTTGAGTATCAAAACACAGGAAAGTATACATTGTGTGTAGGCTTTGTGTATCAAAACACAGGAAAGTATACATTGTGTGTAGGCTTTGTGTAACAAAACACAGAAAAGTATACATTGTGTGTAGGCTTTGTGCGACAAAATGTGTAGGCTTTGTGCGACAAAACACAGGAAAGTATACATTGTGTGAAAGCTTTGTGTATCAAAACACAGGAAAGTATACATTGTGTGAAAGCTTTGTGTATCAAAACACAGGAAAGTATACATTGTGTGTAGGCTTTGTGTACCAAAACACAGGAAAGTATACATTGTGTGACAGCTTTGTGTAACAAAACACAGAAAAGTATATATGTGTGTAGGCTTTGAGTATCAAAACACAGGAAAGTATACATTGTGTGAACGCTTTGTGTGACAAAACACAGGAAAGTATACATTGTGTGAAAGCTTTGTGTAACAAAACACAGGAAAGTATACATTGTGTGTAGGCTTTGTGCGACAAAACACAGAAAAGTATACATTGTGTGTAGGCTTTGTGTAACAAAACACAGAAAAGTATACATTGTGTGTAGGCTTTGTGTAACAAAACACAGAAAAGTATACATTGTGTGTAGGCTTTGTGCGACAAAATGTGTAGGCTTTGTGCGAAAAAACACAGGAAAGTATACATTGTGTGAAAGCTTTGTGTATCAAAACACAGGAAAGTATACATTGTGTGAAAGCTTTGTGTATCAAAACACAGGAAAGTATACATTGTGTGTAGGCTTTGTGTACCAAAACACAGGAAAGTATACATTGTGTGACAGCTTTGTGTAACAAAACACAGAAAAGTATATATGTGTGTAGGCTTTGTGTAACAAAACACAGAAAAGTATACATTGTGTGTAGGCTTTGTGCGACAAAATGTGTAGGCTTTGTGCGAAAAAACACAGGAAAGTATACATTGTGTGAAAGCTTTGTGTATCAAAACACAGGAAAGTATACATTGTGTGTAGGCTTTGTGCGACAAAACACAGGAAAGTATACATTGTGTGAAAGCGTTGTGTATCAAAACACAGGAAAGTATACATTGTGTGTAGGCTTTGTGTACCAAAACACAGGAAAGTATACATTGTGTGAAAGCTTTGTGTATCAAAACACAGGAAAGTATACATTGTGTGTAGGCTTTGTGCGACAAAACACAGGAAAGTATACATTGTGTGAAAGCGTTGTGTATCAAAACACAGGAAAGTATACATTGTGTGTAGGCTTTGTGTAACAAAACACAGAAAAGTATACATTGTGTGTAGGCTTTGTGCGACAAAATGTGTAGACTTTGTGCGACAAAACACAGGAAAGTATACATTGTGTGAAAGCTTTGTGTATCAAAACACAGGAAAGTATACATTGTGTGAAAGCTTTGTGTATCAAAACACAGGAAAGTATACATTGTGTGAAAGCTTTGTGTATCAAAACACAGGAAAGTATACATTGTGTGTAGGCTTTGTGTACCAAAACACAGGAAAGTATACATTGTGTGTAGGCTTTGTGTGACAAAACACAGGAAAGTATACATTGTGTGAAATCTTTTTGTAACAAAACACAGGAAAGTATACATTGTGTGAAAGCTTTGTGTAACGAAACATAGAAACTATACATTGTGTGAAAGCTTTGTGTGACAAAACACAGGAAACTATACTTTGTGTGACAGCTTTGTGTAACGAAACATAGAAACTATACATTGTGTGTAGGCTTTGTGTAATAAAGCACAGGAAACTGTACCATTTGTTTGTTTCATTATGGCGTATTTAGGCCACGTGTAGTCTGTCTTACAGACCCTGATACAAATATATATCAAAAATAGCCCATGCAAGTCTATAATGTTTGGCAAGTCTAGATCACTGCAGTATCAGGAAAAATGAAAATGAAGCGAGTCACTGGGCTCCTTTTTATTATATTTTTTTTTATGTACGATATGTTCAATTCAGAGACTAAATGTTAGTCTAGGCCACGTGCTTCTTTAGGTCTTCCAGACTTTTAGCGTAACTCGATAACTCTCTTTATGAAATTTAATTATCGTAAATCGTAACCACCATTCAGTGCAATATTTTCACAATCCCCCTAATACCTGCTCTTGTCACACGCTGGTATTGAGGACAGGGTTATATGGAGGGGGGTCAGGATGGGGTTTGGGAGAGGGGTTAGATGTGAGAATATTGTAAACTAAATATTTAAAGACGCATTCATAGTCTTCGTGACACACCTTTTACCGCAGTTTAAACATTAATGCCATATCCTAATCCTTTATCATCAAGCTGTTTTACACAGGTTGAGTAGATAATGGGCGATACGGACGCTCCCTGCGGGTAGCTCGGCACTTTACCTCGGGGTGAACCGACCTCCCTGGGGAATCATGGGCAGTCAGGGTGACTCGACCCCCGGAGAACCACGACACTCGGGGTTACCCTACCCCTGGAGAATCAAGAGAGATTTAGGGTGGCCCGACCCCTGGAGGATCAAGGGAGACTAAAGGGTATATCCTGGCTGTTTCAGACTGTGGCCTGGCGTGACGATGCTGTCTGGTGTGTGTGTTATCCTGGTCCTGACCCTCGGGCAGGCGGTGTTGGGGGAGGAGGCGGGTTATCGCAGGTGAGTTACACAGTGCCAGTGCTATACAATCTTTCAGTGACGTTTCAATAGCTGAAGTATCAATGAATACATTTGACGTATGGATTCAACGTTGGTTTTTTTCAAAGAAATAAGAAGAGTGAAGGAGTTGAAATTTATAGATCATTTGTCTTCAGTGTCAGTATTGTTTCTTTGAGAGGCATTTAGAAGTGGGAGTACCAAGTAAGGATAAGATGATGAATCACTTGCTTGATGACGGTGTTAGAATCTACACCGAAACGTCGCTCTTAATTGTAACAAGAAGTTGTTCATCCTTATATCTTATACTTAGTCAGTATTGTTTATCAGTTTTGTTTATCATTATTAGTAGTATTTCTACCTTTTTTGCAAAATAGTTCACCGTTATAAGAAGTTTATTAAAAAATATGTTTGTTTAATGAAGTGTTACTCTGTGTGTTGACGACAGACATTGAAGTAAACAATACAACATGTCGCCGATTTCACAACGTGTACACTTTCTATTGCCCAATATTGAACATTAGATATAAATACGCCGATTGAGGTTACATTTAACCAGAGTCATCTAAACACCTTTGGGGTTAGTATTTCGGAAGTGTTTATAAGCGTAAGCAAAACCAATGATTTCTTCTCATTTTAGCAAGTAAATTACTTTTAAATTACGAAGAATAGGTCCTTATTTAGTAAAATAATATCCGGATATGACAATAATGAATTTCCGTAGTTTGGATTCCTTACAAACACTCCCCGGAATACCAGAATATAAATGAGTTTTATATCTAAACATGTCTAATATCTGAACACGTTTAGATTCTGTACATGTTAAGGTTGATAGGGGTGTCAGAGCTGCGCCTCGTTCTACTGTAGTGTTAAACACAGCCCCAAACACGTTAAAAGTAAACATGGGTAGCCTGTGGTTGTACCTCAACACATTTTACAGTAAATGCAGGTCCTTAAACGGCACACAAAGCCCTCGCGTACATTCAGGTGTGTCTGAAGTAGGTTCAGTATCTCGGCAGTGAGTTGTCCAGATTCATCTTTGATAATGCTGGTATACTTCAATAAGTAACATTTGTTAAACAAACAAGCTAGATTCAAGGCCTTGGGGGTAAACTGTAATGTTTGTGTTGGGTTTTACATTACTTTGAACAGTTAGTGAGTGCCAAAGTAGAGATAATTTATGGATTACAACTTCTATATATGTTGTAAAGGCGACGTCTCCTTGCTTGACAACGGTATAAGGATCTATACCGAAACATCGCCTTTAGAGTAAATACAAGTGTTGTTCTCCATAAATTATCTCCACTTTGTCATCCGTCAACTTCTAAGTAATGCCTATCAAACAATTCAGTTAGTGAGTGAGTGAGTGAGTGAGTGAGTGAGTGTGTTGGGTATAACGACGCTTTGAAGAGTATTCCAGATATATAACGGCGTGTCAGCTTAATGTGAGTGAGTGAGTTGGGTTTAACGCCGCTTTTAACAGTATTCTAGTTATATCGCGGCGTGTCAGCTTAATGTGGGAGGAAAGCCCGAAGTGGTGCAGGTCTCAGACGTTTACACCTTTGGTAAAACCCACGAGCACAGGTATGGTGCTGACAAACCTAGAAACAATATCGGGGGAACCGGGATTCAAACCCCCGAGCATGCACAAGGGACGCAACTCTGCTCTGCGAATTGCAGCGCCTTAGACTGCTGGGACATCCGTGACACCACCATGGAGAATGTTTCAGCCTATCAGAGTACCCATTTCAATGTGGGGGAAAGCCTCCGATCTCCCAAGAACATGTTTCCATTGGTGAAACCCACCAGCATGGCAAACCAATTTGCCACAATTCAAGAATCATAATAAAGGCGAACCAGGTATTGGAACCCACACTCCTAGGATCCTGGTATATCCAAGGGACGCGACTCTACACAGCGAATTGCGACGCCTGTGCCACCCAGCGCTTATACAGACACATGCCATCACTCTGAACCACACCAAGGATGAACTTTGCTGTCCACGCTGTTGCTTTATTATATATGTTATATATATATGTATCCTATCCCATCCTGCGGCCGTGTCTTATAGAATATTGAGGTGAGGTGAAATGGGGTTTAACGCCGCGTCCAAGATTATTGCACTTATATAGCGACGTGCATGTACGTGTGTGTGTTTGTGTGGCTGCTTGTACTAGTCCGGACTGATGCCGATTTATAGTGCTAGCTCACTGAGATACCATGCCGCAGTTTAACATGAATATCCCACTCAGACACAGTATACTGACTCCGAGCCGACCAGTCCTTGTTTTAGCCCCTTAATGCCGAGCGTCAGACAGGGTAACAACAAGTACCATCTTTTAACGTCTTTTGGTATGACGCGGCCGGGGATCGAACCTCGGACCTTCCGCTCTCCGGGCGGACGCTCTACCACTAGACCACGGAGGCAGTCTGTCTTTTAGAGTGAGCAGGGATACTGACAAGCCATTACTTGGAGAAGGGCGATGAGCGAATGCGGACGTGTACAAATAAGGTGTTTAAATGTATGGCAAAGAGCGGAGTCGAGTGTGTTTGGATATACTTATCCTGCAGTCCTTTGATGACATGATATAAAGGTGCATTAGAGTCGTTTCAAAAGATATTCTTCTGTTTTCAACCTAGTTTTAGACACAAAAATGATGGCATTTGGAAGATGAGGCAAATGTACACCAACTAGTATTTTGTTAAATAGTACGAACATACACATTGGGTCCACTGTATGTATTAACGGAGTTCCTTATCAAAAGTCATTCAACCTGATGATCTCACAGTTTGAGATACCTTATCTGCTTTCCCATAAGGTATAGAAAAATCAGTAACATTGATGTAAACCTTTGCAAGTACCTTATAGTATCAATGTATTCCATCTCTGACTCTGTGTGTGTGTGTGTGTGTGTGTGTGTGTGTGTGTGTGTGTGTGTGTGTGTGTGTGTGTGTGTGTGTGTGTGTGTGTGTGTGTGTGTGTGTGTGTGTGTGTGTGCTCAATCCGAGAAACAAGTCCTTGTTTTATCCCCATAATGCAAGGCAGGGTAACAACAAGGGCCATCTTTGAACGTCGTTTTGAATGACGCGGCCGGGAAACGAACCACCAATCTTCTGCTCTCTGAGCGGACGCTCCGACAACAAGGATCATTGTGACGGATAAGTGTCGTTTCGTATACATTAAACTACGGTTATAACGAATTCAAAGGTACCAATAATTTCTGTTCGTTATAACCGTAGTTTGTTATAAGCGTTTCAACGAAAGGATACCGCCAATGGCCAGGACCAAAAACAACAGTTCGTTATATACGTCATTTCGTTGTAAGCGTGTTCGTTATAAACGTAGTTTACTGTATGTGTAAACGTTCCCAGCACAAACGCAGGAACGTGGAGGTTTCCGGACAGATGTGGTTTAACTGAATGCATTGTTCGCATTAATGGGGTTTAAACTGTATGTTATTGATCGCACTAATGAGGCTTCACTGTATGCATTGTTTCAATTAATGAGGTTTAACTGTATGCATTGTTTGCATTAATGAGGTTTAACTGTATGCATTATTCGCATTTATGAGGTTTCACTGTAAGTAATTGTTCGCTTTAATAAGGTTACACTGAATGCATTTTACGCAGTTATGAGGTGTCACTGTAAGTAATTGTTCGCATTAATGAGGTTTTACAGTCTGTATTGTTCGCATTAATGAGGTTTCACTGTATGTGTTGTTCATATTAAGTTTCTTATTAAGCATTTCAGAGAGAGAACAATTGTTATGATCCGTTTGACTGAGCTCATGTTTGACCAAACAGTAAGACTAATGTTACGCCAACTAGACTCGGGGAAATTGTCACCACGAGGCAAATACTGACCTCGGGTCAAGTAGGAAATTACAAGTTTACAAGATACTGCGTAACACCCTGGGTATACAAGTAATCCAGAGTCGGATACCCCCCGGGTCAGATGGGAGATCGTAAACCACGTTACAGCTCCACCCCTTCAGGGACTTCATCTGTGACGCAATAATTGATGTTGTATGTCACTGCGCGGTTGTAAACAAATTAAAGAATAGCCGACGGGATTGGAAGATATTACGGATTATCAGTTCCGAGTGAATTATTGTGTTGAAGTTCCGAGCAATGGAGCAATTAGAACGAATAAGCCAATCAGCGCGCAGTAAGAGTTATAATGTCAGTAAGAATTATTGAAAATAATTTCCGTGTCCTCATAGGTATATCTTTTTTAAAATGACATTTATTGAGTGTTCAGATTATGAAAAATATATAACGTACGAAAACAATTCTGATTCTGAAGCTGCTTCTTTAAACAGGAATTTAATTGAGTTTGTTTTCAGTACCCTGTTACAGGAAGTCCCGCAGCCCGCCCATGGGTCGCCGAGTAGGTCATTTATTATGGGGAAGGGATGGGTGGGGGTACGCAGTGAGATTGGCCTTAGGGCTGTATCATATTTTGCCGACGGACCCCTCCCCTCTCCATTTTATGTGATCCAATCCCACCCCAGCCACCATCCCCTATACCAAATGAGCAGTCCCTAACTAATGTTCAAATTTAAAAACATTTTTTCATGAAAAATAAATAAAATAAAGAAGAATAAGTGGCCAGTCCCTAAGATGGGCTGGGTTGGGCTGGGCTGGGCTGGGTTGGGTTGGGTTGGGTTGGGCTGGGCTGGGCTGGGCTGGGCTGGGCTGGGCTGGGTTGGGTTGGGCTGGGCTGGGCTGGGCTGGGTCGGGCTGGGTTGGGCTGGGCTCGGCTCCGCTCGGCTGGGTTGGGCTGGGCTGGGTTGGGTTGGGCTGGGCTGGGCTGGGCTGGGTTGGGCTGGGCTGGGCTGGGCTGGGTTACTGACAAGGTCCGTTGCGTGTCGCCGTATCCAAAAGTAAACTGGTTCGTCTGTTGACTGGCTCAGCAAGTGTAACGGTTTAAGCCCTAATAGTTCAGGTAGACAGGAGCCCAGTCAAACATCTCCCCCACACATTAACCTGCTAGTGATATACTTCTGCTTCTTCAGCTACAAGTTGGTCAAGGTGGATGCGCCCTCGGAGCTGAAACTTCGGGCAATAGTGAGCGGCCGAGACTGGGTAACTACAACACTTGGTTTCCTTATACAACTCAACCAGTAAGATACACAGTCCGGGTATTCTAGTCGTGCACTACGGAGCCTACTGGTTCAACCGTCAAGCTGACGACTCCGGCTCGATTTCTTATATGTGTACGCTCTGTGGACGCCATTTCTGGTTTTCGTGCTGGAATATTGCTAACAACGGCTTTTTCCTCTACCTACCATTCTTACTTACCAATACCCCGACCAGCGGGTATCGGGTGGCTATATATGTAGAATATGTCTGTTTGTCAGCGGAAAAATATGTCACACTTTCGACCATTAGACATTTTATGACTGTGATAGACTTTACCCTGAACCTCAGCACTCACTCATCCACCACTCCCTCTCCAATCTCCCCCCCCCCCCCCCCCCCCCCCCCCACACACACACACACCACCACCACCACCACCACCACCCGCCACCACCCCACACACCACACACACACCACACACACACACCCGGAAACTGTAAGTTGATGTTCAGAAACGTGGTCGCGTGGTGATAATCCGGTGGCATAAATAAGTAACAGCACGGATTAACAGGGTTTCGCTTTCATCAATTCGTCATGGATGAGATCATCCTTGTTATTCCAGGTGGATGTGTTTTCAAGCGAGGGGGTCAGTCTGACTGCAATGGTGCCGCCCCGACATCTAGCAGAGCTCATCCGGGTCGTCAAGAGTCAGGGAGGGAAGATCACCGTCCTACACGAAGATATGCAAAAGTAAGTGAAACCCCGTTAATCCGGACGGTAATGTTCCCAGTGAATGTCTGGATAAACGAATCAAATACTACGTCTATGCTGTATCTTTAGACGTTCGCAGCAGCAATCATCCACAACACCGGGTGTCCGCATAACGAACCAATGATAATGTGTCCATGTTGTATCTCTGAACGTGACCCGTGAAGATCCGGGGTAGAATAGGTCTTCGGCAACCCCTTGACTTTAAAGGCGACCATGCTTGTCGTAAGAGGTGACGGGATCGGGTGGTCAGGTTGGCTGACTTGGTTGATGCATGTCATCGTATCCCAACTGCATGGATCGATGTTCATGATGTCAATCACTTTATTGTCTGGTCCAGACTCGATTACTAGTATTTATAGACCGCCGTCACATCGCTGGAATAGTGCAGAGTGCTGCGTTAAACAACAAACATTATCATCATCAGCATCATCAGCATCATTTCTAGACGTTCGTAGCATCAATCATCCACAACACCGGGCGTCCGTTTAAACGAGACCGCCTCCGTGGTCTAGTGGTAGAGCGTCCGCCCGGAGAGCGGAAGGCCCGGGGTTCGATCCCCGACCGCGTCATACCAAAAGACGTTAAAAGATGGTACTTGTTGTTACCCTGTCTGGCGCTCGGCATTAAGGGGCTAAAACAAGGACTTGTCGGCTCGGAGTCTGTATACTGTGTCTGAGTGGGGTATTCATGTTAAACTGCGGCATGGTATCTCAGTGAGCTAGCACTATAAATCGGCATCAGTCCGGACTAGTACAAGCAGCCACACACACACACGCGCGCATGCACGTCGCTATATAAGTGCAATAATCTTGGACGCGACGTTAAACCCCTTTTCACCTCACCTCACAGTATAAACGAATCATTGATAGTGTGTCGATGTTGTATCTCTAGATGTTTATGTAATGATAGGCAAATGTATACATTGTTTGGTTTCTGAAAGTCTGTAGTACATATGTCATATGGACAGCCAAAGAATCAGTACGTCACACAAGAACACGTGTAGTGAATATAGCAACTTTGCAAGTTTTAATACTTTAGGGCATACTTAATCACCAAAGCTTGACCAAAATCAAATTTGAAAACCGAAAACGTAAACAGACGCTAAAAACATGATTCGTCACCAAAACGAAACATACGCCACTTGGGTTAAAATAAGTTCCCCGGTCTTTGTTGCGCTGCGCACAGATTTTTAATCGCATAACGGGGCTTTTCTGTCTGCTCATCCGTTTGACTGCCGTGTCCACTTTGCCAATAATTAGTAACAACTTCATCCAAGACATTCCCTCACTGACTGCCCAAGGGCGACATGAGATTTACCTAAACAGGATGTTAGTCATAAAAAGCTGGTTCCAGAAATTAATTGTCCCATTAATTATTCACGATGTCAAGATCAAGGTCGCTTCTCACACTCGTCAGTGTATGCCATGTTCTGTAGAGTAAACAACGTCACGTGGTCATCATTTCAGAAAAATAATCGGACAAAATCAACAATGCGAGTGAAATGGAACCAAGGCAGCTACTAGATTATTTATTTAGTTTGTTTGTTGTTTAACGCCGCACTCATCAATATTCCAGCTATATGACGGCGGTCTGTAAATAATCGAGTCTGGACCAGACAATCCAGTGATTGACATGCATCAACCAAGTCAGCGAGCCTGACCACCCGATCCCGTTAGTCGCCTTTTACGACAAGCAGAGTCACCTTTTACGGCAAGCATGGGTTGCTGAAGACCTATTCTACCCCGGAATCTTCACGGGTCCTAGATTATTTAGTAGATAGACGAATTGTCCCTTGCTCATGTATATTGGGCAATTGGTATTCGCAACAATATCGCATCAATTCTTCACTGTACTTGCCCTTTGAGGCATGTGTGCCATATTGCTTTAGTAATCTTACAAGTTGTAACAGTGTTCTGCTCGGTTGCATTGTTACAATATGTTACACTTTGTTTACAGAGTAACATTGTTAAACGTGTCTACACTGTTCTGCTGTTTTGAAGTGTTGCTCTATGCTAAACCGTGCTATAGAGCTGCATTGTTACACGTGGTGAACGTGTTCTGTTGTGTTGTCATGTTACAGTATGCTACACCGTGTTACAGGGTAGCAATGTCACAAATGACTACAGTGTTCTACATTGTTACAACATGTTACAGAGTAGCGTTGTTACAGGTGTCTACAATGTTCTGCTGAGTTACAGTGTTACAGCATGTTACACTATGTTACAGAGTAGCCGATGAGGAGTACCGAGAGAGGATGAGGCACAGACGGAGACGGGCCGTCACTACTAAAGAACAGGATCTCCTCACGTACCTCGACCTGGACAAGGTAGCACATGCTAGGAAGTGTACCACGTGTTGCTTATCGCATCACACAAAACGCGAATCACAAAACTTGTGTCACAGTCAGTCACACCATGAGCATCTCAGAGCCTGCATCACAACATGACCCATAGATCAAATGTCGTATATAACAGAATTTATCATACCTCAATGCCAGAATGGTGAGATCTGATTTGTCCACGTTATCTTGATTAAGTACTGTGTAACCCGCCTTGGAGGTAATAAACGTCTCAACAGGGAAATAAATCTCTTATACCCCGCCACGAGCAATGCTGGATATCTGAGAGGCAGAATAAATCCCTTATACCCCGCTTCAAAGCAAAAAGCCGCACGCTTTTTCCCCGAGTCAATGGAAGTCACGTGACATAGCACAAGTTAACATCAGCTCAATTGAACAGCTGTTTTCTATCAATTTTGAATTTTTGTTGATTCTTTTACAATGTCACATTAAAACATGTCGGTAAGGTGAATTCGTTGTAGCAGGATCATTCGGGTTACACGGGTTTTTGTGCGTCCTTCGTTAGGTTTTGTACCACTCGCCTCCGGCTCTTGGTGTAGAACCTAACCCGCTCTTGGTATAGAACCTAACACGGGACGCCTAAAATCCCGTGTACCCCCCGTGTACCCCCCGTGTAACCCCCGTGTAACCCCGTGTAACCCCGTGACCCTGCTACAAGAGTTAGGGTAACCCGCCTTGGAGGTGAATAATTTTCTCAGTTGGGGAATGAATTTCTTATACATGAGTGAGTGAGTGCGCTCACGTTTTGCGAGCGTCCGGCTCAAGGTAGAAAACCTAACGCGGGTCGCATAAAACCCCATGTACCCCTTGTGACCCTGGTACAACCTGTAGTGTACCATGACGTGAACATCACAGAGCATGTATCCGAGAAACTTTATCACAGAACATGTTATCATTTTGAAACAAAGTCAGTCTCACCACAACGCTATCCAACTTCCCCCACTATTTGTTGCGAATAATCCATTTAAGACGAGGAGCGATGGCGTGTCCTCGTGGTTAAAGTGTTCGCTCGTCACGACGAAGACCAGGGATCGAAACCTCAAATAGGTGCAATGTGTGTAACCCATATCTTGTGTCCCCCGCTGTGATAAAGCTGAAATATTGCTGACAGCGGCTCACTCACTCACTCACTCACTCACTCACTCGCTCACTCACTCACTCACTCACTCACTCACTCACTCACGCACTCACTCACTCACTCACTCACTCTGAAAACGAACACGGCGAAAACCTGCTGTCTCATGTATGAATTAATTTACCATTTCAGCAATATGCCTTCCAAGACAAAATATTATCTGGGTCAAGCAATGCCCATATGGTCAAGGAACGGATAGGGCGATCGTCAGAGGACAGAGACATCAATTTGATCAGGGTACGTCTCCTGTCTTCTTGAACAGGTCTGGGTCGGCGGGGTGGCCTAGTGGTTAAAGTGTTCGCTCGTCACGCCGAAGACCCGGGTTCGATTCCCCATATGGGTACAATCTGAAGCCCATTTGTTTTGTGTTCCCGCCGTAATATTGCTGGAACATTGCTAAAAGCGGAGTAAAACAGTATTCACTAACTCACTCACTTGAAGAGGTCTCGGACTCTTCCTCGACACCAAACTGACTGTCTAATATACAGTCAACCCCGTTTGTTCGGTCCGTTCCGTTCCCTGATGATTAAAACATACTGGAATAACGATTTTTTAGCAACACCACTGTAAAATGCATATGACGGTCCTCAATAGTAATTGTCCGGATACCGGGATCCAGATTAACCAAGTCCGGTTTTTAACGAGGTTCACGTGTTTGCTGTAAGTACGGAGACGTATCAACTATTTACATATAGCAACCCCGTTGTTATAGGGTGGAGGTGGGAAGGGGGTGGGGTGTGCACAGAGACACGGTGTTAGCTAGGGGTCACCCACTGATTCCAGTATTAGTCGACCCGTGAAGACCCGGGGTGGAATAGGTCTTCAGCAACCCATGCTTGCCGTAACTGGCGACTATGCTTGTCGTAAGAGGCGACTAACGGGATCGGGTGTTCAGGCTCGCTGCCTTGATCGTATCCCAATGGGGTAGATGGATGCTCATGATGTCAATCACTGGACTGTCTGGTCCAGACTCAATTATTTATCTCCCCGACGTCATATAGCTGGAATATTGCTTAGTGCAAACAACAAACAAACAAACAAACAAACAGTATCAGTCAGCATCTGCATGAAGTATTATGATCACAGAGGATTATCGAGCGCTTCCAGCTTAAACTCGAAAACAGCGTTATTTTTAGAGGGTGAGTCTACATGAAGCAATGTCCAAGAGTTAAGTATAGTGTCGAGTGTTGCCCCCGTCGTGTTGTTGGTGTGACAACACCCTAGCTGTTGTCATGTGTTTCCTCCCACATCAGCTGATACCCCTGAAACAACTGAAATGTTGTTCAAAGCGGCGATAAAACTCACCTCACTTACTCCTCCATCCAAATAATAACTTCCACAGCAGACGAGCATTTTACGAGCGCTTCCTTGTCACATTGCGCTGACTGAAATACTGGTGAAACGCTGTAATAATGAGTGAGTGAGTTGTGTTTAACGCCGCTTTTAACAGTATTCCAGTTATATCGCGGCGTGTCAGCTTAATTTCGGAGGAAAGCCCGAAGTGATGCAGGTCTCAGACGTTTATCACTACGGTGAAACCCACGGGCACAGGTATGGTGCTGACAAACCTAGAAACATAATCGAGGCGAACCGGGATTCGAACCAATCATAGGTTTCTGGCGTGTCCATGGGACGCAACTCTGCACAGCGAATCGCGGCGCCTTAGACGACTGGGCAACCCGTGCCCCCAAACACTGTAAAAGGCTACAGTAGTGGTGCTGACACTCAGAGAATCATATTCGACGTTAATCTGGGATTCGAACCGAGACCCTCAAGGGTCTCCACGGTGAACAGTGCGGGTTGCGGTGGCTGAAACAACGAGGCCAACCGGGTTCAGTCTCCACACGGAATCTTGTAGGTTTCTCTGTCTCGGATTCTGCGTGGTGACACCACTAGTGATCATTAGATTGGTGTAATTGTTTGGTTTACCATGTACGATTGTTATATTTTCTTTCTCTATTAGATTTCGGCGGATGCATCTGGACAAAAGAAAAGAACTATTTTCATTGACGCTGGTATTCATGCGCGGGAATGGATAGCACCGGCAACAGCGAACTACATCCTCTACCAGGTACCTCTCGGCAATTGTCAACTCGTTGCGTAATGGTTCACATATGTTTCCCCGTGTATTATATATATTTCAGATGCTATTTAAAGCACACCGGGACATGCGGAATTATACAGTATGACTGAACACATGTAACTGTGTCTTGGGTATATTTTTAATGCAAGACATATGCAAAATCAACAATTATTTCTGAGGGATTCTTTGACGAAGAACTTGAAATCATACGCGCATTCTGATTGGTTTGTCGTATTTTCGCACATAACATTCATCGATAGGGGGACGAGTCTCCTTGTAGGTTACGAAAAGGGACGAGTGGTGACGAATGCTTCAAGGCTCTTAAAACCAGCAACCATTGTATTCCACAACAGAACAAAAGACGATCAAACTGTGACCTCTCCCGACCTCTCCCGACCTCTCGCCTAAAGCTGCGTATACAGAATAATAAACAACATTAAACATGTAACATTGCTGTCTTCCAGCTGGCCTACAACGCCTCCTCTGCAGGTCTACTGAGGGACTTCAACTGGGAGATTGTCCCAGTGCTCAACCCGGACGGGTATCGGTATTCACACGTGGTGAGTTGACCACGCCCTCTATGATAGGGTCACACATGATGAGTTGACCCCGCCCTCTATGATAGGGTCACACACGGTGAGTTGACCACGCCCTCTATGATAGGGTCACACACGGTGAGTTGACCACGCCCTCTATGATAGGGTCACACACGGTGAGTTGACCACGCCCTCTATGATAGGGTCACACACGGTGAGTTGACCACGCCCTCTATGATAGGGTCACACGTGGTGAGTTGACCACGCCCTCTATGATAAGGTCACACACGGTGAGTTGATCACGCCCTCTATGAAAGGGTCACACGTGGTGAGTTGACCACGCCCTCTATGATAGGGTCACACACGGTGAGTTGACCACGCCCTCTATGATAAGGTCACACACGGTGAGTTGATCACGCCCTCTATGATAGGGTCACACGTAGTGAGTTGACCACGCCCTCTATGATAGGGTCACACATGATGAGTTGACCACGCCCTCTATGATAGGGTCACACGTGGTGAGTTGACCACGCCCTCTATGATAGGGTCACACGTGGTGAGTTGACCACGCCCTCTATGATAGGGTCACACGGTGAATTGACCACGCCCTCTATGATGGGGTCACACACGGTGAATTCACCGCACCCTTTATGATGGGGTCACACACGGTGAGTTGACCACGCCCTCTATGATAGGGCCACACACTGTGAATTGACCACGCCCTTTATGATAGGGTCTCACACGGTGGGTTAACCACGCCTTCTATGATAGGGTCACACACGGTGAATTCACCGCACCCTTTATGATGGGGTCACACACGGTGAGTTGACCACGCCCTCTATGATAGGGCCACACACGGTGAATTGACCACGCCCTTTATGATAGGGCCACACACTGTGAATTGACCACGCCCTTTATGATAGGGTCACACACGGTGGGTTAACCACGCCTTCTATGATAGGGTCACACACGGTGAGTTGACTACGCCCTCGATGATAGGGTCACTCACAGTGAGTTGACCACGCCCTCTATGATGGGGTAACACACGCTGAGTTGACCACGCCCTCTGTAATAGGGTCACGGTGAATTGATCACGCCCTCTGTAGTAGGGTCATGATGAGTTGACCACGTGATAGGGTCACACACGGTGAGTTGACCACGCCCTCTGTGATAGGGTCACCCACGGTGGGTTGACCACGCCCTCTATGATAGGGCCACACACGGGGAGTTAAATACGCCCTCTGTTGTTATGTCTGACCTGGGGTGGTTATACCAATACCGGTCACCCACACTGCACATTTAGATACTGTCAATCAAATGTCAGAGCTCTTGCTGATTTTGAGCAAAAAAATAATTTGTCAGAGCATTTAAGATCATCTGTGGAGATTCCAGGTTAGAATAGGTCCTCAGCTGGTCGGAAGCCACTAACTGGTGGTGGGGCTCGGTCACCTGGTTGTTTGCGTGTCATCGTTCCCCGACGGCATAGCTCGTTGCTTATAATATCAATCACTGGATTGTCTAGTCCAGATCCAATTATTTACAGGCCCCGTCATACAGCTGGAATATTGCTTAGTGCGGCGTGAAACAACAAACGAACAAACAAAACACATTTTGAGATATTGGCGAACTGTTGACCCAGTAAAGAGCCGGCGAGACTGTATAAAGAATGCACTGTTTCCTGATTCTTTGTCGCAGAGTTCCCGATACTGGAGGAAAAACCGCCAAGGAAACACAGGCAGCCAATGTATCGGCACTGACCTCAACAGAAACTTCGGCTACCCACAACATATGCCCAGTGAGTTCACGTATATTTTCATTCGCTAAAATACCACGTATTCCGACAGTGATCGTCAGCTTGAAGTTCAGGTCAAGACGTAAGAAGTGCCAAGTATGAAACTGTGTATGTGTGTTTAATTTTTTGCACTAAATATTGCACTTATACAATTATACAAACAAAATGGTGTTTGGATGACTTGAACCTACTAGGGCTGCCAATTTGCCCGAGCTCAGTGTCACTTTAAGGTTGAATTCATCTTGAGTGAGTGAGTATTGTTTTACGCCGCTTAGCAATATTCCAGTAATATCACGGCGTTGACACCCGAACTATGCTTCACTCATTGTATCCAAGTCGGGAATCGAACCCGGGTCTCAATTCATGGTGGGGTTCAGACCGATGGTACATATAGGGTTCAGATCCATTGGATAGGGTTCAGAGCCGTGCTGTTCTTCTGTTCATCGTCACGAGATGGCTGAAATATTGCCGATGTGACGTTAAATTTCACGCACTCTCTTCAGAAATCTTCAGTTCATAGAAGGGTTTAGACACAAAGTATGGTTAAGATCCATGGTACAAAAAGGGCACAGACGAATTCCAGAATCTGGAATCTGCGACATGCTTCCTATTTAGAGTTGGTCTTATTGTGTAGCATGCTTCTTATTTAGAGTTGGTCCTTTTGTGTAGCATGCTTCCTGTTTAGAGTTGGTTGTATTGTGTAGCATGCTTCCTATTTAGAGTTGGTCTTATGGTGTGACATGCTTCCTATTTAGAGTTGGTCTTATTGTGTAGCATGCTTCCTGTTTAGAGTTGGTCTTATTGTGTGGCTTGCTTCCTATTTAGTGTTGGTTTTATTGTGTAGAATGGTTCCTATTTAGAGTTGGTCTTATTGTGTGGCATGCTTCCTATTTAGAGTTGGTCTTATTGTGTGGCATGCTTCCTTTTTAGAGTTGGTCTTATTGTGTGGCATGCTTCCTATTTAGTGTTGGTCTTATTGTGTGGCATGCTTCCTATTTAGTGTTGGTTTTATTGTGTAGAATGCTTCCTTTTTAGAGTTGGTCTTATTGTGTGGCATGCTTCCTATTTAGAGTTGGTCTTATTGTGTAGCATGCTTCCTATTTAGTGTTGGTCTTATTGTGTGGCATGCTTCCTATATAGAGTTGGTCTTATGGTGGAATGCTTCCTATTCAGAGTTTGTCGTATTGTGTGGCCTGCTTCTTATTTGTTGTTGGTCTTATTGGGTAGCATGCTTCCTAATTAGTGTTGGTCTTATGGTAGAATGCTTCCTATTTAGAGTTGGGCTTATTGTCGCTTCTCATGTAATAAATAATGAACAAGTTAAATTGTGTGGACACATCCCTCCAAAACCTCAAAACTTCAACTGAGGAATATGTATATTAATAAGTGCCAAAGAAAGACCGAGCCACACTCCGGTAAAGTTGTGACTTTGCCTTGCACCAGTGCCTCAATGTTGCATATCACGTGGTCGGACTGATCTCTGCCTGGTACACAGACGGAGTATGAAAGTGCAGTGTAATTTCTACATTGCTTTGCACAATTAGACGACCCCGTGAAGATCTGGGTAAGAATCGGTCTTCAGCTTGTCGTAAGAGGCCACCCTGGGATCGGGTGGTCAGACACGCTGACTTGGTTAATGTAATCGTATCCCATCTATGCTCATGATGTGCACCACTGGATTGTCTGAGCTCGATTCGATTATTTACGGACATATATCTGGAATATCACTGAATGCTGCGTTAAACAAACAAACAAACAAACACACACACACACATAAAGATGGCCTACACACACACACACACACACACACACACACACACACACACACACACACACACACACACACACACACACACACACACACAAAGATGGCCTACTTCATCATAGTTTCAAACCGTTTTATTCCCAAGGACATTGACTTATTGTTATCTTAGATATTCTTAACCTATTTTTTAATGCAGGTAATGATAGAATGTCCTATCACATGTTCATAAAGTCATGGAAATGTATTCATGCTATTTGTCTCTTGCAAAATCACTGCTACATTCGCGATAGTCAGGGGTATGAGAATATGTGTTTACACGTCGAAGTGACAGTGCCATTAACTACCCACGTCTCAGCGTCTCTGCACGTGGAACTGTAAAACTATTGTAAACAAAGGACACAAACGCGAACGGAAATATGTTTTTTGGCTCTGCATACATCAAACTTCAACATGTCATGGCATATGTTTATCAATTATTTTTCTCTCGTCAAAAGACGATGCTGTCATATTAAAACTGGCTTTATATGTCAAAAATGCAATTTCCTTTAAAACGTAACATTTATCCGAATATGTGAAACTCTGTACTTCTATGTATCAACTATGTATCAACTACTAGTATGTATCAACTATATAGATGTGGGGCGGAGGCCTTAATGCTGGTTGGTTGGTTGGTTGGTTGGTTGGTTGGTTTGTTGTTTAACGCCGCACTCAACAATATTCCAGCTATATGACGGTGGTCTGTAAATAATCGAGTCTGAACCAGACAATCCAGTGATTAACATCATGAGCATCGATCCACGCAATTTGGATCGATGACTTGTATCAACCAAGTCAGCGAGCCTGACCATCCGATCCCGTTAGTCGCCTTTTACGGCAAGTATATATCATGACTTGACTTTTCCAAAATGAAGAAGACTAAGATCGGATTGCAATATTGAATAGACTGTTTCTCTGTGACCGTGACGGGCCGTCAGAGGTTGAGCGCAAGGAACTGTGGGTAGGAGAGAGAACGAGCCCTACAGTCAGCACCCCCTGATTCCCATCAAAAGGACGTCATGCCGAACATGACCTCTACAGTATATGACCTTTATGTTGTAGGCGCTGGCGGCAGCTCCAACCCCTGCAGCGACATCTACTCCGGTCCCAGCAAGTTAAGTGCACCCGAGTCTAGAGCCCTGAAGAACTACCTGGACTCCCACAACGACACCATCGTGGCCTACCTCAGCCTCCACTCCTTCGGCCGCTACATCCTCTACCCGTGGGGATACAGCCTCACCGCAACCCCATCTGATGCGGCCGAGCTGGTAGGTGGGGTCCATATGTAACGGGCAGTGTTGAGAGCTCTGTCTCCCCATCTGATGCGGCCGAGCTGGTAGGTGGGGTCCATATGTAACGGGCAGTGTTAAGAGCTCTGTCTCCCCATCTGATGTGGACCGCATCCGTGGTCTAGTGGTGGAGCGTCCGCCCGGAGAGCGAAAGGTCCGGGGTTCGATCCCCGGGCGCCTCATACCAAAAGAAGTTAAAAGATGTAACGTGTTACCCTGCCTGGCGCTCGACATTAAGGGGCTAAAACAAGGACTATCTGACTCGGAGTCAGTAAACTGTGTCTGAGTGGGGTATTCATGTTAACCTGCGGCATGGTATTACAGTTGGCTAGCACTATAAATCGGCATCAGTCCGGACTAGTACAAGCAGAGAGAAACATACACACGTGCATGCACGTCGCTATATAAGTGCAATCATCTTGGACGCGACGTTAAACCCGACTTCTCCTCACCTCATCATCTGATGCAGCAGAGGTGGTGGGTGTGGTCCATGTGTAACAGACTGTGTTGGTGGCTGTGAGAGCACGATGCGTGGACGTGGATACACTGAGTGAGGCGGTTACCGATGCCGTGCGTCGTGCCTGTGTCGTGCAGCCAGTCATGCAGTACCGGCTTTCCTCCAAAGATATCACCGTGTTTATCATTAATTTTGAATTGTGTTACCACACAGGACTAGGATGTCTCCGTATCCTCAACGTGCCAATCTAGTCGTAAAAATCGACTGATCAATGATCGTTTTTTCATGATGTATAATCTGGATGATTTTAGTTTTGTTTGTTTGTTGTCTTTTGTTCTTTAACGCCACACTCAGCAATATTCCAGCTGGATGACGTCGGTCTGTAAATAATCGAGTATTTTACGGCGGCATGAGAGGGTTGCTGTGTGATTGTTCCAGTGTCTGGATTGTGAGAGGTGGGCTAATGCCAATATATTCCCTGCCGAGGCTCCATTGCTCTAAAGGCTTTGAATTGTGCTGACTGTGACGTGAAATGACACTCACTCACTCACTCACTCTCTCACCATGTTTTCAGGAGCGAGTGGCCCAGGTCGCCAACAAAGCCATGAGCGATGACTATATCACCGGAAGTTCCTCAAAAGCGCTCTGTGAGTAGCAAATATCTTTCGCCTCAGATCCCATCACTGACCCATGCATGGTGTACAGACAGGAAGCAATGAAATACCTGTGTAGATTGCCCCGGCCGTGACTTTCTCTTGTGATTTTAAAGTCAAGGAATTAGAGGGGTTGGTGGAATTAGGGATACCCTAGTGGTTAAATCTTTCGGACTCTGAAGGGTCCAGGTTGGCTTCCCCACATAGGTACGATGTAGGAAACCTATTTCTGGTGTCCCCCGCTGTGATATTGCTGGAATACTGCGGCTTAAAACTCAACTCACTCACTTAAGGAATGTTTAATGGACATCGTTACGTAACATTGAAATCTACAATATCTTACTTACATGTGTGTACGAGGGCGGAAACTAAAAGTACAAATTTCAGTGCTATAACATACAAAAACTAAATTAGTGGCAGATAATGAGATGGACTCTTAATTACAAAGCGATTTTTTGGGAATTCGGGAGCTTTCGATCTTGTAACGATAAATATTGAGAGCTGGTTGCCACTCCTCCCGTGGCCCATGGCATCGACAGCATTTTCAGACTGAAATAAAAAAATAACACCGATAAGAACCCATCCTTGATTGACAAGTGTATTATATCTCCATTCTACTGTGATACCTACACTGGAGACATTCGCCACCATAATTTCATTTCGGCAGTGACGTCACCACCTCCATACGACCATCTCGAACTCAGCAGAGAATGTGTCTCGCTCATGAGAGTAATATCATTGGAGGGCTGTTAGTGTGGTGCCATACGAATCGGGCTATGGTAGCGAATGGATCTATCTTGTCCTTTGTGAATGCGGGAATTTATCAAAATAAAGTGGAGATAGAGCCTGCCTCCCAGACCTTAGAGAATTCTTTTTTTTTTAAATGAGTCAACTCAACTTTAGAATGATTTGATAAGTCTAGATTGCCTAAGCTTCAGGTAAGGGTTGTTCTGGGCTCCTGTTGGATTTTATTCGTTTTATTTTGTAGATATATATAAATATATTTAAATACGAGAACTTTCTCGGTAACTTTCTGGGTGCAAATGTCAGTCCAGTGAAAATACGCACACTGGTTAAAGGAGGAGGAGGATGACATGGCCAATAATTATGTCTCCTTCCAGACGTGGCGGCCGGGGGGTCTGACGACTACGCCAAGGGCGGGGCTAAGATCGACTACAGCTACACCATAGAGCTCCCCCCCGGGATGAGTAGCCGCTACAACTTTGCCCCTCCCACCTCCTCCATCCCCGGATATACCAGCGAGGCATGGAACGGCGTCCAGGCTCTAGCCAGGGAACTGGCAAAAGTAACCGCGATCGCCGCTCCAACAACGACCAAGATCACTACGACTACCACGACGACACAGAAACCTATCCCGGTCCAGTCTCCCTACTACTGGTTATACCAGTGGCTGAAAGACCAGGGTGTTATTTTGGGGAAATAAAAAGTCGGTTTCCAGGTGGCAGTGCCAGAGGTCGTTCTGTCGTTTATTGAACTTGAATTGGAAGTATTTCACCAGATAAGCATCTGGTGCCACATATCGGCTGCATTACCTGTATAGAAGTCTCTGGTTGCTAGGCAACGTGAGGTGAAATGGGGATTCAAGCGACGTGTGTTCCCTTGTATTTGTGTGCGCGCGTGTGTTTGTCTGTTTGTCTGTTTGTTCGTGTGTGTGGTGTTTGTGTATGTATGTGTGGTGTTTGTGTGTCGTGTGGGTCTGTGCGGTGTGTGCGTGTGCGTGTGCGTGTGTTGTGTTGTGTGTGTCGTGTGCTTGTACCAGCTAATGCCGGTTTTATAGGGCTAATCCACTGGGATACCATGTCGCAGCTTAAAATGGATACCCTACTTAGACCAACCTGTCCTTTTTTATCCCTGTAAACAACAACCTTTCCGTTCTCAGGGCAGCTTCTATCCACTTCACCTCGGAGAAGGTCCTGTCTGCTAGGGAAGAGTGAGTGAGTGAGTTTTCCTTCATGTGGAAGTGAGCAACATTGAGGCTGTTACATTGAGGTCTGTATATTATCGTGTCTGGGTCAGGCCAACCAGTGCTTGATATGGAATCCTAGGAGGGACATTGTCGCGTTGTCGCCACTACAAAAACAAACAAAAAATGTCACAATTAACCAAAGCGTGACAATGCGACAACGCGACATTTTGGCCATTTGTCGCATTGTCGCGCTTTGGTTAATTTTGACACTTTTTGCTTGTTTTTGTAAGGGCGACGACTCGACGCGACAATGTCTCTTCTTGGATTCGATAGACAACAGGAACAACCATCCACGCTGTCCATGAGGTACGATGGACGAAACACAAGAAACCAAGTTATGCATCGGGAAATGGGGACCAATCCTGCCCCGGAATCTCCTAGGGCACCAAGCAAGATTTATAACAACACTATTCATCACGTTATACACATGTACTTCCGGGATGTCGGGGCACGGGTGGCCCAGTCGTCTAAGGCGCCGCGATTCGCTCCCTTAGTCACGTCAAAAATCCTATGGTCGTGGGTTCGCCCCGATTATGTTTCTAGGTTTGTCAGCACCATACTCGTGCTCGTTGGTTCAACGAAGTGGTAAACGTCTGAGACCTGCATCACTTCGGGCTTTCCTCCACATTAAACTGGCACGCCGTGATATAACTGGAATACTGTTAAAAGCGGCGTTAAACCCAATTCACAATTTACGGGATGTATTAAGTGTGTCTTTGCAGCTAGGTTGCTTAAAGAATAGTCGTAGAATTAAAATAGAAACCAATGATTTCAAGATACCTTCTGAATCAGATTGGTCACACTTTCACGCCGCTTTCAACAGTATTTCAGTTACATCACGGCGTGTCAGCTTCATGTGGGAGGAAAGTTTGAAGTGTTGCAGGTCTTAGACGTTTTACCGCTTTGTCGATTCCCACGTGGACGAATATGGCGCTGACAAACCGTAACATATTCAGGGCGAATCTGGGATTCGAACCCACTATCAAAGGTTTCCGGCAGCCTAAGGGACGCAACTCAGTACAGCGAATAATTATGCCTTATGATAGACGACTCGGCACCCGTGTCCTTATGAAAGACACGTCACATTAACCAGTATTATGGCCCATCTAGGGAGTGTCGTTTCTGATATGAATGAACTGACACGTTCCTGTTAGTGTTTAATCCACGGATTACATGTAAGTGTACGAAAAACACTACTTCTGAGTCTCTATATAACTGCACGTCCTCGCCACTCGCTCCTGTCTCAACACTGGGCATTCAAGTCAGTTTGTCAGGGTTCACACATCTGACAATGTCAATGTAAAGTATTTCTCTTTCAAATGACCTCCTCACAGGTTCCAAGTGTAGGTTTGGACAATATATAAAGGTAACACTTTCCACATAAATACAGTGACAAGAACACCCTAGTTTTTCAAATGTTTGTTTGTTTGCTTATTGTTTAACGCCGCACTCAGCAATATTACAATATATGACTGCAGTATGTCTATAACCGACTCTAGGTCAGACAATCCAGTGATTGATATCATGAGCATGTGTTCTCTCACCAGGCAGTTTCACACGTGACTTGATAGGGTCCCCTTAACCAAGTAGCCCCGCAGAGCAATAACTACTTACTGGTTGGTGGTCGGGAGGGGGCACAGTCTGGGGGGACACGGGAAAACGTTCAGGTGGCATGTTTGTTTGTTAGTTTGTTTGTTTTGTTTGTAGTTTCAAGCCGCACTCAGCAATATCCCAGCTATATGACGGCGGTCCAGACAATCCAGGGATTGACATCATGATCATCAATCCACGCAATTGGGATGCGATGACATCCATCAACCAAGTCAGCGAGACTAACCACCCGATCCCGTTAGTCGCCTCTTACGACAAGCATAGTTGCCTTTTGTGGCAAGAATGGGTTGCTGAAGACCTATTCTAACTCGGATCTTCACGGGTCGTGTTTTTCATTTGGCTATAGTTAATCTGTCATGTCTTGTCATCGGGTGTTCCTTAACATCTTTTGAGTAGGATACATCAAGTCACGACACTGTATTTGTGAGGAAAGTGTCACAACTTACTGAGTATTATTTTAGTAGTATTCCTTCTCACAGTCCGTGTGATAAAGTGTCCATATCAACTTTCTATGGTAACACCACCAATTCAGCTAAACCTCCGTATCCTGTACTGCACATGTCACCGC
Source organism: Haliotis rufescens (assembly GCF_023055435.1). Classification (NCBI taxonomy): domain Eukaryota; kingdom Metazoa; phylum Mollusca; class Gastropoda; order Lepetellida; family Haliotidae; genus Haliotis; species Haliotis rufescens. The sequence goes on from NW_025963857.1 coordinate 479,767, forward strand.
AACTCAGAGATGGTATAACGAGTATTAGAACACGGAATTCCTTTCATTTGTAAAAGAGTAAGTCGGTTCTGATTAACTGGGCTACTTCTCCTCCTACAAAGACAGGGGCAGAAGAGCTTGTAGAACACGTTCCTGAACCTTCGTCCCAGCAGACAATAGAAAATAAAGTCCGTAGCCGAATTAACGCACAGCATCGTGTCACTGACAGCAAACAAGTACACTTTGTGGGGGTTCGAAAATAGGTCCAGGTCAGCCAGCAGCAGGATGTGGTATGTCAGCGGAATCACGCAGCAGACGAAGAAGCAGGTCGTGATCCCAAGGACAACGATAGTCAGGCCATCTTCTTTATCAGTTGGCGAGGTGGACGCGGTATGGCGGGGACTGATTGTTTTGGTGACCCTGGCGCTGATACGTAGATGGACGATGAGGTTGATGTTGAGCACGATGATGATGGTGTAGGGAAGGATGTAGAACATCGCCATCGTCAGGTACACCTCGTACACTCGTGTATAGAGGAACGCTTGCGATGCGTCGGTCTGAGTCAGGGTGCCGTTCTCCACCCAGTCTGCTGATGACAGTTGGTGGAAGACGACACACCGGGGGATGTTGAACCCTAGGGAGAAGACGAAGACGCCGATTGCCACCCTTCTTGCGTTGTTCGTCGTCCAGATGGACCTCGCTCTCAGGGGCGTCACAACGACGACGAACCGCTCCACCGTGACTGCGACAGTGGAGTAGACGGACCCCATTTGCGCGATGTATCGGAACGGGTAGAAGACCGTCACGGTGACGAACAGATGGTCCTCCTCGTATTCCGGCAGCCCGGCGATGATGACGACAGCGCCGGTGAAGAGGAACACGGTGTCGTACACGACGAGGGATATAAGGAGGATGGATGTCGCCGACCAGATTGACTTGTGAGTGAGAACCCGAATTGACACGATGTTGGCGGCGATGCCGAAGCATGCGAGGGCAATCCTGACGACGCCGAGAATGAAGAATGGAAGCAGGGAGTAGGACAGCATTTCGTCGTCCACGTTGTCAACAGACGCCATTGCTCCGCGAGCAGTTCTCCCTCAGTCCTGAACTGGTATTTGTCCTATGGCACGTTAACGCAGCACGCTGTTAGTTAATGAGGTTCGCGTGACCAACTGCTCCACTGTCTCTGTATACGTCTAATACAGCATCGTTGAGGGTAATTACTGCAGCTATTCCTCACAAAGGGAGTCTCCTCTTAGATAATGATGAACATTCGTTGACTGCACATCTCACACACGGCACAGTTACTTTCCAGCCAACTTGCCATTCAATTCACTCCTTGACCAATGGACACAAGGAATCTGCAAAAAAAAGCAATACCCAATAAAAACATTCGTCGCCACTCGTCCCTTTTCGTAACCTGCAAGAAGACTCGACCCCCTATCGATGAATGTTATGTGCGAAAATACGACAAACCAATCAGAATGCGCGTATGATTTCAAGTTCTTCGTCAAAGAATCCCTCAGAAATATTTTTTCTTTTACATGTCTTGCATTAAAAGATGTACCCAAGACACAGTTACATGTGTTCAATCATACTGATTAATTCCGCATGTCCCGGGGTGCTTTAAATTGCATCTGAAATATATATAATACATGGGGAAATATATGTGGACCATTACGCAACGAGTTGACAATTGTTTTAGGTATGGCCATTTGAAGACGGAACCCGGTCGCAAAATTGGCCATGAGAGGGGCGCGAGAGAGTGAGAGGTGTCTAATGTTCCTATAGGAGTTACATATGAAGATAAAATGGTATTCATCTTCTATCCCTGGATTACAAAGAGGACACAAACGTAGTTTAAATCAATCCCCGACCATCTCCCTTCGTTAACTTTCAACCTTAACAACCCCGCTCTCTGTCTTATCATCAAGTTACGTTGTTTTCATCTGTTAAAAGAATTAATTGACTAAAATGCTAATGAAAGGTGCAATGCCTCGGTGAGGAAACACACTTCCCGAATATAGGGATCTGTTATAAGGTTAAAAATGCATCTCAGAAACTCATGATAATAAATAGAACCATTATAGCTGCAATGAGGAGTTGCATTAGATATAGTTTGTGACAGAACTTGTAATTGGAAAGGAATCAATAGAGAAAAGACATTTGACATTTATCACAAGTGTATTCTGGACATTTCACATTTATCATTGGATTGGTCTATGGCTATCGCCCATGAGTTAATGAAACAAATGGGGAATTTCAAAGCACAATTCATTTGGAGCTTCGGAGCGAGTCACAAAATCAATAGAGAGATGAGCAATCTGGCACGTAGGCTTTGGTATTTTTCCGATTACGACACACATGAGTCATGGTCAGATCTAAACTTGTAACGAATCAAATGGAGGTATTGAGACATGTGACAAGGACAGGCCAGGCTCGAACACTATAAAATGATACCCTCAACATTAGGAGAGGAGAGCGCGGTTTGCAATCGATCGAGTCGAATCCCAATCGTTCTAAGTTTCCCCCAGCTAGTGACGAGCCTGGCCAGTCTGATCCTGTCCTGTATTGATGGATGGGCTGAGAGTAAGTAAAACTATGTGAGTATAAACTGGTGTTGCGTTTCTTTATTAAGCGTGTGTGAATGCTGATAGACAACTTGGAGTAAGTGTCATTAGACCAATCACTCCTTGACGGAGCCGAGCCGTGGTGGACAAGGCGAGGGCAATGCCATGGCTTAATTGACCACAAGGACCAGGAACGGCAATACGTTTAGTAACTGTAGCAGGGTCGCACTGGACGCCCGAAAGCAGTTACGACAGATCCTGGGCTAGCCTATTGGTCAAAGCCTCGCCTCGCAGCGTGGAAGGCCCAGGTTCGGCTCTACAGATGGGTACAAGGTATGGAGCCAATTTCTGGTGTTCCCAGCCGTGATGTTGTTGGATTAATGCTAAAGCGGGCGTAAAACCATACTCACTCACTCACACACTCCTAAATACATGCCTACCCTAGGGTCCATCGGACCCACGGTCCATTCCCTACCTGAGACTTACATCTACTCCGGTCCGGTCAATGAATTGCTCTACAAAGTTGTGAAGTAAAGTACAAAGAGGAATACGTCTTTACTATATTCATTTCAAAATATTTCTCAAACAACTAAGAATTACTTAGGTTAGTCTGTCTTAAAGTCCCTGAGTCATATTATTTTCCCTTCCGCCAAGCCATTTCTGTAATCCAAAAACTTAACTGAAGCAAGTCTAGATGTTCCTCCGGTCTCGCTGGTTATTTCAACCTTAAAAACTTCAATTTCAATGGAGTTATTTATTTCTATCAGAATTATATATATTTTCAGAGACTAAGCTTTAGTCTAAACTACTAAAGATATGAACTACACAAGCGTGCGATCAACACGTGTCTGTACATGCTACACCTACCTGCGAAGACCCCCCGGAGACTGTTCTCTCAGGCAGTTTCACACGTGAGTTGATAGCATCCCATTAACCAAGTTGTCTCTCAGAGTAATAACTACAGACTAGAGGCACAGCCCGGGGGTGAAACACGGGAAAACGTTCAGGTGGCATGTTTGTTTGTTTGTTTGTTTTGTTTGCAGTTTCTCGCCGCACTCAGCAATATTCCAGCTTTATGACAGCGGTCCAGACAATCCAGAGATTGCGATTATGATCATTGATCCACGCAATTGGGATCGATGACATGCATCAACCAAGTCAGCGAGCCTGACCACCCGATCCCGTTAGTCGCCTTTTACGGCAAGCATGGGTTGCTGAAGACCAATTACAAACCGGTCTTCATGGGTGATTATGTTTCAAGAGATGCAGAATAATGTATCGGTGCTGCACTCTTTGATTAGAAACTATTGTGTAAAACAGATAAATAATAATAATATGCCATTGGTTCTATGATTTTGTCCGCAGATGTAATTAAACCATAGCAACATGTTTGGTTGTGTACATTTTCAATTCTTAATCGCAAAAAGCATGTTTTACAGGAATAACGTTTGACTATATGATCCGTACAGCATATCTGATAATTTATGATAATTTGTCTCTCATAGTTCTATGGAATGGTTCTGTACATTTTACCAAGGTTTATTTGTACAAGGTTGTTTTATGTATGTACAGGAGTGAGACATGAATAAACTATTGTCTGGCTGGCTGGCGTACCTTGCTGACGTGGATCACAATACTGATCACTGGATTGTCTGGCATTAAACAACCTTTTGGTTGCCTGTCCGCCGGCAACAAATGAAGACAGCTACCTCCTCTTAAAAGACAACAGAGAAGTTTCAAGTTTTCACAGTATTGGAGTATGAGATCCCATAAGCATAGCCATCGACACCCCCATTCCATCAACAACACCACCACCCCCCACCCCCCTCCTGGGGTCAGTGAACACGTGTCAGAGTGATTTCGGTAATTACTAAGTTAATAACCTGTCTTCTCCCCACTGCACCGTATTCTGGGAACCCATCTCACAGATCTCGGAAATGCCCGTAACAGCGATACCATCTGGTCTGGTCACGACTAGCCGACGACTATGTAGGAGGTGGAGTCGTGGTAGTTGTGTGTTTACAGAAGGGGGATCATTGAAGCGGAACTGTAGTTACGTTTGTAGAAGGGGTGGTTGGACAGCCTAGTGGTCAAAGCGTTCACTCGTCACGCCGAATAACCGGGTTCGATTCCTCATACGGGTACAATGTAGGAAACCCATTTTCCCGTGTCCCCCGCCGTGATATTGCTGGAATATTGCTAAAAGCGGCGTAAAACCATACTCACTCACATTTGTAGAGGGGATAGGCTTCACAAGAGCCCAAACGTGGCACACACGGGATGCGTCATATTAGCAATGAGGAAACCTGCAGTTAGCTGATGTATTCATGAAACTTAGAACATGACATTTTTCTTTTGAGTTCTTGCCTGTTTTGGACTTATAACAAACTAATTGTTGGTCAGGCGAAACCTGCAACACAGAGTGAGTGAGTTGGGTTTAACGCCGCTTTGAAAAGCATTTTAGTTATGTCATGGCGTGTCGGCTTTATGTGGGAGAAAAGCCCGAAGTAATGCAAATCTCACACGTTTACCACTCTGGCGAAACCCACGAGCACGGTATGGTTTGTTTGTTTGTTTTTCAAGGCCGCACTCAGCAATATTCCAGGTATATGACGGCGGTCTGTAAATAATCGAGTCTGGACCCGACAATCCAGAGATTGACATAATCAACCCAGTGTCAACCCACGCAATTGGGATACGATGACATGCACCATCCGAATCAGCGAGCCTGACCACCCGATCCCGTTAGTCGTCCCTCACGACAAACGTCGTCGACTTTTATGGCAAGCATGGTCTGTTGAAGACCCGGATCTTCACTGGTGGTACGGGAATGATGCTGACAAATCTAGAAGTATAGCCGGGATGAATGTCATGAAGATGGTGTGAATGGGTTTTCAGGAAGCAAGTGTTTTAATAGCACATGAGTATGAGGAGCAAACAATAGACAGCGACTGTTTATAGATACTTTTTTTTCTTGAAATATGGAAAATCATACCTTTTCACATAATTTAGATACATTTATTTAACTGATGTCAGAGATCCAAAACTTGTAAGTGGAATGAAACAAAAGAAAAATAGACTAGTTGTTTTGAACATGTCTGATAATGTTTTAGTCTTGCATTACTAGTTCGGACTGAATCCGGTTGTATTGTGCTATCCTGAGATATCATGCCACAGCTTAACATGACAACCCCACTCAGACACAGTATATACCGACTCCGAGCCGACAGGTCCTTGTTTTATACCCTTATACCGACCGCCAGGCAGGGTAACATCAAATACCATCTTTAAACATATTTTGGTACGGCGCGACCAGCGATGGATCCAGGCCGACACTCTACCCATGACACCACAGAGACGCTCTGCTCATCAGTCCGCCGCACGTGCAAGGCCCTGTTCTCACCCGGATTGAGAGTTAGTGAGTGAGTATGGTTTTACGCCGCCTTTAGCAATATTCCAGCAATATCACGGCGGGGGGACACCAGAAATGCTTTTCGCAAACGGGTCTTCGCCGTGACGAGCTAACGCTTCAACAAGTAGGCTACCTCACCGCCCCACCCGGAAACAATGAATAGAATTGGCAGCTATTAGTACCAAAAATGTTTTGCAAATATGTCATGAAATTAATATAGATGTTTCATATGAAACTAGCGAATGCATCAGGATGCATCCCATACAGGGGGAACATTAAGGGGGGATGATCCAGGCTCTATTAAACACATGTATAAAGTACTATTTGAAAAACAACAACAGAGATTTATGATAACAGGCCCAAGCACGTTGTGAGTGCGTGCCTTTCCTGTGCACGTAAATTAGGATTCTTTGTCTGGTTATTACCGCTAGGTGGCGCTAAGTATAGTGTCTCCTGGACACAAACAAATGAGATTGCGTGAGGGTTTAGAGGAAGGTGGTGAGGAAATAATCATTTCTGTCTCGCCGAGCTCCAGGAACGTATATCACTGTTCTACTATACATGGGTCGCCTCTGGAACACATACCGTATTTCCTCCGTTATATCCGCGGAGGCTCCGTGTCCGTTCAGTGAGTCGGCTGATGATTTCTCTCCCACTACATTTGAATGTCATAACTTGACTGAACCAAGCCCTACCTTCTCGTTAAGGATACGAAAGCCTCTTGTTTATACCGGGCTCTAATATGGTTGTGACCTTAGCTGAAGTTCCCGGGGGCTGGTCTCTTAATTGATGAAGTACGGTGATATCAGTAGTTCCACACCCATGGGCTGCGGTGTCAGCGGTAGACAAATGTTTGGGGACTGATTCACGCAACAATTGTAAACTACGACTTACCCAGCAGGGTTAGATATGAACACTTGACTGCTAGTCAGGAAATTTGAAAGAACGTCTCATTCTTTTCTACATACTAGTTGAGCAACATTGTGGACAAGTCTCATGGTCCCTGAACCAAATTATTTTCCCTTTCGCCCAGCTATTTCTGTAATTCAAAAGCCCTAAATGAAACAAGTCTAGATTTTTCCCAGGTTCTAAATCTCCCATCCCACTTGGTTTCCTTTTCAATTTAAATAGCAGTTATTTGTTTCTATCACAATTATATAGACTAAGCGTTGGTCTACCACTGTCGTACCTCCATACTTTAATACATCTTCCTGAGGCAAGAAAGTTAACTGACTTTAAAAGTCCAGTTTCCACCCTTGCCGAACTTGGCTGGAATTCCTGGGCTCGATCGTAGCGCCACCAGTGGCTATTACGAGTTATGTCCATTCTATGCCTCTCCCATAATGACCAATCAGATTCCACCTCTCGTATCACATGCATTTGCTTCAAACAAAATGGTGGCGCCCAGTCAAGACGATCTGATCGACCATCAAGATCTATTTTGTGATGAAACGGTTCTTACTTCGCGAAGTACATCATATCACGTGAGCAATGTGATTAAAAACATGAAAAGATTTGGAAAATATCTGTTGACAACGAGTTGGCGATGCACATGCTTTGCAAATCCTTCAATCGACCGAATTCTGCATGACAGTTAACGAACCGGATTCCGGTGCGCGATTTTGATTGGACTATGCATAGACTCGTTAGCCCAGCCAAAATGTAACTCCATAATCCCAGCCTAGTTCGGCAAGGGTGGAAACTGGACTTGTTAAGTCAGTTAACGCTCTTGCCTCGGGAAGATGACTTTAACACAGATTTATAGCTAAGATCCCTTTGTGAAACGGACCCCAGTAGGGAGGGTAGGGGTTCAAACAACCTCCGGGGCGGTCGGGTAGCCTAGTGGTTAAAGCGTTCGCTCGCCACGCCGAAGACCCGGGTTCGATTCCCGACATGGGTACAATGTGTGTAGCCCATTTCCGGTGTCCCCCGCCGTGACATTGCTGGAATATTGCTAAAAGCGGCTTAAAACCATACTCACTCACTAAAACAACCTTCCAACCAGACGTCCAGATTTAGCTACTATAAGGACCAGAAATGGGCTTCACACATCGTATCCATGTGTGGAATAGAACCCACAAGGCGAACGCTTTACCCACTAGACTACCCGCCCACCCCTCGGCCAGCTATAACTCCAGTGTTATTATTGGTTATCTGTCGTCCATACGTCAGAGAACCAGGTTGTCGTGGAACCCACTCCCATGCAGGGACGGTATCAGTACATGTAGACTAACGCTTAGACTGTCAAAATATATATTTTTTAATAGAAACAAGCAATATTTGCCATATTTCACTGTCTGGATCTCAGTATGTCAAGAAGCGTTGTGAGAAAAATAATAAACCCCTTAACGCACAGAAAACCATATTTCGTAACGAATTACAAATGAATAACACTATTCATAAATTTATCACTGCCAGCGAACAATATACCTTACCTTTCAGACAGCAAAGGTATATATTCCATTGTTTCATCAGGAAGGCGAAACGGCGGGTTCGCGCATCTTCTTCATCTTCAGGTACACCATCCCGTGTGCTGCCAACACGAGGCCAGGCATAGTGCCACTGCCGTCACTGTACATCGTTGTACGCTACCACGTGGTGCTGCGGGGGGGGGGGGGATCTTGTTCATCATCCGGCCACGGATTCATCACCATAGCTGAAGATCAAGATCACGATTTGTATTGTACCAAAACAGCCACTCGGGACATGTTACAAAATTAGGACAATTATATACATAGCGTAGATGCAGGTTATGTTGAAAAAGACAAAAAGCGACAAAACCCTTTCCAAACATACGATCATGCAATCTCTAAGGTTATTTGTAAAGTACATCAGTGTATATTTGCAAGATAATGGTACACAGATGTAAATACCAGTTAAGTGCGTATTACTTATGTCTTAGTAATGGATTGTCTGGTCCATACTCGAGTATTTACAGACCGCCGTCATATAGCTGTAATATTGCTGAGTGCGGCGTTAAACAACAAACAAACAAACAAACAAACAAACACATATTAGATCATTCTTCAGAACATCCACCGTCCCGTGAACGCAGTATTTTTTCTGTGAAACAGGAGGTCAAATTATTTCTTTACATTTCCAGATTTTGTTTCTTCAAAACATTACATCCGGTGGTCATGTATGGTGAGGTCAGTGTACTTCCTCTGAATACCACGTGTAAATCAAGGTGTGCTCTTTGTCGTAAAAGGCGACTATGCTTGTCGTATGTGGCGACTAACGGGATCGGGTGGTCAAGCTTGCGGACTTGGTTGATGCATGTCAACGTATCACAATTGCGTGGATCGATGTTCTTGAAGTTAATCACTGGATTGTCTGGTCCAGACTCGATTACAGTAAACTACGGTTATAACGAACTCAAAGGGACCACACATTGTAGTTCGTTATAAGCATATATACACCATAAATACAGAAAATGGCCGGGACCAAAAAAACAGTTCGTTATATCCGCATGTTCGTTATAAGCGTGTTCGTTATAAACGTAGTTTACTGTATTTACAGACCGCCGTCATATAGCTGAAATAATGCTGAGTGCGGCATTAAACAACAAACTAACAAACAAACTGTGCTGTCTGTGTGTAGCAAAACCACATGTGTCTGTGTTACAGGCTTCGTCAGTCTAATTGATAGTGATGTATCTCTCTCTCTCTCTCTCTCTCTCTCTCTCTCTCTCTCTCTCTCTCTCTCAAGCAGGGGGCACGGGTGGCCCAGTCGTCTAAGGCGCCGCGATTCGCTGTGCAGAGTTGCGTCCCTTGGGCACGCCAGAAACCTATGATTGTGGGTTCGAATCCCGGTTCACCCCGATTATGTTTCTAGGTTTGTCGGGGCGGTCGGGTAGCCTGGTGGTTAAAGCGTTCGCTCGTCACGCCGAAGACCCGGGTTCGATTCCCGACATGGGTACAATGTGTGAGCCCATTTCTGGTGTCCCCCGCCGTGATATTGCTGGAATATTGCTAAAAGCGGCGTAAAACGATACTCACTCACTCACTCTAGGTTTGTCAGCACCATTCCCGTGCTCGTGGGTTTCACCGAAGTGGTAAACGTCTGAGACCTGCATCACTTCGGGCTTTCCTCCCACATTAAGCTGACACGCCGTGATATAACTGGAATACTGTTAAAAGCGGCGTTACACCCAAATCACTCACTCACTCTCTCAAGCAAACTGTTTAACTACTGACTGATGAGGAGTCAGTTGCGTGTGAAATCGTGGCTGTGTTGTTAAGTTTATCGTTTACTGCTACACAGGTACTTCAAACATCGGAGCAGACACAGTGAGTAAAACGTGCAGGGATCATCAATTGTCCTGAGCTTGGCATAATAAACATATAAATACGTTAAAATATTGACCTCTTCGCACTGAACTCCAGAGTACCAGACCCACGGCAACGTATGCAAAGAAAATTCTAATATCACATACCCCTATCTAGAGACAAATACGCCTTTCGATTCTTTCACAAATCTGGCTCCTATGCGTGTGGAGTAGACCTAATTGTGTGTAAAGATCTCTACTGTCCTCTTCTAAAGCACCTGTTATATTTGCCTCCCATGAAAAGTCATCAAATACTTTCATAATTACTCCGATGATTGAGCCACTTTGGAAACCCAAGTCGACTGGAGTGTTCCTTTGTGAGTATGCCTGTTACCCTGTTGAACGTAGAGGCCTGTACCCTGTCCCAGGGGTCAGCAATACCTGGGCGGAGGGATGGTCTGATTGCTTCTAGGGACATGCGATACCAAATGGTTGTCAGCTTTTGGCGACTTTCTGACTGAACAAACATCACCTTACTCCCGATGCGCGTCTTTATAGATGTCAGCTGAAGCCATCGAGTGGTGTCTGGATAGAACCCAGTGTGTTTACTGAAATCAATAGCAATACTGCAGTTGGGACGCTATCTGGTGTCCGGCCGTGGTTTGTTGTACGGATAAGGAGAAAGTCGGTATCTACTGGTGATAGAAATTCATTCTCAATGATTCAAGGTCAGAAAAACCATTCTGATGTTTTTTTTAAAATCTGTGTTTTAAAATCAAGTTTGTTTGTTTGTTTGTTTGTTTGTTGTTTAACGCGGCACTCAGCAATATTCCAGCCTCATCATTATTGGTCAAAACATAACATTCTTGATGTGCGGGGTATAGATTATACATACACTCTGTGTACAAACAACGGTAACCACATCAGAGTCTGCACTGACAAATGGGTTGCCCCACATTGGAGTGAGTGAGTGAGTTGGGTTCAATGGTAAGGTGAAATTGGGCTTAACGTCGTGTCCAAGATTATTACACTTATATAGCGACATGCAGGCAGGTGTGTGTGTGTGTGTGTGTGTGTGTGTGTGTGGCTGCTTGTACTAGTCCTGACTGATGCCGATTTATAGTGCTAGATCACTGAGATGCCATGCCGCAGTTTAACATGAAAACCCCACTCAGACACATGTCGACCAGTCCTTGTTTTAGGGTAACAACAAGTACCATCTCTTAACTTCTTTTGGTATGACGCGGCCGGGGATCGAACCCAGACCTTCCGCTCTCCGGGCAGGCACTCTACCACTAGATCACGGAGGCGTTCTTCTGACTTGTTTTTAATGCCTTTGAACAATATTCCAGTTACATGTATATCATGGTGTGTAGGAGGAAAGCCGAAAGTGATTTAAACCTTTACCAATTTGGTGAAACCCGCGTATGGATATGGCGCTGACAAACGTACATAATCGGGGATCCTACCCACGATCGTAGGCTTCTGGCTTGCCCACGGGACACAACGTGCACAACGTGGCACAGCGCACAGGGGACCTGTGAAGATTCCGGGGTAGAATAGGTCTTCAGCAACCCATACTTGGCGTAAAAGGCGACTATGCTTGTCGTAAAAGGCGACTAACGGGATCGGGTGGTCAGGCTCGCTGACTTGGTTGATACATGTCATCGATCCTAATTGCGTGGATCGATGCTCATGATGTCAATCAGTGAATTGTCTGGTCCAGACTCGATTATTTTACAGACCGCCGTCATATTGCTGGAATAGTGCTGAGTGCAGCGTTAAACAACAAACAAAACAGCACAGGTTCTGTTGCTTGCCTCCTGGGTGTTTCTAAGGCTTCGGTCCTGCCCAACACTGAAGCACATGTTACATGTGGTGTCTCCTTGGGCACGTGACTTCGTTCGAAATCTGCATCTATTCACCCAACAGTGAATGGGTACCCGGCAGGATAAGATGGCAATGTGGCTGTTTACCTTCTAGCCAATCACAGGCAGCTTGGGTTGGACACTCCCCAGGGACTGAGTGCTCACTGATCCATAAGCAGTAATAATGTAGTGCTTGGGGCTTACTTTAGGGTGTGCATATGACACATCATAAATATGAGTGAGTGAGTATGATTTTACACCGCCTTAAGCAATATCGCAGCAATATCACGGCAGAGGACACCAGAAATGGGCTTCACACATTGTACCAATGTTGGAATCGAACCCAGGTCTTCGGCGTGACGAGCAAACGCTTTAACCACTAGGCTACCCGACCGCCCCTCATAAATATGAACAGTAGTAGTAGTAGTAGTAGTAGTAGTAGTAGTAGCAGTTGTAGTAACTCTGCACAGCGAACTGGGCCACCCTCCTGATTCAAACCCAAGATCATAGGTTTCTGGGTGCCTAAAGGGAGGCAACTCTGCACATCACCTTGCAGTACATTAGAGGACTGGGCCACCAGTGTCCCTTCCTTACCAAGCAGCACTGATGGAAAGAAATAACAAATGCAATGTGTAGTATTAAGAATTTACTTCATGATTTGAGATAGTTTAGAGACAATGGATTTGGACAAAGACAGGTTGAACACTTTTCCAATGACATGTTTGTCTATTTGAGGCATTATACAGTTCAAAATATTTCCGTGGAGAAAAATCAAGATCCAATCCCACGGCACAATAGACAGGTTTACATACAAATAGGAATGAACAGAATCTCATAAATGTAACAACTGATATTTTTTTTAAAAGAAAATATTCAGGAATAAAAAACAAAAATATTTTGGAATGTAATTCAAATACAATAAAATCTATCTGCATGACCATTTGTCAATGACAGTTTGGTTAATTTGCGTTCTACCTCAATTGATTTATCTGGACATTTCATGAATGTTTGGTGATGGCATACAACACTAGAGCACATCTCAGGGTCAGAACCATGTGAAGCTTACAGTGTCAAACAGAAACAGCAAAAGATCTACAACATATGTTGGAACAAAATAATTGTCCATTATCACACAAACCTGGCCTCAGGCACTTGATGCAAAACCCTAACTATAAAGGCTGGGGGGGGGGAATCAAAAACTTTTATATGACCTAAGTTTTAAATGGTGGACACTAAACAGAAATATTATTTTGTAGAACAGTATGGTCATTAGGAGTAAGTTCACAGCTCTTACATGTTAAAACAAAAATCATTCCGAAGATCGCGTTATCCCATTTCATCATTACAGCATTATCTATTCAGTATTTCAGCATCAGGAGCCTGTGTCACCAAGTCAGGTTTTGGTATATTCCTTGCTTGACATGGTATACGGATCTATACTGTCTTTACAGTAAATATAGACATTGTTATCCATGACCTACTTTGGAGAACCAGTTGCCATGCCTGCAAACACTGAAGCTGCTCCATATCAATAACTGTCTCTCCCCACCTCGTGATGGTCACTGGTTAACACTATAGCCAATGGTATGAACAATACTGAATCTAGACTAGTTAACCAACAAATAAATAACATATGGTCACTCAGCAGAATGATATACATAAATTAAGTTAATCTAACACACACAACTACACCTCTACATAAGATGAAGAATGGTATTAAAAAGCAGAAAACAGTGATTAAATAATTCTATTTTGGTACTACGTTGGGTTTTGCACTTGACCATCATTTCAACACTCAGGTGGTATTTTGGCTTAGTTCCCTAATGATAATTGCATTATCAACATCATCGTATTATATACTATACTGGACTATGTGTTATGACAATGCACAGGAGTCCGTATCTAAAAATAGACGCCCTCATGCATATTCATGACCATCTCCTTCGGGCTCGCGTGTGGAGATGGTCATGAATATGCATGAGGGCGTCTATTTTTAGATACGGACTCCTGTGGACAATGTTATCGCACAGCCAGTTACTACGGTGTTGTCACAGGAATGTTGCAGACTGTATTGATGTGGTTGGAGAGCAGGATGGCAGGCTTGCACATACAAAGGAGCGGAGACTGCACAATTTATCCTCCCAAAACAATAATAAAATAAACAGAAATACATTAAGTGAAAAAAAACCTAACAAATGACAACTAACGAATGCACTATTAAAATAGATGTCACCAGGACTTTCTGAAAGTATTACAGTTGCTATGAAAATTTAATCATATACATAATTTCTGCACGATGTTTTGAACTTCTGTATTCTTTCAGACTACAACCTGTACCTAAATATATTCTTGATAATATACTACCTGTACACAAATATTGTATTGAAGCAATAACAAAGTTGAAAACCGAAGTCAACTCAATCTTCATTATTTCGGGTAGTTGTGACTATATAGTCTGACAGCTTCCTAACTTCCTCCTGTATAGGACAATGTATGAGATCCCACAGGGACCAATACGACATCTCTCAGCATCAAGGCGAGTGTAGCTTCCTAACTTCCTCCTGTATAGGACAATGTATGAGATCCCACAGTGACCAATACGACATCTCTCAGCATCAAGGCGAGGGTCTGGTGAAAGGGAGCTAACTGTGCACCTTTATCGTCCAACTCTGCCTCCTGGTCGTACCAAAAATCACCTGAACAATTCACCAATACACTGCTGCCTCGCCTTGCCGATGAATGACCTAGAGTCAGGACAAACCTATCTGTCTTGTCCGCGTCATACTTACATGCAAGAGAATCATCAAGTTTCAGAATCATATCAAACTGTCACTGCACACTTTTGTAAGGAAACCATTCTGTACATGATCCTGACACTTGCGTCCTACACTCGATGTTAACATGGGAATCACATTATCCCACAGGACAAATTCTCACCTGTGCTTTATAATAGGATAATACACATATCGAACAAAAAATGTTAGGGATCATGAATATATTGGGGAATATATTTATTAAAATACTAGCATGTGTTCAGTCTTCATTACAAAAATACAGTGAACTATGTCTATCACGAACACGCTTGAAATGAACTGACAGATATAACAAACTGGTTTTTGGTCCAAGCCAATTGCTGTATATTTTATCATATAAAACAGTCAAAACGGTTTTAACAAACAAAAATTAGTGGTCTCTTTGAGTTCGTTATAACCGTATTTTACTTTTATCTGAAAAAAATATTTCTTATCCCTAACTTTTTTTGTTCAGGATAAATGAGCCCACACAGGGCACCTGTTGACCTTTCTAACACAGGATCTGTCAAGGCTCTGTACAGAGTTGTCGTATATAAGATACAGGTATAAACATGTGTGGACAGTTACAGGAAATACTTTCACATCAATGTAGTAAGCATTAAGTATCATTTCGTTATTACACATTGACATCAGTCAATATTAATACTGCCTTCTCGTAATATCTTTGGTGTGAATACTTCAGAAAGGGTTTTCAATACTAAGTGGGAATAACGGAGCAACGCTTATTTTAGAAGTGTTACCATATGTGTAACAGCTAAAATACTGTCTGACCATTGATGGCAATTAACAAGTGGTTTTAGTTAGTGGTATTATTGTTGACAAAACATGCAATAGATTAATTATGATGTCATTTTGCCCTAAATCACAGATTTAATATCACATTCACATTTGTTATAATCACTACATCAACAACATAATGCTTAAATACACTTCTCAACATTTGATAAGGATATTTATATTATTTCCTTGATTCAGCCCACTTATATCATGAATCATAACATGTCTTGTCAGTTTGTTTGTTGTTTGATGCTGCACTCAGCAATATTCCAGCTATATGACAGCGGTCTGTTAATAATGGAGTCTGGACCAGACAATCCAGTGATTGACATCATGAGCTTCGATCTGCACAAGTGGGACTTGATAACACAACATGTAGATGCAGCAGTATCATGCATCTCAGTATCCTTATCAAAAGTTCAGTAGTATAGTTTGAATAATACTTCAAGATGGCATATCAAATATTACTGATTGCATAAGTTTGGACTGATTTGTCAACATCAACTCAATCAGTGCCCAAAACAGCGAACATTTGTATTAGAGTGAGTGAGTATGGTTTTACGCCGCTTTTAGCAATATTCCAGCAATATCACGGCGGGGGACACCAGAAATGGGCTTCACACATTGTACCCATGTCGGGAATCGAACCCGGGTCTTCGGCGTGTCGATCGAACGCTCTAACCACTAGGCTACCCGACCGCCCCCATTTGTATTAGAGATCTGCCAGTCTGATAATCATGATTTTTAGGGCCATGCATATGATTGAGAGAAACTCCGTAATCAGTTCCTCTCAAGGTATCCCTTACATAAGCACAGGACACAGTTCAAATCCCTTTCAATGGTTGATTTACACACGGCCTAATTGGCACCAAACTATCTGAGCATGTGAAAAACATAATTATTTTTTTTATTATGGATTATCATAGATAATGGTCAGAGATATTGACAATGGATCGGTAGGTCGAAAGAAAATAAAAAATATAATGGATTGTACAGGACCTTTTCAATCATCTAAAAGTTTGGTTTGGATCTGTGAGCTGATGAAAAAATAAGACAATTTAACGTTTGAGAAAAATCTGTTTCAGTCATGGGTTATTTTTATTGTCAAAGCAAATTTTACCATGAACGGTATAAAAAACCACGTCATTCTGATATTTTCTTTTCAATTTTCTTTTTTTAAGGTCACTGGATTCATAAACACAGCAAAAAATATTTATGGCCTAAGGTCCTTTGGTCTACAAGAATGTGGTACAGGCCTCCATCCAACAGTTTGAGGTGTAAGTTCATTTTATGGTTATTTTTCATAATTGTTTATCAAGCTGAAATCTTCACTGAGTCAATGGAGTTTTGGTCACAGATATTGACAAACTGATGATAAAATTGAAATAATTATGACAGTACATAGTGGCAATATTTCTCCGACTTGTAGTCAGCTCACATGATGAAATATAGTCCTTGACTCCTTGTATAGTTGGTGGAATGTTTGGCACCGATTCACTGGAAGGTAGGTTCGATAACTGATGTAATACATAAATACATATCCTTGAGACAGAACACAGATATGTGATTGTGACTGAACTGATTGATATCATTATGAATTATCTTCTGGTCAAGTTCATTATGTTCTTGGTTTACTGAACACTTTACTGCAAGTTGGTAAAAGCTGATCCTCCCCCTTACAAATGAAACAGATCTTGTCTTTAATGGAAGTAATTTATTACTTCAAATCCTCCAGTTCTTATTAACTAAATTTTGCTTGAACTTTAATTTGAAATATTTGTACACAAAAACAATTCTCATAGGCTTAATAAGTTTTAAAATATTTCCTGAATTATGTTATTGATTTCTATATTCATATTTTAGCTTTAGTAATTTCATTTGTTCCTATTCTTGTCATTAAGTTGCCTGGTCTTCTTGATATCCTCTGATCCATTAAGATTCTGTTATCATTATCTTAAATTACGAAAAAAAGCCTGGCAAAGAGAAAGTTTAGTAGTACTTTAAGTAACAAATAAAACTTGAATGCAAACAGCAGTTGCCACAACTGTTCAAATTGCTGTGAAATGATGGTTCAATTGGTCACAGCACTAGTAATGGGCGACCTGCGTGAAACTAACACTCGGCCAATGAACAATAACTTGAGCCGGAACACCACCAATGTAACACCACTAAACACACAGGTGCGCCTCAACTCCGATGTAGCCCCAAGGTCAGTTGTATCCTGTTTGACTAAGAAAGATTTTACGCCGCTTTTAGCAAAATTCCAGCAATATCACCGGAAATGGGTTTCACATATTGTACCCATGTGGGGAATCGAACCCAGCAAACACTTTAACCACTAGGCTAGCCCACCATGGGGCACTGCATTGTAAAGCCATGATTAATGGAATCCTACACAGCTGACACAGCAAATGTGTTTGTGAGACTGTGAGTGAGTGGGGTTTAACGCCACTTTGAACAGTGTTCCAGTTATATGACGGCGTGTCAGCTTAATGTGGTAGGAAAATCCGAAGTGATGCAGGTCTCAGACGTTTATCACTTTGGAGAAACCCACGAGCACGGGTATGGTGCTGACAAACATAAAAATCAATGCAAACTGGGATTCAAACCCATGAACATATCCTGGTACTTTTCTGGCATGCCCTAGGGACACAACTCTGCACAGCGAATTGCAATGCCTTAGATGACTGGACCACCCGTGCCCCCTTTGTGAGACATATCATTAAAATCCATCACTGAAACCAGTCAAAAACTTTCAGTCTATAATTGAAGCTTTATAATTAAATATAATTTCATCTCCATTTTGAATTTTTAATGAAAAATTTAATAATTTAATGCCAAAAACTGATTGAATATGTTATGAAAGAAAACAGCTTGGCCATTCTGTCAATGATATAATTCAGGATATACAAGAGACGCTTGAGCTTACAACTGAGAGGCCTGGGAATAACATACTAATTGTGACACTGAAAATCTGCCAAATTCTAAGTCTCAGATCTCTAAATTCATAAAAAACAAAACAAATACACAACAGATCAAACACTTATTGCAAAATATTACCATGAATTTCTCAATCAAACAGTATGCAATAAAACAAAAAGTACATTTCATTATGATTCAACAATTTTTAGTTATGCTGTAAAATTAAATGCTGAAAATACAAAAGCTTATCTGCTGCCACACTATAGGCACTGAACACTGGTGTAATAAGTTAAACGCACTCCCATACATTATGCATATTCAAATACTATCTTCAAGCCATTTATAGAATTGCAAAACATCTAAATCTAGTTTTGTCTGTAACGACCGTCGGAGGAGTAAAAAACTGTAATACTAGTTGTTAGGAAAGTGGGATGAAAACAAGAGGAAATTATTGCAAAACTGAGTTTGACATCCCCAAAATATGAGCAATATTAAAACTATAAACCATGTATGTAGACACATGTAATGCTGATGAAATGCTTTGGCCTTATCCTAAACTAAACTGGTTCACATTTCAAACTCTGGTATAAAACTACATCTAATTCTGGAAGCAGAACAAATAATGCTAAAACTGCATCAAATATGATTCTAGTAACGCCTAAACTCATAGTTCAAACAAACAAATCACACAAAATCAACTGTTTTAGGATATTTTGATAAAGCTAATTAAAACATCTAGGTAGGCCTACATATCGAATGTGCAAATCATATCTCAAAGGAGAAACTATGCAATTATTGCATACCACAGCAAAACTTGGGATTAGTCAGCCAATTTGAAATTTGAAGGGATAACTTTATAGCACTAAATCCCAGGAAGGTATGAAAAGGTTTCAGACTGTCTAATCTAGTCAGTAGTATCCATGACAAAAGGAAGAAACCATGAACCGTTGAGGGTGTTGCTCCATGTGAGGAGGAGCAAGGCAACAGTAGAGGGGAATAAGTCGTACGACTCAAGGCACTTCGACAACCAAGTCTACACTTCAGATCATTTCTCTAGCATGGACAAATCCTGATGATCTCAACATCATCAATATATTTGTAACGAATACAAAAATATTTGTAAAAATGACAATTTCATTAAATATGAAATTATATAATAAATATTTACAGTGATAAAATCACAATCTGTGGAATGATGTCTGTGTGATGATAATAACCAAATAAATATATATTCCTAGGGAAATTATCAAATCTATAAATTAACAATTTAATCACTGATTATCTCTAATTGGACGAATTTAAGGCATATTCACATGAGACATGGACCATGATAACACAATATACACTGCAATAGTCCAGTGGTAAACAAGGAATGTTTCACAAGTTTATACAAATATATACATACGTGACAATTCCACTTAAGTAGGATACTGTCCTGAATAGCAAACAGATATAAAAGTAACAAACTGTATCAACAGCAGTATTACATTGTAACCAACCTTGTAATACTGCACACACAACCATGACATACAGATTAATTGTAACCATATCATAATCATATATAATGCTGGTTTTAATAATTTAGTTGTTACTCCAAGACACAAGCCTCCCAAACACATACAGTTGAATTGAACTTGTACAAGCAAACAATCTATGTATGTAAAAAGCATACAACTAATAACAATATTTGCATATTGCAAGATATACATATCCTGGCTTTGGCTTAAGATTTTCTGACAGTTTTTCTACTGTTAAAGGGGTCTGTCAGGAGCATGGAAGTTTGTAATGTTTCAAGATGGCACCCTTTAAGCTATCACTATTTACACTGGTAACAATGTCAAGGTCAACCCTTGATAACTCCAACTTCAGCAACATTTAATTATGCCATGAAAAATACTTATATATGCAATAGGGGTAAATTAAGCTTTAACATTTAACTCAGTCAGCTGATTTCTAGGGGTCGTGACCTCTAGGATATCACCTCTTCAGCATAACTACCAAGAGTCACAAAGAGGCTTCAACCAATTAAAGATCAAGGTCATAGAAAGATATATAGCGATCAGCTTAGTCTGTTCCCGCGTCATTTCAGGAATAAAAATTGTATTATTGTATAATACCCATATTTATTCCTAACTTTAGATAGGGAGACACACGAGGGTAAATATCTCATCACATGTCACACTTACAATGATGGATGTTTAAGTCGTAATGTCTCTCAATGAAGTAACTTCAGAAAGTTAATAGACACAGCATATGAATACTGAGTTTGTGTGAAACACACCATTTTTCAAATAGTCATAAGGAGCTGCAGCCATGTTGGTCTACAGAATCACACACACTTCGGAAAAATACTCTCTCAACTAATACAGCACATTGGTCATTAAGTCATCAGAATATTGGTCTATTGAGAAAGCAGACATTGAATCCCAGGTGGAGGACCTCATTTGCATATTTATTGGATCATGATACCATCCATTATATGATAAATTGTGATATCGGCCTCACAACGAGGCTTCAACCAATTTGAGTTTATTTCAGCCGTGGCTCAAGACATCACACAGTGCTTTGACACAAGAACACTGCTCCCTCTCCAATTGTACATGCAGGAGTGTTTTCATTTTCGTCACAGACCTATCATTTGAAGCCCAGCATCTTGGCTGCCGAATCAGCGGAGTCAAGCATGGTGTTGATGGCTGATTCATCCACCCCGAGGAGGTTGTGCAGAATGTCGTCATCATCGCTGTCATGGTCGTCTGTTCCGCCGTTCATTTGGGGCACCATGCTGGCAGCAGTCCTCTCCGGTACAAACACCTGCAGCAAGAAACAGCGTCAACATTGATAGGCAAAGAAGTGACACTGAAAGGATTCTCACACATGGCATACTTGACATCAGGACCTACTCCATAACTGTAGTCCATGACAAACAAGAATTATCTCCCTTCATCTTGTCAGTATGCATATTTTGTACTTATATATTCATTGTAATTATTGATGCTATTGCTATGCACAGGACACAGAATGACACTTCCAAACGGAAGTGTATGCAATAAAACTTGTGAATACTGAAACATTTCATTTTTATAATTTTGTTTGTAATCTTGAATTGTTAATAATGGCATCAGTGTCAGTAATGTTCGAATTGCATGTAAGGTCTTATGGTGAATTAAAATGTTTTAAAACTCCATTCACAGAAAAACAAAGTTATCATTGCTTATCTTGCCAAGTTTTTATTAAAAGAATAGCAGACCTTCCTGCATCATCTTAATCACGGAAACTGTCACCAATCTTTACTTATTTATATATATATATACGTACAGGGCTATCTCTCCGTGTGTTTGTTGTCAGATGGTAACGAAGAGCACTTCTCCCACGACCAGGGCCTGCAAAATGATGGTTTATATTACTTCCAGGAATTATCTCGGCCTGCCAAAGAGGCCGATATAAGGCCCTTGGTCAGAAAATTTCGGGGGACGATGACAAGGTGGGGCACATTGACACACTGGACTCAATAGTTAGCTCACATGACAAACATGTTTTTGTTTGTTGTTTAACGCTGTACTCACAGCCATAATCCAGGTACATGACAGCCTGCAAATAATCTAATCTGGACCAGACAAACCATACAATAAGCATCTCAGAGGGGACATGACACCACGTCACAGTGTTTGACCACCCAATATATGAAGTCTCCTCTGACGACCAGCACCAGTTGCTGAGGGTCAGATCTAACCAGGAATCCCCACAGGGTGACCGATTCCATGACAGAATAGGTCCAAGTTCCTCGACGAACACGAGGAATTTGTCCCCTCTTCCTGGTGTGAGTGAGTGAGTATGGTTTTACACCGCTTTTAGCAATATTCCAGCAATATCATGGCGGGGGACACCAGAAATGGGCTTTACATATTGTACCCATGTTGGGAATTGAACCCAGGTCTTTGGTGTGACGAGCGAACGCTTTAACCACTAGGCTCCCCGTTTCATCTACAGAAACACTGACCTGGCAGAACGTTTTCCTCATTGTGTACACTGTCCTCGTCATCACTGAATGCTGGGGAGAGCGAGCGGGAGCGAGAGAGGGAGCCTGGCAGGTGCTTCTTGCGGTGTCGCATCATGCTGTGCTTCAGGGTGAACCTCTTCTGACACACGTCACACTCAAAGGGGCGCTCTCCTACAGCAGGGCAATAGTAATGTCACAGGATGGTATACAAGAATATATCACATGGTATATATTCAAACTAATCTGTACAACAAGTACTTATAAGGGAGATAACTCCTCATTCCTAAATCAATGTAGGCAGTACTTGCTACAAAAGATAAACGGCACAAACCATTAAAAGTTTACAAAATCACCTTGCATAAACTCACCTGCTGTAGCAATTTTAGAAATTTTAGAAATGTGTGCAAGTGGCAATTTACCTATGGTTATTTATGTCATGATTGAGGTACAACTGTTAACATTTCATGACCAGGTGATATTAACATGATATGGCTTGACAAATGCATACACGTTAATGTATTATATCGACAGGACACTTGAGCCGGCACATATTCATCTGTTACAGACTCAGACTTCTACAGACTCCCACGACAGCTAATGTCGTCCAAAGCTGAAGGTATTTCAAAGTTTGAAAGGACTCACCGGTATGAGAGCGCATGTGTCGCCGGAGATCCTGCAGTGACCAGAAGCGTTTAGGACACAGTGAGCAGTAGACCTTCCTCTGGTTGTAATCTGATGTGACAGACTCAATGGGCTCCTCGCCACCATCTTCCTCCTCATTCTCTTCCGTCAGAATCCCATTCCCAGCTCGGCAGTGACGCTCCACCACCACATCCATCTTGGAGGCAAAGCAGTCGATGTCGTCCACGCTATTCTTCTCCCTGAGGACTGTCCAGTCCCGGGTGTGGTGTTTCTCCTGGTGCACTAGGCACTCCTTCCTGTGGTCGAAAGAGGCGTCGCAGAGATAGCACTTGAAGGGCAGGTCGATATTATGTTCCTTAAGATGGCGAACCAGCATCTTACGCGATGGGAAGGACTTCCCACATTTCCAGCAATGTTTGATTTTGTCGACATTGTAATTGTCTCGCTCCGGGTTTGTTTGTCGCTCACCAGATCCCGCAGAGACATCCTCACCATCTTCGTCCTCACCCTGACCTTGACCTTCCAGTTCTGCCGGAATGAGTGGCTGGATGAATGAACTGTAGTCGGACATGTCAGCTTGTGAGTGATCAAGATCTGAGCCGCTATCACCAGGACTGGCACCTGGCATTGCATCATGGGACTTGCTAGAGATCTGAAAAATAATTTTGACAATGTTTGATGAATTCTACCATTTCAATGTTATAAAGACAATATTGCCTTTTGGATGTATGTGTTGATAACGTTTCCACTGATGTCAAGCATGAACCATGTTCAATGGACCACAATAACTGATTTCAGTTTTCTTTCTATCAAAACAAATTAAATAAAAGATGAATATCATTTTCATCCAGGTGTAGGTGATGCAGTCAAACGTGAAATCTGCTGCATCTGAACAGGATCCTCACCATATTTGATTCTTCATCAGAAAAGCTATCATCGTTGTCGATCGTGTTGCTTGCTTCACCCTCCATGCCCTCGATACAGTCTCCATCATGGACTGGCTCTGGCTTCACCCCATTATGTCTCTCCTGGTAGTGCTTCAACAAGTTGCCTGCAACAAGACTCTCAGTTAGGTGTCTAGTTAAAACCCTTCCATCATTCAGTGTCACCTGAAATGCAGCTTTAAGAGCTCTATGACAAGATACAGGCCCTCTTGCTCTGATGAAACTAAACTAAAAAGTAATGCCACAGGCACTGTAGTTCACCTGGTTTTGTACAGGTAATTACAACCAATTTCATAACTGATAAACCATCTGCTGCAAGGGTGGATCCAGCATTTTCAAAAAGGAGAGGTTTAAAATGTCAAAATCCTCTCTCGGATAATCTTACTGACTAGAACATACCTTTGGTTTTCAAAAGGGGGGAGGGATCCGGAATCTATCCTGGAATCCCCACAGGGGTCAAACAATAAAGAGTGAGTGAGTGAGTGAGTGAGTTTGGTTTTACGCCGCTTTTAGCAATATTCCAGCAATATCAAATCGGGGGACACCAGAAATGGGCTTCACACATTGTAACCATGTGAAGAATCCAATTCGTTGTGGCCATAAAACTCTTCATGCCCTGCCCACGTATAAATGCCAATCCAACTGTTCGCTACTTGTTGACCTACTTTCAGTGGAGAAGGAGCTGAAGACACAGAGATGACACTTGTAGGGTCGGTCCATGGTCTGTCGCGAGGCTGGGTCCAACATGTTCACGCCATGTTTGCGGATCAGGTGTCGTTCTCGGTTGGACTTGGTGGAGAAGGTCACTGGACATCGTGGACACTTGAATGGTTTCTGACCTGGAGGATGAACATAATCAGTTAGATACCAAGGATGTGTCACAGGTGTGATGTGTGTGTCTGTGCATGTGCCTGTGTGCACGTGTGCATGTGAACAGGTGCTTGTTACAAGGATTCCTCACCTGTGTGTGTGAGCAGGTGCCTGTTCAGGGAGCTGACCCAGGGGAACGACCGGGGGCAGTAAGGACAGCCAAGCTTGTGGGGGGAGTCTGCATAGGAATTACGTTTCTTCTTCACCGGGGTTTCGGGGAACATTCCATTGCTTAGATCATGGTCCTCCTGGAAAACAGTTAAACAATGTTCTTAAAAACACAGATAACCCTTTCCAAAAATATACCCGCAAACACTTTGGGTGACATGACATTTTATAATTTGAAAAACAGACTAAAGAATACATTTTACAACCAATGGAGTCTGTTTTTGTATTAAATAGGAAACATCAATATCAGAAACTAACCAAACAGCAATTTATGAAGTCATGCAGATGTGACTTCAGTGAGTGAGTGAATTAGTATGGTTTTACACCGCTTTCAGGAATATTCCAGCAATAACCATTTAACCACTAGGCTACCCCACTGCCCGATATGACTTAAGCCTCAACTTACATCTATATCCATGATATGCTTGCTGGAATCCATTTCTCCCTGGTCATCAATGAACCCTGACTCCTCCCCATTTTCGTCATCGTCTTCCTCGTCACCCATATCCTCATCCAAATCTCCGTCTTCCTCCTCGTCCTCCTGCTGCTGCCATTCCTGGGCGTTGCTCTTGACATCCTCCCTGTAAGACTGAGCCAGGAGGTGTACATCCGACTCAGCTGAGCTCTTGTCTGGGGAACCTCTGTTGGGTTCGGAGGATGGAGAATCACAAGGGGAGGTGTGGTTGCGGATTACAGAGTTTATTAACTGCTTCCTGTAGGCTGACATCTTGTCCTCCTCATCAGCTTCACAGCCACTTCCAAGAAACATGTTGAACTTGTAGGATCCTGTGTTGTTAAGGATCTTGTGGACAGATGCAAGGTCAGACACAGAATCCCCACCTAGAAACATGACAAGAATCCATATAGTAGAGGCTCACTAGAGGTAATCAAGCAAACACTGCATCCAACAACATTCCAGCTGTATCACAGCAACCTGTAAACAATTGAGTCTGGTCAAGAAAGGCAGTGGTTGATAGCATGAGCAACCATCAATGCAAATGGGGAACAATGACTTGCAATCAGCCAGGTCAAACATCAGATCCTACATACAACCAGGCTATTGCTGTTGAATGCCAATGGGAGAAATTATTATGAGAATCTTGTTTGTTCGCTGGTTTGTTGAGTCCAGACTCAATTATTTACAGACGGCTTTCATATAGCTGGAATATTGATGAGTGCGGCATAAAACAACCAACAAACAATAGCAGGACATTAAGACAAGAGAAACTTACAGACCTTAAACTTTGAGTAATCATAGAGTGTGGCATTAAACCAATGAACAAACAAACAAACAAAGAGACAGACAGACAGACAGACAGACAGACAGACAAACAAGCTTCTCTGCTGTACCTGAGTTGGGAGAGTGCATCCTGTACTTGGCCATAAAAGCCAACTTCTTGGCCTCCCTGCTGCGTTTCTCCAGGATGGACAGTGGAGACACCTCCCAGCTCTGCTTGTCATTGTTATTGTTGTCACTGACAAGCACAAGGTCATCCTCGTCCAACTCATCCCTCTGACAGTGATCGGAAGCTGGTGGGGAAAACTGCAGGAACCTGTTGGGAAGCTCGCCACTTTGCAAGGCTGATTTTAAGTGCTGGAAATAGAATTATTATGGAGTGTCATGATGTGACAACCTTTATCATACCGCCATGTCAGAATGGTTAGACCTGATTGGTCCATGTGATTGATAAAATACTATTTATCCCGCCTTGGAGGGAAACAAATTTCTCAGCGGGTGAATAAATCTCTTATACCCTGCTACAACTCACAGTGTGTACACATGTAAGCAGTGTTCTACAAGGCACAAAAGCTCTGGCCTTTTTGGAGCAAGTTGTGGATGACTGAAACATGAGACCTACTCTAGATGCATTCGGTGAAGGTGACCTCTTCTTGACGGACAGATCCATGGGCTGGTCGCTGCGGCTGAGCCCCGGGGTGGAGGTGAAGGGTGAGTTCATCAGACTAAAGTCGAGAGGCTGGGTGCAGGTGAGGTGTGGCTCCAGTTTCACTAGCATGGAGGAGTGGGGGAGGGTCGGCTCCACCTTGTGGGCAGCAGGGGGACTAGGGGACACCTGCCACGAACAGACACTGATCAGTAACATAACTAGCTTAACCCAAACAAATATAATCTTGAAAAGCTTGAATAATATTACACTTGAACAAGGGAGATAGTTCTAGGGATATACAATTCATTGTGTGTCATCCTGGCATCATTGACAAATAATAGCCACAAGCTTGTCTTGTGAAACATTGTAAGCAAACACAAGTCAATATATCGTTTAGGCAAGGCATGTCTTTCTTTTACTCCATGTTTTCAAGTATGGTCAACAGATATTTTGTGGGGGCAGCAGCATATAATGTTTAATGTTAATAGATTTGTCAGTACGAATGTCCTACATTATTTTCTTGCACCATTCCCAGCCAAAACATGGCACCTGACAATGTAGGCATCAAATCCTTGGGTCCTTGCATAAACATGCTCTAACCACTACCTCCAAACAGCCATCATGTTCCTTACCTGGAAATTACCACTACTGGAGAGACTAGCTGGACTGGCGGACTCCTGACTGTCGCTGGTGACTCTGTCCATCTCCTCCATCATGGAAGGCTCATTGACGTGGATCATCCCCTCAATCTGGTGCTGGCCCACCTCCAGGTGCTGCTTCTGGATGTGTCGGACACAGTTGGCCTTGGTGGAGAAGCCCACGTCACAGCGCTGGCAGAGGAAGGGCTTCTGGCGGCAGCTGCTGTGAGATCGGAGATGGTGCTTGAGGGCGCGGAAGAACTTGAAGTCAATGCCGCAGTACTTGCAGACAGTGTCGGGGGAGTGGAAGGCGTCCATGCTTGTGGCTGTGTCCATCACATACTTGTTGTAGCCAATCGACTGCTCAATATCCTCCTTCATTAGCTTGCCATGCTTCTTTCTGTCAGGAGAGTGAGTGAGTGAGTGAGTGAGTGAGTGAGTGAGTGAGTGAGTGAGTGAGTGAGTATGGTCTTACACCACTTTTAGCATTAGTTATTATTTCTTAATTCTAGATAGACAGACATTCAGATGTGTCGGGTTAGGGGATGCACAAATGAATATATATTTTATATTTTATATTTAATATTTTATAATATATATTATATTTTTTATAATAACAGCTTAGGTTGCAGCTATTTCACAGAGCCTAAAAGAATGCAAGAAAATTTATCTTTTTCACTGGAATTTGGTCTCTCACCTGACATGCCTCTCACAGTTGGCTTTTGTGGTGAAGGCAAAGTCACAAATGAGGCACTGGAAAGGTCGCTCTCCGTTGTGTGTGCGCAGGTGTCGGATGAGGGTGCTCTTGTCAGCGCTGGAGTAGCTGCAGAGGTTGCATTTATAGGGCGTCAGACCCAGGTGTGTGCGTGTATGTCCTGGAGGAGGAGGAGAATTCTTCCATTAGTTGCCATTGACACAGCCCATCAATCCTCACCTTATTCCTCATTATGATCAACACTACTCTCCACACATTAAAGCCTCACTCTTTTAACAAAACATTAATTCTGAATATTTGGATATTTAGTTATGATCTGTACTGACTACACTGTAAGTTCAGTAATCTGTATCCGCGTGTTGACATTGACAGTGATTATCTTATTTCATCTCAAAATATAGACATGATATAAGAAACTGACAGCTGACGTTTCTGAGTACTCCGAGTCATTTATCAAAAGAACCACATAAACATCTAACTCCAGTCGAGAACAAGTCCTACATCTACACATGCATCTACTCCTTTGTTGACATTGTGCAACATGTACGTTTTCAACTGGAAGTTTCGAAAAAGATAGAAACTTGAAATTATTATGAGTGAGTTTTTGCTCTGTGTTGGGCAATATTCCAGCGACAGTGTGGCACACTGAAAATATCATTGTATCCTTGGCCCTGTTCCACAAAGCGATCATAGCACTACAACTGTCGTAAGTCTATGTTAAAGTACGGGAGATACGATCGTCTTAGCACTGAGATCGCTTCGTGAAATGGGACCCTGGGTCTTGTAATGAGCCAAAGCTTGTACCACCAGACACCGCCAATCTACTCTGTGATACATCGAACAGCCACAAGCTAACCATACAATGCATAATGAAAATATACATAATAAATAAGGTACGATCTATGTAGCAAATGTTTCTTTAGGACTAGCAATAGGTATTCATTTCAAGACCGATATACATGCTATACAGCAGATGTAAAATACAATACACAAACCAAAATGAAATAAAGATAATAAAAAAAAATGAATATTGTCTGAGGAATATCCATCCTTGGTATCTCCAGGGATCACATGTTGATAGCCTACACTAACCCTCGGATCCAAAGTTGTGGTTCTTGTGATCTCACATTACCAACCCCTTACATTAACATTTTACTGACCAATCAAACATTGAGATAAGGAAAAAGGAAATTGGTAAGGGACATAGACATGAAGACAGCCTTTCCATCAAAAAGTTTTTTCAGGTTATTTTTTGTTGTTGAGAATGTTGAATTTCTTGCAAACTCTATAGTAATAAATGGGACTTGATGACATGTTGTTGATTCTGATTGGACTGTTTGACTGAGTAGCACAGCAAATCAAATTGGCTAATGAAAATCAAGGGCGGGTAATTTGAGATTGTGAGAACAAAAGGAATGGATCCCAGGGGTAGCGTAGGTTTACTGAAATGTGAGCCCTGGAGATGAAGAGGATGAAGACTATACCCGTGCTGTAGAGAATGATGCACAACATGCACACTTACACAGAAGAAACATGACCAGGATGCAGACACAAAACACACTTACCTGACTATCTCCTTCCGCAAATTTAAGATTGAATAAAAAAATTTACCACTCTTGATAGCACATGTAAAGTTCAACATAGGTTCCAAATGTAACAATTACTACGAGTGTTTGTAGGTGCAATGATTCCACGGGAAGGTTTTTAAATGGCATTGAGAGGTTGATATGGACTTGACGATAAAATAGTATGGATGATCAACTCCTTGATTTCAGATGTAGTGAGTGAGTTTTGGTTTAATGCTGTTATGAACAGTATTTCAGTTACATATCACGACGTGTCAGCTTAATGCGGGAGGAAAGCCATAAGTGATGCAGGTCTCAGACGTTTACAAATTTGGTGAAACCCACGAGCACAGGTATGGTGCTGACAAACCTTGAAACAATCGGGGCAAACCGGGATTCGAACCCCAAATCATCGGTTTTTGATGTGTCTAAGGGATGCAACTCTGCACAGCAAATTGTGCACAGGTATGTGCTGACAAAACGTAGAAACAATCGGGCCAAACTGGGATTTATAGGTTTCTGGCATGCCTAAGGGACACAATTATGTACAGGGAATAATGGTGCCTTAAATGACTGGGCCAGTTGGGCCCTCTACAGTTGTAGTGATGTTTCAGTGTAGACTCTGATTTCATTATCACTGGCTCAAGGTCATAAAGAACTTGATCTATCATACAATTTTATCGTTAGTAACTTCAAGTGGATTATCTTGAACAATGATTAGAGCTGTCTTGATTATGATTAACATATTCTTTATTGAAAAAATGTGACATCATCCTAAATTGATACCATATGTAACATCAAGGTACGTTACTCTTTAACATCTTTAAATACTGGCCATTGCAATTTCACATTCTCCTAAAGAAATATTTACAAAACCATAGAGAAGCTAACTTACCCTTTAGACTTCTTTGGTTGTTGAAAACAAGATCACAGTATTTGCAGGTGAAGATGCTCTTGACCTTGAGGTCCAGGTCACCTTGACCTTCCTCCCAGAGTGGAGGTGTTGTCACAGGGCTCGCAGCAATGAAGGGGGACTCAGACTGCTTCATCTGACCAAGGGGTGGGGTGAGTGATCTCAGTGGGGTGGGGCTGTGACTTTGTGGCTGTTGGGGGACGGCAAGAATTGACTGACCAAGCTGTTGGGGGAGCAAACAGGGGTTCACCTGAGAGAAAATGAACCTGTCTGGAACAAACATGGCTTGTGGGTAGATGCGTTGCAGATCCTCGACTTCTTTAGATAGTTTGCTTTTGGTATCACAAGACAACTGAGATTTAGCCATGGCGGATGGTACAAAAGCATGACCCAGTCTTGGGAAATATTCATTGTTTTCTCTTTTTTCAATTTTTGCAATTTTCTTGGCATGAGATTCTTTGCCCCTTACAAGCTGCCTTGGAGCCAGGCTGAATTGTGCCAGAAAGTCTTGCTGAGAGACAGAGTGAGGGTCGACAGCGTGACTGTCGTCCAGACCCCGCTGTGATATGTGTTTTACCATATGTGTCTGCATGATGTCCTGCTCCACGAACTCACAGTCACAGAACGGGCACGAGGTCAACTGTTTCCCAGTGTGGACAGGAGTATGCATCAGGAGAGCAGCCTTACAAGGGAAAGCCTTCTTGCACACGGTGCAGTCGAACCGATGGTATTTGCTACTGGGCTGACGTGTACAGTGCTCACACCATGCTTTGGCTATCAGGGGAAACTTGTTGCTTGTAAAGTCAACAAAGTCCAGATCATAAAACCCAACAGAGATTCCAGCCTCATTTGTGTCTTGACTGGGTGTGGAGCACGTGCTGGGTTCGTCCTTGACCTTGACCCCATTTGGGTCAAGCATCTTGTGACAGATTAGTGTCCGAGTGTTTGGCAGGGAAGGCATGACTGGGAAGGCCGACTTATCTTCTTCCTTGGTGCATGGCTTGCCAGACTGGGCCTGCAAACATCATCATCATCATCATCATCATCATCATCATCAAGAAATATATCTAGAACTTACTTCGACACAAAAGAATCTTTCATATTTTATGCTATATATATTGAAAATCAAGGTTTCCATCTCATCAAAATACTTTCCTTGAAGTTTCCTGAATCAAAACAGCATCATGACATGAAAGGAAAATATAAACACACGTCTTGTATTACAATGAAGAATATGAGTGCAGGAGCATTGGGCAGCAGAATACTATTGTCTGCACAACTCATTAGTGATAATTGACAGTGGAGAGGACTTCTGTGCACGTGATGACAGCCAAAATACAGAATTGATGGCAATGATGTTATATAGGTAGGATATTCACAATAATTATTATTTTTTTACTTACATCATTTTGTATTACAATAAACTCAATGACACTGAGTAGCACAACAATAAAAGCTTCACATGAACGTTTAAATCGGGAACGTCAGCTTCAGTGCAACACTACCACTTACAGGCATCTGACTGATGGTGTTTCCTATATTCTGCTGCTGCTGTTGCTGCTGCTGCTGCTGCTGTTGTTGCTGCTGCTGCTGCACTGTAGGGAGGGTTGTCATTGACAGGGACGGAAGAGGGTGCAGAGCAACACCAGGAACCATGGGCATCTTCAGGGGCAGCTGATGATCCCACTGGGGCTCTTCAGAGGGTCGCTTGCTGCCACCAAATGTTGGCATGTCAATGGGTGCCATGGAATGAAATGCAAACTGAGCTGGCGGTCGTTCAAGGAATCTGGAGGCAGCTTCAGGTGTACTGAGATCGAGGTCTTGCATAGAAGGGTGCATAGCTGTTTTAGGGCGCCATCCTCCCTTGCCACGGCGAGAACCAGACTTGACGCCATGCAACATCCCGTGCTCGGCTTCCTTGCTGTGGATGCGCATGTGTCGGTGCATGTTGCCGTTGGTTGTGAAGGACATTTTACATACTCGGCAAGAGAATGGACGTTCACCTGAAAGGGATAACTATATTTTAATACATCATTATTGTGTAATTACAGAAAATTATCCCAGAAACATCAGACCGAAAAATCGCGGGTTTCCAACCTGACAACCTATGACCACCAATCCAACTTAAATACAATATATTTGGTATGGTATAAATAAGTATCTTTGGTTTTAAACCTAACCATAATATCATTTATTAGCAAATGAGACAAGCCGGTGCCCTATTCCTGCAAACAATCATTGCGCCAAGGTGGCCTGGTATCATCAGCATTTGATTGTGAATCATAAACACATGCTCATGATAACGTCGGAATCATACAATGGACTCCTACTTCTCATATTTATGGGAATGGTCTTGTTGCTCTTTACCTGAGGACAGGTGAAGATCCGTGGGTAGCATTGGTCTTTAGCAACCCATTCTTGCCGTAACTATGCTTGTCGTAAGAGGTGACTAACGGGATCAGGTGGTCAGACTCGCTGACTTGTTTGATGCATGTTAACATATGATGTTTTCATAATGTCAATCACTGGATTGTCTGGTCCAGACTCGATTATTTACAGACCGCCGTCACATAGCTGGAATATTGCTGAGTGCAGCGTTAAACAACAAAGAAACAAAGAAAAATCGTTACCTGAGTGGACCAACATGTGCCTGTCCAGGGAGCTCTGTGAGCTGAGGATCTTGCCACAGATGGTGCAGCTGTTGGCGGAGTTGGAACTGATGGCGGTGGAGTTGTGTTGGCGGATGTGGACGGTGAGATCATGTAGTGTGCTCATCTCATCCTTGCACACTGGGCACACGAACTTGGCAAGGCCATCTTTACCTGCTACAGGGAGAATCTGGGAGGAGAGAGAGAGTGAGTGAGTGAGTTTGGTCTAATACTATCACTGTGTGTCAGAGGGATGTGGGAAGAATACACAAGTCCAGATGTTAGATGCTTAGCATATTGGTTAAACCTGTAAGCAATGTGATGGTGCTGACAAACCTAGAACCAAAATCAGGAAGAATCTGTGATTCGAAGCCATATTTATAGGTTCCTGACATGCCTAAGGGAAGCAACTCTAGACAGCAAATTAGACGCCTTTAGCTATGGGCTACCACTGAGTGTCCTCTGGGAACAGAAACTTCAGTTGTCAGAACAATATCATAGCGGGGGATATAAACATCTGTTGTCATTGATATGAATCATAAAACCCTGGAAACAATGCATACAATTATAAATTTTCAGAGACTAAGCATTAGGCTACACACAGTGTCAATCACAAATGGTTATTTCTGGTATGGCAGTGATCAAGATATAGACTGATTAATTAATTAAATAATTTCCTGGCATCATAGAGTCTGCACAATATTTAGATTTACAAAGACACTAAAAACTTAGGCTAAATGAATGAATATCATGATCAAAAACTAAAACTGACTTTTCAAAAACCATATCTTGTACTGACAAATCAGCAAATCATAGAACATTTTTTGCATGTGACACACAAGATTGGATCAGACAACAATGCTGACCTTCTGCTCTTCGCTGATCTTTGCCCCCCTCTTAATAGGCCGGGAGGATGACGGGAACGCAGGGTAGTTTTGGCTGGAGGAATATAAGCTGGACGGATTGCTTGGGGACGGAGGGCGTGACGACCCTGCCTCACTCGGAGGGCCGCTGTGTGACTCGGGTTGGTTAATACTGGTCGGTGGAACCTGTGAACTGGAGCGATCTGACAGGGACAGCTCGGTCGCAATCTCCTCATCTTGGAAGTCTGTGTTGATTGTCAGAGGGTTCTCTTCGTCATCATCTTGAAAGTCAGTGTTGATTGTCAAAGGATTCTCCCTGTCATCATCTTGAAAGTCAGTGTTGATTGTCAAAGGGTTCTCCTCGTCGTACATTGAACTCTGAAAGAAGGAGGACGGTCATTGTCAAGACTTCAACGGACAAAGTTAAGAAAATGAAATCATTTGGTTTAAGGCAATAACACTGATGAGAGTTGGTTAATGAACCTTTTGTTCAGGGAGAGGAGCCTGGCTATTTCAGTTATGGTCACAAACATATGTCAAAGCAGAAACAAAATGAGGACTATTTTTTCAGTACTACCCGGTATGTTTCCGTTGTTCTTGACCACCATCATTTCCTGTCGATATCCAGCACAAGGTCAACTATCACAAAGCTAGTCCTAGCTGTCAAAGCTAGTTGATTGCATAATGTTTGCTTGTTAATGTTTTAGAAACCACACTCAGCAATATTCCAGCTATGTGAATAAGTGCCTGTGAGTAATCGAGCCTGGAATAGACAATCCATTGATTGATATTGTGAGAAACGATCCATAGTTGTTAACCATTACAGTAGCATTGTGAAATTTAGCCCTTGATTATCATACTAATCAATGTAATAGAAATGAATAAAGTATTGCTGACAATGTTAAAGTTGGCTAATTTACTCTGGCCTGTCGCTACTCAAACCAAAGGGAAGTAACTCTGATCTGAAGTTGTCGTAATCCTTGCTAATCAACACACGGCAGGGTTGAAATTCAACTGAGTCTTCTGACACATAATTTATTATTTATTTTGTAACTAATTGCAACTATTGTAACTATCAATGTTATGCATACTATCGACAATACCATTGGTGTGTTTACATTAGTATTAATATAATACAATCATTGGGCCAACAACTGCAACACATCGATAGTGCAGTAAATCCTTACACTCCTGGTCCTGAGTATATGACATTGTAGCAGCTCTGCCCTAATGTTAAATGTTTTATGGGTCCCATCAGCTGACACTACAACAGTTCCTTGTTGTTGTCCGTGCTACAGGTAGGTTCCTTGGGTTGAAGAAGTTGTAGGTTAACAGGAGGAAATCATTGACAGTGGAATAACAACATTTCTTTGTCTCGATGCAATAATTATTATTTCCTCATCTTGAAAAATTCAATATTCAATATATCACATCCTTTGTAAGAATTGATTGTTAACAAAGGGTTAAGAACAAGTGTTTATGTACATAAACTGTCAAGTACCACAAAGTCAAGTACACGGACAAAAATTTAAACTCGGAAGTTGAGTATATGATATATGATTTTACAAGACAATTATTTCCTTGGGGGAATACCTGATCATTGTGGAGTTCTTCAGTTGCCATGACGACTGGATCAACAGACTCTTCCTCTTCGTTTTGGCCAACCCCATTAGCACACACTGAAATGAAAGCCCACTGCATATAGACAACCATATACAACTGCCCCTATACTACTGCACATATACAAACATATACTGTTGCATATACAACCGTATACCACTACACGTACAATGGTTTACCACTGCACATATACAACTGAATACCACTGCTCAAATACAACCGTATACCACTGCATTTACAACCATATACACCTACATATACAACCGCATACCACTGCACATATATAACCGTATACCACAGCTCATATACAACCGTATACCACTGCATATACAACCGCATACCACTGCTCATATATAACCGTATACCACTGCATATACAACTGCATATACAACCATATACACCTACATATACAAACATATACCACTGCATATATAACCGTATACCACTGCATATACAACCGTATACCACTGCATATACAACCATATACACCTACATATACAACCGCATACCACTGCACATATACAACCGTATACCACTGCACATATACAACCGTATACCACTGCATATACAACCGTATACCACTGCTCATATACAACCGTATACCACTGCATATACAATCATATACACGTACATATACAAACGTATACCACTGCATATACAACCGTATACCACTGCTCATATACAACCGTATACCACTGCTCATATACAACCGTATACCACTGCTCATATACAACCGTATACCACTGCATATACAACCATATACCACTGCATATACAACCGTATACCACTGCTCATATACAACCGCATACCACTGCAAATACAACCGTATACCACTGCATATACAACCGTATACCACTGCATATACAACCGTATACCACTGCTCATATACAACCGTATACCACTGCATATACAATCATATACACGTACATATACAACCGTATACCACTGCATATACAACCGTATACCACAGCTCATATACAACCGTATACCACTGCTCATATACAACCGTATACCACTGCATATACAACCGTATACCACTGCTCATATACAACCGTATACCACTGCATATACAACCGTATACCACTGCTCATATACAACCGTATACCACTGCATATACAATCATATACACATACATATACAACCGTATACCATTGCATATACAATCATATACACGTACATATACAACCGTATACCACTGCATCCATACAACCATGAATTACTTGATATATTCATTTATGGACGATTGCAGTGAATACAAAATGTATATTCTCACATGCATAGATGAGCAAAAAGTAATGTATGATGGTAGTAGAATCTTGTTATTTTGTTAATTAGCATCAACATAGACCCCATGACAGCGACCCCTCCATTTACACCAGTCATGGTTTGGATGTACAACCAGCCTGTAAAACAGCCTCTTATCCTGACAACATGGACAACAAAGAAACAGTCCAGATGATATACTAATTGACTGACTTAGAATCAGCCTTCTTTCAAGTAGATCCCTTCCTCGTAATCTGTGGATGGGCATCCATCATAACTCTACATTCATCTCCATCAAGTATCAGGGTTAGTCGTGAGACTCTCCATCACCAGCTACCTGCTGCCATCCATCACTCACATCCGATAAGCCTGTATCTGACAGCTGGTATGATACATCTAATAATGACATCCCACATTCATTATTGCCCTTCTCAACCCGTTAAGACCTGTGGGTCTTCAGCAACCCATTCTTGTTGTAGGAGGCGACAACCTGGACCAGGTGATCATGCTTGCTGACTTGGTTGATGCATGTCATTGTATCCCAACTGCGTAGATCAATGCACATGAAGTCAATCACTGGATTGTCTGGTTCAAACTCAATTATTCACATACCGCCATCACATAGCTGGAGTGCAGCGTTAACAACAAACAAAGAAACAAACAAATTGCCCTACTCAAGATACAGCTCACATGCAGGGTTTTAAGGGACAGACAAATATGAGCCAAGTATGCTCAAATGTAGAAAATGGATGCAGAAAAAAAATAACGCATCCAGAGGGACGCACAATAATATTTGTCATACCCACAATGCATCAAGAGCAGTCACATATGTCTGTTGACCCGTGAAGATCCGGGGTAGAATATGTCTTCAGCAACCCATACTTGGCGTAAAAGGCGACTATGCTTGTCGTAAAAGGCGACTAACGGGATCGGGTGGTCAGGCTCCCCGACTTGGTTGATACATGTCAGCGATCCCAATT
This sequence comes from Haliotis rufescens, assembly GCF_023055435.1. Classification (NCBI taxonomy): domain Eukaryota; kingdom Metazoa; phylum Mollusca; class Gastropoda; order Lepetellida; family Haliotidae; genus Haliotis; species Haliotis rufescens. The sequence goes on from NW_025963857.1 coordinate 518,087, forward strand.
GCATGGATCAATGCTCATGATGTCAACCACTGGATTGTCTGGTCCAGACTCGATTATTTTACAGACCGCCGTCATATAGCTGGAATGTTGCTGAGTGCGGCGTTAAACAACAAACCAACCAACCAACAGATGTCTGTTCTTTCATCCATCAATCATGACCATTGATTCATTCCAGGCTCTCAAGTACTTATTTAAACATACAGAACACTACACCATTTCATTACTCTACAGGACCCTCATACTGCCTGCAAGGACCCTTAAAATTAATCACTGAGTGTCCCTTGGACCCCAACTTTTGTATGTCAAGGTAAAACCCTGTCACATGCATCCAAAATAACAGTAAAATATTGACAGCGAAACCCTGTTAGTCTGATCCCTGAAACTCTGGAAGCCTTGGCTGTTTTAAACATCTATACATAGTCAAGGAACAGCTGGAATATGATCCATTTATATGGAAATGTGTCAATCTGGATGGTTCAATTGGGAATACCATGCAAATTAACATGGTTTCAGTGTATTAAGATAACTAGCCATGAAGGCTTGTCACGCTGTCAAAATGCATCCTCGAAACTAGTCACTTGTCCTGTCACCTATGCTGTGCTACATATGATCTGGATGTTGAAACATAACACGTATCATTTCCTATGTCAATATTGTCATATCGCCCTCCACAGAGACATCCTCCTCATCTCACAGGCCTCGTCCCAGCACCCAGCAGTCCCATCACTCAAGGATCATATTTTCCTTCAAACCGCTTCCCTTTTGATGAATCATCGTATACAAAGCTACATAAAAACCGTGTCTGGTGAACTGCGAGATGACACCAGGAGACTAATCGCTGATGATCAAACGGTACAGAGACAAAAAGCTCCGTCAGCGATGTTGTGATTGATGCATCAGTGACAGCAGTCAGGACAGAGGAAGGGTTCGCACCCCGGGCAAAAACATCAGCTCTAGGAGCCTGAGAGGGAGACAGAGAGGAAGACATACAACATGATGGATAGAGGGACTCATTTCTAGTGGTGTTTCTCAATGTCATAAAAGGCCTACCATACTTATTCATCCTTAAAGGGCGGTCGGGTAGCCTAGTGGTAAAAGCGTTTGCTCATCACGCCGAAAACCCAGGTTTGATTCCCAACATGGGTACAATGTGTGAAACCCATTTCTGGTGTCCCCTGCCGTGATATTGCAGGAATATTGCTAAAAGCAGCGTAAAACCAAACTCACTCACTAACTATTCATCCTTTAACTGCCAGGCTGCTACAGGTGGATTCATCATCTCAACAGATATAACACAATAAACACTCTTGTCCATATCTAATGAACAATTCCAAGCAATCAGCCTTCAATCAATGATGGTATCTTGAAACAATCACAACCGATTTGATTTCATTTATTGACCTTATCTCAAAACAAGGCAATCCCAACCAATTTGACTTCATTCAGAGGCTATTTCAAAACAACCCAAATAATTGGACCGCGTGAAGGGATGGGTACACAAGTGTAACAGCCAGATAGTGACAATGTAATGGCTGTTTTATTCTTTATCCTATGTGCTGACAACTACTTCAACATGTCCAATACACAAACGATGATTCAGGTTGTATTCCGCTTAAACCAGATCTGTAGCAATGCTCAGGAACTCTTGCACTAGGACAGGCTTTAACAGATTAGAATGGTGCAGATGTCTTGTATCAATAAGGGGTGGTGGGGAAGCCTCCTGGTTGAAGTGTTGGCTCATCACGCCAAAGACTCGGGTTCGATTCCCCACATTAATACAATGTGTGAAGTCCATTTTCTGGTGTCCTCTGCCGTGATATTGCTGGAATATTGCTTAAAGCGGTGTAAAACCAGACTCACTCACTCACTCTTGTATCAAACAACCCAATTGATGGGTGTCACCATGACTGTGAAAGTCAAGAGAAGATCTTGCATACTTACTTGATATGACGTAAGCCCTCATGTCATCATCTAGCGATCGCATTTAGTAATTACACAGAGATGCTGAGCTATGGTCAACACGTCAGACTGTTCATCTATCCCGTGATACAAGACAAGATGAAACAAGCACCTGTTGAGGCTCGAGAAGTGTTGCCAGAGAAGCACTCATCCATGTAATGATGTAGACATCAGCATGTCATAGCAGGATTTGCATGTGTCAGGGGGTGTGGAGGGCTGCCAAACAGTGGCCTGTGACAAGTTGTCAATATGTAGCGTGATACTTCTGTTGTGATACAATGGACAACAAGTCATCATGATCATATATATATATATATATATTTGTACACACTGGTATCAACAACAGTAGGATATATATATCAAACTGTGGTTTTAAGAGATTTAACATAAAAATATTGCATTTTCTGCAACTGTTGAATTATCGAATGCCCTATTTCCTGATACGACTACAGGTCTCCCACAAAAACCAATGAAGATCAGGCTGCTGTGCTTTCTAAACAGTCTCCAAAGTCTGTGCCACCAGTATCACGCTCTCACTATCAGTACATACACTGAATTCCGGAAGCTTGGACACCCATGTTTCAGGGATACCCTAGACCAACTCTTAGCCTCTGAAAATATATACTTTGGATTTAAACAAGCACATGCAATTAAATTGAAAAGGAGCCCCTGAACCTGTGGAAAATCTAGACTTGCTTCTATGACAGGCTCTGTGATGCTAGGAAATGTATTCATTCATTCATTCATTCATTCATTCATTCATTCATTCATTCATTCATTCATTCATTCATTCATTCATTCATTCATTCATTCATTCATTCATTCATTCATTCATTCATTCATTCATTCATATCTTGATCACTGTCATACCAGAAATTGACATTGTATTTCTAGACTTATGTAGCTGCCCCGAGAGTGGAAGGTCTGTGGCTCGATCTTCTGCCGTGACAAAACAAAAGACGGTTAAAAGATGGTACTTGGCATTAAGGGAATAAAACAAGAACAAGATACTGTGTCTGAGGATATCAGTATTTAAACTGTGTCATGGTATTTCAGTGAACTAGCACTATAGAACCTGCATTACTCCACATGCATCTCCACACACACATACACATCAATGGATGTTGCTATATAAATGCTTTAATCTTGAACCCCATTTCACTCCTCACATAGTCAACCAATGCGTTTTCAATTTCAAGCTAGTTTATATCAGTCATATATCACCAGTACGTCAACAACCATTATACAACATTCCTCATCAGTGATATGTTGACAGAGTGACAGGAAGAAAATTATGTTTTCTCATGAAGTGAAATAACAATCTGATGGTGTTTATACTCTCATATTGACAATAGAAGCTATCAAATTCATTATTGACAACTCATTTATGACTGCCTACAGTCAGTGGCAGTAGTGAAATCCTGTACATAAGCTTCCTGTTGTTCCCAGTGACCCCCGAGTCTACTCTACACAAGCACATCTATAGTGATATGGTGTAGGAAACCTCACCAGAGAAAGCATTCTCCAGGAAATACTATCACCATACAGTTGCTAGGGGAGTGAGTCAGAGCTTGTCGCAAGGACTGTGCAATGTATACAACTGTATACAATGTATAGTATTGCTTACTATTTCCCTTGTAACACACACGTTTGAGGAGGATATATACAGACATATAACCTTTAGTCACAGGAGGATACGCAGATAGTGATTAGTATTCAAAGGTGCTGACTCATTAATATTCATGAGTTTCCTGAACATCAGCCTGACTTTCCAGTAATCCAAAGCTTTCTCCCGACTATGTGTGATGTTACGTAATCATCTCCAAAGTTATTTACTTAGCTAAACATCCAGGTTTTTTCTGAGTGATTGAGTGAGTTAATATGGTTCTATGCTGTGAGTTAATATTCCTGCAATGTCATTGTGGGAAACACCAAATAAGGCTTCACACATTTTACACATGTGGGGGATCTGAACCTGGGTGTTATGGGTTACGATTTAATATCAGATAAATCAAGAGGAAACTAAAATTATCTATTACCCTACCAATGTGAAATGTTTCAGAAACTAAAATCCGACCTTGGGACAGGATTACCTATTTATACAGTAATTGACTTTTGCCTATGTATTGATTAGTTAGCAGGTAGGTCAACATGTTAACTGATGGCAGGGCTTGAAAAGATTCTTAATCCCAACTTATCCTGCAGGGCAAGTAGATATTATTTTGTATACTCTGCAATATTTTCACTTGTCCTATTAAATCATTTTATGTTCTTGGTTAGTTATTCTCCTTTCCTGTTATTAATCTTTGAGTTAAGGGTATTTACGATTAGCAGTACAAAATAATTCACAATCACTGCCACCCACATTCATCTCCGCCGATTCAAAGTATTTCGGCCATGAACATTTAGTTTTCGTTGTTTACAGTCATACTGAGTTTTTTAAAAATATATTCATTTTTTGGGCCTGTTTGGTAATGAAATCATGTTTTTTCCAGCCAACCCCTCTATTCCCAATTGAAAACAGCCATAACCCTCACAAAATCATTCACTTTAGATTTGACATTTGAGAATCAGTAACTCATCGCTTACAACAAAAATAAATATAATTGCGCCCCTGTAATTAATAGTTTCGAAACCTGCAGCACAAACCCACCTTTTGTTTATTTCTTTAGCGGACAGTTGCCAAGTATGCCTTCTATTTATGATATAAGTGACACATAATTCGTTATTATCACTATGAATGTACGAGAAATAAAAACATACTTTCGGTTCAAAATTATCCTGCATATTTGATTGAAAACAGTTAGATGAATTGATACGATTGAAATAAAAATATCGCCCAGTAGGACGACTGTTGCTTTACATCTTCCTCGCCCTGCACATACTGCCACTCGTCAATACGATCCCCAAACCCATCCCACCGCCAACCCCTAATATATAGCGACCTATATGGCAGATGAAAGAGGATTATGATCTTTCAACCCTAAAGTGTGTAACCATTTGTTAGTCATCACACTCACCCTCCAGAGGGCGCTCTGAGGGATTTGCTAATTGTTGAACTAATGCCTAAGGCAAAATATTTATCAATCCAATCCAATTTTTTCCTTATCATTACTAATTAAATTTATTGAAATACTGCAAATAACTGTTTTTATTACTTTGTGTATTATTTTTATTTGCAATTATTGATTGCTTCTCTTTGCTGATTTGCAAAAAAGTAATACCTTCTGAGCCTTGTGCGTATCTTAATATCTTTTATGAAAATGATGGTTTAAAGGAGGGCACTTGCTACATCCACTACGGTAGGTACACCTGCCATCTGGACAATAAATCAATCGGCATCATAACAATATAAACATAACTCAGTACACAGGACCCTCTCGAGCATCCAGGCCAGTGCACATATAGTTTCAACACGCCCTTGAGGGGGGCCATAAACATGATAAAAGTCAGCACGTACATCCCTCCATCCCCAAGTCAAACACTTGAGCCCCCAGTCAGAACAAAGGTAGTGGGTGTGGCAGGCAGTCACAATGCTCACTAGCCTTGTGCCAGGCATTGCAGTGATGCACGATGTCAGATATTTCATCCACGCTCCCATATCCAGGCAGAGAAAGATTCTATTGTGTAAATAGGGCCTTTCAATGACACTTTTTAAAAATGAACCACTTCACAAATGTTAAGTTGTTTAGGCAATTTAAAAAAAATAATTTTAATCAATTTTCATTAAAAAAAAGCATATAAGTATTAGTTGGTATCAAGTCAACAAGTCAATCATGATCAAAGTGTTTGCCACACTGGATGCAGAAAGAACCTGCTGTAACCAATCATATTGACTTGAGTCGTGGTGGGTGAGATGGGTGTGGTGGTTGTTGGTATTAAAGTGGAGGGGTGGTGATTGGTGGGGTGGGGTGGGGTGGGGGTGGGGGAGAGAGGAGGGGGGGTGGGGGGGGGGGAGAGGAGGGGGGGAGGGATCAATATTGGGGTAGGAGATTTGTCCTGTTGCCTGTGAGAGTAATTTCAGGATGTAGTACATTCCTTATTGTCAAGTGTCGTTACGTGTGGCTAAACACAACATCCATTAGGTCCGCATCACCTAAAGGTAAACATGTAGCCAGACAGACCTGGTGTATCACCACTTGAATATCGCCTCCAACAAGAACTGCGGCTGACAGCTTGAAGTATACAGGATGTATAGGGGTGTTATCAGGAGGGGCTGGAATGTGGGGTGGGGGTGGGGGTGTGGGGGGGGTAAAAGTGTTGAATCATGATGGAGATAGGGAGGTGAAACAAGAGATGCCTGTTGAATGCAAGAGTCTGTTGTAGCTGCAGACCTTGGTGGATGTTGAACAGTTACTGTGACAAGCATACACAGCCTCTACTCTTGAAACAACAAGACATCGACAGACATGGTACAAATGCACTTGGAGGGGGTGGGGAGATGGGAGGGGACTCAGGTGGAAAGACGGGGTTGGGTAGGAAGGTGGGGTAGGAAGGTGGGGTAGGGGATGGGGTTGTGAGGGGAACAGGGTGGAAGATGGGAGAGGACTGGGGGTTGAGAAGGGGTAGGGAGTGGGTAGAAAGGGGGACTAGGGGGGATGAAGTTGGGAAGATAGGGTAGGGGATGGGTAGGGAGGATTGGGTCGGGTGGGGTAGGTCGGGAGGGGAGTAGGGTGGGGATGAGGACGGGAAGATGGGGTTGGGTGGGGTAGGTCGGGATGTGAGTAGGGTGGGGATAAGGGTGGAAGATAGGTTGGGGTGGGGTAGGTCGGGATGGGAGTAGGGTGGGGATGAGGGTGGGAAGATGGGGTTGGGTGGGGATGAGGGTGGAAGATGGGGTTGGGTGGGGTAGGTAGGGATGGGAGTAGGGTGGGGATGAGGGTGGGAAGATGGGGTTGGGTGGGGATGAGGGTGGAAGATGGGGTTGGGTGGGGTAGGTAGGGATGGGAGTAGGGTGGGGATGAGGGTGGGAAGATGGGGTTGGGTGGGGATGAGGGTGGAAGATGGGGTTGGGTGGGGTAGGTAGGGATGGGAGTAGGGTGGGGATGAGGGTGGGAAGATGGGGTTGGGTGGGGATGAGGGTGGAAGATGGGGTTGGGTGGGGTAGGTTGGGATGGGAGTAGGGTGGGGATGAGAGTGGGAAGATCTGGTTGGGTGGGGATGAGGGTGGAAGATGGGGTTGGGTGGGGTAGGTTGGTAGGGGAGAAGGGTGGGGATGAGAGGGGGAAGATAGGGTTGGGAGAGGGCAGGATCGAAGGGGAGTAGGGATTGGGTGGGGGCAGAACAGTAGGGAGATTGGACAAGGAAGAAGGACAACACCTGTAGACAAACATAACCCTGGATGCGGGCCACCCCATCCCCGAGCTGAGTGGCACCCTGATATGGTCGACACCCTACCTGCATATCTCCATCTCAACTGCGGACTCCTCTTGACAGGGACATGCATCTGTATCTGTGGCGTACCTAGCTTCATGCTGCTAGGTTTCCGTCACTACACAGACAGGAGGCTGCAGCGATCACTTACGGATGAAGTCAAGGGGAGCAGGTCACATCACTGTGTCAAGCTTGTCATGTGTCTCCCATGAGAGATAGTATGTTGCAACATTCACTGTCACTGTTAATCTAGTATTGCTGTATTTGAAATTGATTCAATTCCCCAGCAACACAGCAACTGCAGAGACACGCATACAATCTTCTCTCTATGAAGTGCTTTGAGCCAAATGTGCGGGATGACAAGTCAAAAAGACCCGGACTTTTACAGCAAGGATGTAGACACCAGTGACCTCACCTTGACTGCACCCTTTTCACAATAGTCATAGAAACAGCCCTTCAAATTCCTCACAATATTTATAAAGCTGCTCAGAAACAAGAATACAATGCCACGCTCTGCAGCTTCAATGCACAGTATGGCCCATTGAACTGCATCTCTGATTCAACGATGGATTTAGTCCGACTGAATGTTTCAAACGACTGCGTGAGAATTAAGTTTCCGTAACTGATGTGACGAGAGTGTAATCCAACATCTTCCCTTTGAAAAAAGTCAGGTTGTGAAATGACATTCCCACCTTTGTTGGTCAAACAGAGTTAGTGTATCATACATACCCCATAACATGTCTGTTCATCTAACCGTCTACAATGTGATGATGTCCATGGTCCCTCCGTACTTTACATATATTTTCACTTTTTTTTGTTATCTACGTTTCACTTGATCAACACCAGTGTATATATAAAATGGACGTCCACCTCATCAACTCATCCACAAATCCAAGTTTGAATCGTGTCAACCGAGTTCACTCCGTTTCTACAACCTGTACACAGTACAGTATACAATATATACAGTAAGATGCACGATATCCTGATCACACCTGTCAGTACATATGTCCAGTTTCTCAATATCAATCTTCCTTCAACTATATCTGCACCAAACCACAGTCCTTTCCTCGTTTCAATGCAAGTATCCAGTTTCTCAATGTCAATCTTCCATCAACTATGTCTATGCCAAGCCACAGTCCTCTGCTCGTTTTAGTGCAAGTGTCCAATTTCTCAACTGTGTCTATGGTGAAGTACAGTCCTCTCCTCATCCTCGTCCGGTAAACACGTCCAGTCTGTCCACCGTCTGACCCTCTGTCCTTTCCTCTGAGGATCCACACCGTCTGTGTCACCACCTACTCTGCCCCGAGCAATCTACACTTCTCCTCTCATCACTCGCGACATCCTCACGCATCAGACGCCTTCTGGCAGCTCCAGGCTGAAGGCAGTCATCATAAAGCGTTATCAGCGTGACAGCTGCAGAAGCAGCAGATACATATCCATGTCTCCAGCGACTTCCTTCACCAAGCAGAATCTGCCCCAGGGTGTCCTGTCGTGATGTGTGCGCTCCCCCCCGGCCCTAACAGCCTTGGCTCCATCATCCTAATTCATCATCTCCCCTCCTCATGCACCAGCGACAACTTGGGCCGCTGCGTCTAGATTATCGCCTGGTCTCTCTGTACAGGCACTTCCTGTCCCTGACACATGGTTCATACCCTCAGCATCGTAAACCCTACATCACCGTAACATACATCGCTGTCTGCAACACCAAACTGTCTGTTGCGTGTTTTGCCATGTTTGGCTTGAAACTTCCGTCAGGAGATGCATGCATCATAATTCTAAATGCACATACCACAGTAAAACACATCCTCCTGCATGAGCTCATCTCAATCTGCTGCTCACCTGGGCATCGCCACCAAGACAATGAATGTGTCACAAACAATAAAATTCCCATTGTCGTCTTCAACTGATATATAATTGCTTTTTCCTGTGTAAAATGTATTAAAACAAACCAGTAATTTATTAGGGGCAAGGAAGGGGGGAGGGGGGAGGGCGAGGGGGGAGGGGGCAGGTAGTCAAGAGTTTTTGATGCACTTACGTACTGAAAATAATACATGATGACCTTCTCCTCCCCGTGACATTGTTCAATTTTTTCAATAGCCTTCCTTTTCTAAAAAGACAAAATGCAAAAGCACTTCTTTTTTTATCATAAAATGTCCATTTTCACATGACCCTCTCCTAATATGGGTATTATATTTTTATGACCATGCCCTAAAGACTGTCAAAAATTCGGGGCGACCCTCTGACTCCACTCCCCATAACAAATAATCAGTCCCTTAGAAGAAGTTTTTTTTAAGACTACTTCATCCATTCACGAATACTTCATCTGACTATTTTCCTTCTCAGTTTTTCAGGAATTTATACTTTCTAAAGTTTTTGTTTTTTTCTATATGCAAGAATAGTATAGTCTCTTCATGGTGGTGTAATTGGTAGTTGTGTAGAGGCAGCCCAGATTACAAATACTGTTGTATACTGATCATGCTGGTAATGTAGTTGTGCGATGAGTTTGGTAGCATACATTAATAAATTGTATCTATTATTGTATCAGACCCGTGAAGATCCGGGGTAGAATAGGTCTTCAGCAACCCATGCTTGCCGTAAAAGGCGACTATGCTTGTCGTAAAAGGCGACTAACGGGGTCGGATGGTCAGGCTCCCCGACTTGGTTGATGCATGTCATCGATCCCAGTTGCGTGGATCGATGCTCATGATGTCAATCACTGGATTGTCTGGTCCAGACTCGATTACTTATACAGACCGCCGTCATATAGCTGGAATATTGCTGAGTGCGGCGTTAAACAACAAACCAACCAAACCAATATTATTGCATCAGTTATTCAAGCTCTTTCCTTCAGACAGCATGGATAGAGACCGACACAATCTGAAGATGTACTGATTCTCCCTGTTGGATAACGAATACATAAAACAAACACTGAAACACATTATCAAGTCAGACCTGTGACGATCCAAGTTGGAGTTGATATTCAGCAACCCATGATTGTTGTAAGAGGCAACTAACAGGATCAGGTAGTCAGCCTCGCTGACTTGAGTCATGCATGTCATCATATCCTAATAGTATAGATCGATGCTCAACTTGTCAATCACTGGATTATCTGGTCCAGACTGGATTATTTACAGCTCATATAGCTGGAATAGCATCAAGCAATTATCCAACAAACCAGCAAAACAAGAACTTATGAGGGTTCAATGCCATGCTTCAGAAAGACTGAGACATGAAGATCTGGGGTAGAATAGCTCTTCAGCAACCCATGCTTGCCGTAAAAGACGACTATGCTTGTCGTAAGAGGAGACCAATGGGATTGGGTGGTCAGGCTCACTGACTTGGCTGATGCATGTCATCATATCCAATTGCGTAGATCAGTGCTCATGATGTCAATCACTGGATTGTCTGGTCCAGACTCGACTTATTTACAGACTGCATTCACATAGCTGGAATAATGCTGAGCGCGGCATTAAACAACAAACAAATAAATAAACAAACCACTCCCTATGAAATCAGAAAACTGACAACTAGGTTCCAAACTCATTGAGCACCACCGAGAAGCTTCTGATGTTGATCAATACAAAGGTACTATGCTGAGTACACACAGTGACATGAAACACCCTCTAATGTTGTTTACACATAAAACAATACAAACATTGAAGAATCTAATCATAAATCTATTAAATCCATAACTCAATCAAGCCTAATACCAAACCACCTTAAAAACAAATAATCTTCACCTTTCCCCTTCCTTGTAAACTTACTATTTTCATAAATAAACAATGAATACATTCATCATGGAAGACTTAATCAAAACAACAGTTACCGGCATGGATCTATATTTACATTCAATAAGTCCCTTGAATCAAGGAAGTAAAACACTCATTGTCTAATCTTATCTTGATGACCTCCAAGCTTTGATCAGCTGACCGGACTCAATACCCTTGGGTCCTCTCTGGCCAGGATTACCACATTGTTATGATCTGCTGGATGCCTGGGGAACACCATGAGGGGCAATCACTATGTCAACATAAATGAGTGCAAACTATACTACTCAAAAGAAGTTAAGAACACCCAATTTTCCATATTACTGCAGTTTATCAATCATGTCATGACAGTTTAATTATAGTCATATGAATGTGTTTTGAAACTCTTGAGTGGTATATATAAAATACAGGTTTACATAACTTATTTCTATAATTAGAGTTTAGAAATGCATCTCAATCCAATACTTCCTGCCACGCCCATCAAATTTGATGTAGTTTCCTTCTTAGTATTGAGACCAAGTAATCTTATTATCCATTCATGTTTGTTCATTAAGTCAATAATCTTTATCGGGTGTCCCCCGCAGTGATATTGCTGGAATTTTGCTGAAAGCAGCGTGAAACCCAACTCACTCACTCACTCACTAATCTTTCATCACTGAATACATCTGGACCACCTGGGATATCTCCACCTCATTGTTGCCGCACGCAGGCACGCACTCACGCACTATGTAAGTGCAATAATCTTGGACGTTAAACCCCATCTCACCTTACCTCTCCCTCCATCCATCTCCTTTCCCTCGTCTGTACCATGCAACAATCAGTAGAGATACCGGTTGTGAATGATGCTCACATAAGTGACCCCAACTTCCTTGTTGAGTCATCTTTATCAATTTATCATATCTTCATCTTTTTACAGCCAGCCAGTCCCTGGTCAGAACACATTCCTGTAGCCTCTGTTACAGATCCCTGAGTACATATTTCATAAAACAATCACATCCATTCTATTTGCAACCCCTTGTCTGCTCTGCCCCTTACACTAGTCCATACCCATCCCCTTGCCAGCTCTAGCAGTCTATACCCATCCCCTTGCCAGCTCTAGCAGTCTATACTCATCCCCTCTTCAGCTCTAGCAGTCTATACTCATCCCCTTGCCAGCTCTAGCAGTCTATTCTCATCCTCTTGCCACCTCTAGCAGTCTATACTCATCCCCTTGCCAGCTCTAGCAGTCTATACTCATCCCCTTGCCAGCTCTAGCAGTCTATACTCATCCCTTCTTCAGCTCTAGCAGTCTATACTCATCCCCTTGCCAGCTCTAGCAGTCTATTCTCGTCCCCTTGCCAGCTCTAGCAGTCCATTCTCATCCCCTTGCCAGCTCTAGCAGTCTATACTCATCCCCTCTTCAGCTCTAGCAGTCTATACTCATCCCCTCTTCAGCTCAAGCAGTCTATACTCATCCCCTTGCCAGCTCTAGCAGTCTATACTCATCCCCTTGCCAGCTCTAGCAGTCTATACTCATCCCCTTGCCAGCTCTAGCAGTCTATTCCCATCCCCTTGCCAGCTCTAGCAGTCTATTCTCATCCCCTCTTCAGCTCTAGCAGTCTATTCCCATCCCCTTGCCAGCTCTAGCAGTCTATTCTCATCCCCTCTTCAGCTCTAGCAGTCTATTCTCATCCCCTTGCCAGCTCTAGCAGTCTATTCTCATCCCCTCTTCAGCTCTAGCAGTCTATTCTCATCCCCTTGCCAGCTCTAGCAGTCTATACTCATCCCCTTGCCAGCTCTAGCAGTCTATTCTCATCCCCTCTTCAGCTCTTGCAGTCTATACCCATCCCCTCTTCAGCTCTAGCAGTCTATTGTCATCCCCTCTTCAGCTCTAGCCGTCTATACTCATCCCCTCTTCAGCTCTAGCAGTCTATTGTCATCCCCTCTTCAGCTCTAGCCGTCTATACTCATCCCCTTGCCAGCTCTAGCAGTCTATACTCATCCCCTCTTCAGCTCTAGCAGTCTATACTCATCCCCTTGCCAGCTCTAGCAGTCTATACTCATCCCCTCTCCAGCTCTAGCTGTCTATTCTCATCCCCTCTTCAGCTCTAGCAGTCTATTCTCATCCCCTTGCCAGCTCTAGCAGTCTATTCTCATCCCCTCTTCAGCTCTAGCAGCCTATACTCATCCCCTCTTCAGCTCTAGCAGTCTATTCACATCCCCTTGCCAGCTCTAGCAGTCTATACTCATCCCCTTGCCAGCTCTAGCAGTCTATGCTCATCCCCTTGCCAGCTCTAGCAGTCTATACTCATCCCCTCTTCAGCTCTAGCAGTCTATACTCATCCCCTTGCCAGCTCTAGCAGTCTATTCCCATCCCCTTGCCAGCTCTAGCAGTCTATACTCATCCCCTCTTCAGCTCTAGCAGTCTACACTCATCCCCTCTTCAGCTCTAGCTGTCTATACTCATCCCCTTGCCAGCTCTAGCAGTCTATTCTCATCCCCTCTTCAGCTCTAGCAGTCTATACTCATCCCCTTGCCAGCTCTAGCAGTCTATACCGATTCCCCTCTTCAGCTCTAGCAGTCTATTCTCATCCCCTCTTCAGCTCTAGCAGTCTATACTCATCCCCTCTCCAGCTCTAGCAGTCTATACTCATCCCCTTGCCAGCTCTAGCAGTCTATACTCATCCCCTTCTCAGCTCTAGCAGCCTATACTCATCCCCTTGCCAGCTCTAGCAGTCTACTCTCATCCCCTCTTCAGCTCTAGCAGTCTATTCTCATCCCCTCTCCAGCTCTAGCTGTCTATTCTCATCCCCTTGCCAGCTCTAGCAGTCTATTCTCATCCCCTTGCCAGCTCTAGCAGCCTATACTCATCACCTTGCCAGCTCTAGCAGTCTATACTATCCCCTTGCCAGCTCTAGCAGTCTATACTCATCCCCTCTTCAGCTCTAGCAGTCTATTCTCATCCCCTCTTCAGCTCTAGCAGTCTATTCTCACCCCCTCTTCAGCTCTAGCAGTCTATACTCATCCCCTCTTGAGCTCTAGCTGTCTATTCTCATCCCCTTGCCAGCTCTAGCAGTCTATTCTCATCCCCTTGCCAGCTCTAGCAGTCTATTCTCATCCCCTTGCCAGCTCTAGCAGTCTATACTCATCCCCTTGCCAGCTCTAGCTCTCTATTCTCATCCCCTTGCCAGCTCTAGCAGTCTATTCTCATCCCCTCTCCAGCTCTAGCAGTCTATACTCATCCCCTCTCCAGCTCTAGCAGTCTATACTCATCCCCTCTTCAGCTCTAGCAGTCTATACTCATCCCCTCTTCAGCTCTAGCAGTCTATACTCATCCCCTCTCGAGCTCTGGCTGTCTATACTCATCCCCTTGCCAGCTCTAGCAGTCTATTCTAATCCCCTCTTTAGCTCTAGCAGTCTATTCTCATAGAATTTCTGGGCTCGAGCCTAGCCAGTGGCTTTTACGAGTTATGTCCCTTCTATGTCCCTCCTATTGACCAATCAGATTCCACTTCTCATAACACTTGCATCTGCTTTAAACAAAATGGTGGTGCCCCATCAGCATGATCTGATTGATAATCAAGATCTATGTTGTAATAAACATTATAAAACGGGTCTTACTTCACCAAGTGCATCAAATCATGGGAGTACCTTGATTAAAAACATGTAAAGATTTGGAAAATATCTGTTGATGCCAAGTTTGAGTTACACATGCTTTGCAAATCCTACAATCCATCGAAATCTGCATAGCATTTTATGAAACAGATGTCGATTTCATGAGATGATTTTGATTGGACTGTGCATAGACTCTAAGTCCAGCCAAAATATAACTCCATAATTCTGAATTAGGAGCATTGGGGGTTTCTTTATTACTTGTACTTAACCTTACATACATTTGATTTATTTCAGGACAGCATGTTAGTCTAACACCTCTAATGCTTCAACAATTCACCACTCATATCTGTCTCACAAGGGCGACACAGGGGCGGTCGGGTAGCCTAGTGGTTAAAGCGTTCGCTCGTCATGCCGAAGACCCGGGTTCGAATCCCGACATGGGTACAATGTGTGAAGCCCATTTCTGGTGTCCCCCGCCGTGATATTGCTGGAATATTGCTAAAAGCGGCGTAAAACCATATTCACTCACTCACAAGGGCGACATTACCCAAAACGAGCTGACATCACACCCATTCAGTATTCACCACTCATATCTGTCTCACAAGGGCGACATTACCCAAAACGAGCTGACATCACACCTATTCAGTCTCCCTCCCCTGACCAAAACTACGAAGAAGTGAACCAGTCCAAACTGTCACATTGAGACTGACTAGGTCATAGTTCCTCAAGGCAGCCAAGAGGATTAAGACATACAGAGCTAGTCCCAGTGTTGTCAGTACTCAGTCATAGCCTCCATCCACCATCCCAGGCTTAAAGTGGGCTCGGTTCAGTTGCATGGTGCCAATTTTCATTACAGTGAGTGAATATTGCTTAACGCCGCATCAGCAATTTTGCAGCTCTTCGCGGCGAAAATTTTCATTACAGGACTCCATGTTGTAATTAAAGCCGTGTATGCAACTGGGACATTGTCTCTTTGTTATTAGAAAGATCACCAATTGTTAGGTTGATATACATTGAAGAGTTTGAATACAGAGATGTGTAAACAACTGCATCCATCTTGCTAGGACTGTCAATTTGCCTGAGTGTAGTCCCCCTTTAAAACAATTACAGCCTTAAATGTCTCCTAGTTGAACAGAGCCTAAGAATGGTTAAACCTGGTTCTCCCTCCCATTACTTATTTATCAGTACCTGAATTTACCAGAGCCCAAAGCTGTCCAAATGTACACTTGACCAGGCCTAAAGATACCAGCCACCTAGCCTTCCATCACATCCTCAAAGAGCATCCCACTGCAGACCAGACTGTACCCAAACCCCAGACTGCCTGACCAGATCATAGTTAAGCAAGACACGACTCCCCTTCCCTTCCCCCTCCCCAACCCCTCCCCCTCTCATCTATCCATCCATCTTCATTTGTCGTGTCTAGTCTCGCCTGAGTGGCCACTAGGTGGCAGGGTGCATCTCTGCCATCTTGTAACTCACACTTGAGATGCTAACGGAGAAGGGCACACCGGGAGAAGCAAGATGCCTTCTCTGCCTCCATGCTGCACGCAAACAAAGATCAGAATCTCGGCTTCCCGGACCTCCCAGGGTGGCTATTTGTCAAGAAGGGAAATGTAGAATTCCTCTCGGATAAATTATAGATTGAAGAAGTGCATTTTGTTTATACGGATCAGAAAGCCATTAACCTTACCGTCTATGTGTGACGCTGGTAAATGAAAATTTAATGCTTTTACAAAATTGAATAACAGTCTGTACACATATTCAGCATGGTATCCTTGCAAAAACATTTTCTTCATCTTATTCAGGAGGAAGTGGTGCATAGAACAAAGAAATCTCTTAGTAAATAGAACACAATTTAATTAAATCATCATTCGTGTTCAGTGAATAACTGATTGGACTATTGAATATAATTGTTCAGCAGGATTATGGCCAAAATGAAACCACTTTCCAACAAAATTAAAATAAGAAACTATTATCCTTTCTGCAAAATTTGCGTGCCTAACATTCCTCATATTCATGTCCTCATATTTTCATTACACAACAATAAAAGAGTTTATAATAAGCCTACATAATTAAATCCAACTGCAGTGCAAGGACAGAGAGCCAGACAGGAGAATGTGACAAGATGACAAAATTAAATACTGTTTTGTGACATATTTTTGTTTATATTAGAAACATGACATCACTGTTTTAACCCAATGCAAGATATTTGACATTCTGTATGACAGGCTACTTCATACTCATACAACAGTGTTCCTCCTTTGTCTCATTTCTCCATTTCAAAGCTTGATCTGTTCAATAATGACAAGAATGCAGATGTATGTTTTAAACAAACTGCACACCCACCTTCATTGAAACTCAACCTTTGAAATACGGCCGAGCTTTTTTGCTGAAGAAATCATCCCTAAGATAACGCCATAATTGCTGTCAGGCATGACAGGAGGGACATACAGATAGCATGATACAAGTTAAATAATACGCAGGGATTTGTGATTTACTGATAACAACCAACAGAAGACCACCTTGATTAAAATGGGAATCATGAAACATCTAGCTGTGACTCGAAAAACCCATCTTTTTGTTGCCGTGTACACAGCCCGGGCAGTAAAAACTTTATTCACCGAGCTGTGCTTTATATGAAAAGTCCCGTTACTTTTGTCAATGGGGAAATAAACCGCGAAGAAAACATCTTTGTTGTGGCGGTATTTATAGTGATTTCATGTTGAGGCTGGCTTTCTCATCGATGTAACTGCTACCCGGCTAACGGATCGCATTGTGCTCGCTGAAGCAAAACCGGCTTCCGTGGCCATGGAAAGATTATCTGCCCTGGGTAGAATGCAGCTCCCAGCCCTAATTGCCGTCATCATGGCTCGTCAGGGTGCTAGCACACACCACACATGCATGTGTATGCGATGAACCCCACTACGGCTTTGTTCCGCCAAACAACTGCCTCCTTAAGTTGGGGCACCTCCATCTATAGTCCGCCTTTCATTACCGTCTATTGAACATTTGCCAATGCTGCTTGGAGACTCTGATAACAAGCCATCCCATGACAAAGAACGGTGTATGTAATATATTGTGTGCGGTTAATCTTTGCTGATGGACATGGTAAAATCCTCTCAGCCGTCTTGTATAAGCTAAGGCCTACCCGTCAGCCGTTTGCCAATATGCGTTGTGTTGGCGGGTAGACTTTCACGAGCCCTAATCTCACGGTTCTAGATACAGCCTAGCATGTCTGGTTCTGACATCTTCCAAACAGGGTATTAAGTTCTTATCTCCCGGGTTCTCGCTGCCCTGCCATTTGTCTTAGTGACTGCTTCATATCGCGATGATATATCTCTACACACTTGTTTCTTCACAGGCTGAGTAATGAGGAACAATGGACATTCGAAAACTTAATAAAGTTTCTATATCATGCTTCAGAATAAAGATGGTGGATGGGGAAAACGGATCGCATGTGAACATATGATTTAAGACATGAGTGGGCGGACATTCAAGGGTGGGACTAAATAATTAATTTATTTGCTTTACAAATATGTTAATCATGGCTTGAACTGCAAAGGAAAATATCAACAGAAGCTTTTATTAGTGGTGGAAAATTTTGCTTGTGACATCAGGGAGACTGGCCTTATAGTCATTGTCTACTTCTTTACTGTTCCAGAGTATAAACTGTTAGGCCACTTTCACCTAGTTCTAATATTCACAGTCAAATAGCCACATGAAAAAGATTATCAACCTCGTTATCATTTGGGAAACTCTGAATATTCAGGCAGTGGATGTATGTGTGACTGATTATAATGTATTTCTTGGAAATAAAAATGATACAAACAATATAGAAGAAGAATTGAAAGAAATGTAATGTGGAATGTTTTCAAAGCTACTAACCTCCCCACTATCCTCCACCCTTTTCTATAACCCCAACCAAAACCCGTCCGTCCCCTTCGGTCACACGCCCTATTTCTATCACCCCCATCACCCCCTTCTATCATCCCAAATTTCACATTCTATCACTACCACCCCCCTCCATTTCTATCACCCCCAACTCCATCACCCCTCCATTTCTATCACCCCCACCATTTTCTATCATCCAACACCCCCCCCCTCTTCTGTCACACCTACCCCTTCTATCATCCAACACCCACCCTTTTCTGTCACACCTACCCCTTCTATCATCCAACCCTACACCTCTTCATTTCTATCATCAGCACCCCTTTTTATTGTCTAACCCCTACCTCTCTATCATCCCAATCCCACCCCTTCTATAGTCCCACCCCCACCCTCTTCTATCATCCCAACCGCCACCCCTTCTATAGTCCCACCCCCACCCTCTTCTATCATCCCAACCCCCACCCCTTCTATAGTCCCACCCCCACCCTCTTCTATCATCCCAACCCCCACCCCTTCTATAGTCCCACCCCCACCCTCTTCTATCATTCCAACCCCCACCCCCTTCTATTGTCCCCCCATCCCCCCCCCCCCTTCTTCTATCATTCCAACTCCCAACCTACATTTCTATGACCCCGCCCCAACCTCCTCCCCTCCAGGCCCTTTTATCCCCAACTTTGGACAAAGATGGCAGCCATGTAGAACACGCACCCCTACCCTGAATGAGACAGAGGATCAAGTGTACTGTATGGCTCATGGACAGATTACATTTATCATATGTGAGCATTGTACCCTCACATCCTGAAATGGTCTTAGCTATGGGTTACCAAATGTCAGTTGCCTGATTATAAGGCTCAGCTCTGGGAGATGTCCAGGCACGTTGGTCCCTGGTCCCCCATCCCAATCTAAACTACCTAGTTATGTGAGGCTATAGCTAAAGATGTATTGAACTAGCAATATTTGCCCAGCTAGGTCCCGCAATAAATACATTCTCCCATCGCCCACCAAGCTTGCAGTCAACACAAGCACCGGTAAATAAAACCTGATCAAACACCCCACTCTAATAAAATCAGAGCTGACAGTAAGTTAAACTTGAAACTGCATCCTGCATACCTGTTGCTAAGATACTCGACAAACACAAAACAATTTTCACACAACCCTTTCTTGCTTCATACACATGCTGGAAAGCCATCATAAATCGTCCAGCCCGCTCTGTGCTGGATAACTGTGACCCTGACGCTTAAAAATCGCAGCCATCATTATTCAAAATCGATTGATATGGTTTTTTTAAGCTGAGGGGTATCTAACGTGTAGTAAGCATTGATTCTGGATTGAACTTGTGACCCACGCTTTTCGGTGGTGCAATTCTGGCTGGATGATACGATAACGTACATGATGTTTGAGGACAGACAGAGGACACAGGAGGACATATCAACGACAAGGCAGTCATGGACGAATATTAGATGAAAGAAGCTTCACCCCACATTACTCGCTTTCCATTCAACACACAAGAGGATACGTTAGTCATTTGTGCCTCAAACAGCAATGCGTAACTGCATTGACAAAACTCGCCGAGGAATATGTACAGACAATTGTGTTGTATAGCATGAATAAACATGATAAATGGAGAATAAACATATATCATCCATTGAATATTGGAGTGCAGCTATCTTATTGTATGGAGTATCAGTTGCCACCAACATTTCTTTGTACTTCTCCACAAGGAGGTGTCCCAACAATGATGACTTTACGAGACGCGCTATTTTTTTATTATTTAATGGCTTTTGACATGTTGGTTTTGATTAGTTTAAACATGCTACGCATGCGTTTATATCCAACGCGGCTGAAGTAGCTATATATATAAGATGAGCACTAATTATCTGTAAGTATTAACCATGTATTAATTTCCCTATATTCAACTTTATCCATAAAGGCTCAGACTAAAAGTGGCAAACTACAGTGAGTGAGTGAGTGAGTGAGTGAGTGAGTGAGTGAGTGAGTGAGTGAGTGAGTGAGTGAGTGAGTGAGTGAGTGAGTGAGTGAGTGAGTGAGTGAGTGAGTGAGTGAGTGAGTGAGTGAGTGGTACTTAACGCCACTTTTAGCAATATTCCAGCAATAACATCGGAGGATACCAGATATGGGCTTCACACATTGTACCCGGGAACATAAACAGCGAGACCATGTTAATGTGGACAGAATTCCCAGAGAACCAGGATTCAGACCCAGGCTCACTGTATGCTTACATCAAGGAGAAAACAGGGGCACACACCATTTTCACAACCCAGACTTTGATGCAAAAGAAACCAGTTGCAAGAGAGAGAATTTTTGCATGTCACCTTCTTTATGATGAGGAACACCAGTTCGGAGTACATGCATACATCATCAGGTGAATGAATGTTTGGGTGTACAGGGCAGATATACATCCAAAAAGAAGGAAAGTTATAACACAACAAAGGTGGAAATATTAACAAGCGAAGCCAACAGTTAATTAGCACTGATTGGTGATTAGCAAGGGACAAATAGAAGCCAGGAGTTAATTAGAACAAAGGCCAAATAGAAGGCCTTCTATTAATCATAAAATGCTCATGAACTAATTTAACTGTCCCAGACCTTTTTCTATTTTGTTTGGCTTTATCTGTGATTATAAAAAATAAAACTAATAAATTGACTTATGGAAAAATATGACCCAGGTTGACATTAGGATTTATATTCTCTACCCGATTAACTGATGAAACTACTGTGGTGAAGATGTGGAGGTGTATATGGACAACAGTCCCCATCAACAATCATGTGCTCATGTCACTGCACTTAATGTTTTGTGACCAAAGTCCATATGTAGACCCAGTCTGACGTGTGTGGGTGCAGCTTGCACATTCTCTCAACCTGGGCTCGGCCTGTGTGCAGCTAGAGTACCCTGAATCCATAATCACCCTCCATCAATCTACCACACTATAGTCCCTAGCAACCAACTGCCACACTATAGTCCCTAGCAACCAGCATAATGTGCAGCCCACAGTAACACCGACCACGAGGCGGTGACAAGCTGGCTGGCAGGCGGGCGAGTCTCCCCTCCCGATGGTACAGCAAGTCACTTCACGTACATCAGGGGCATTGTGGGAAGAGGACGGGAGTGAGGGGGCTTAGTTGTAGGGTACTACATGCACGAACCACTTCACCGGCTCTCAGCTGATAACACTACATGGTGTTCCCTGATAATTGATTAACATATACAGCGATGGAAACTAACAGTTTTAGACCACTCGTCCTTATAATGATAACATATAGCAAAACCCTAAAAAGGACAAATTTCTACTAGTCCTAATGACACCTTAACTATTGGGCAGTTTGGCAAGGACAATATGACTCAATAAGCGCCAATTTGTAATGCTGATATATTCATTTCAAACAATTGTAGAACAGACAATTGGTACATATATTAAATGTATTGGAAAAATATTTGACAAAAATAAATGTACTGGAAAAATATTTGACAAATATAAATGTACTGGAAAAATATTTTACAAAACTAAAAAAGATATAATCTAAGATAGAAGATATACCTTGTGTAAAGGATAAATGAATCATTCAGAATGTAAAATAACAATACTGTTGAATGCTCAAGTGAAACCTTGTTTTGAAGTTCAAGGGACTATGGAAAATGTCTTGAGACCAGCTGTGGGTAGACATTGTGGAGTTACTGAGATTATACAGTGACATCATCTCAAACAACATCTTGAATTAAAGGAGTTCCACTTAACGAGATTTCACTGTATATTATTTCTCACAACATTTTGATTATACTGCAATGCTCTACGTTAATTTGTCCCGGAAGGTTTATGAATTATTTCAGACAGCATCAGCAGGGATACATTGAGGCAATATTGACACTAAAAATGGTTGACTTCAGAAAACAGTGTTCAATAGACTGTATTAATCAATGGCATCAATATACCTGATTTGATGTCAAAGCGACTCACAGGGCAGAATGGAAGTAGATCCATATTTGTTGTTATTACAGAATACATTCATCCTTCTGTACAAGTGACAGAGGCTGCCTTGATCCTGGGCCTGCCATCACTAAGAGTGAGTGAGTGAGTATGGTTTTACGCCGATTTTAGCAATATTCCAGCAATATCATGGCGGGGGACACCAGAAATGGGCTTCACACATTGTAACCATGTCGGGAATCGAACCCGGGTCTTTGGCACGACGAGCGAACGCCTTAACCACTAGGCTACCCGACCACCCCGCCATCACTAAGATGCAAAGGCAATCTTAAACTACCTCTCGTTCAGACAAAACTGAAGGAGTGAGGGAGTTGGGTCTTACTCGTCTTTTTGCAATATTACCATCACATCACGTAGGGCTGGGACGGGTAACTTGCGTACTCGGGTCAGGTAGGTACTGAATAGGACCCGGGTACCCACAAGACTACCCGGACCCATGGTTAGTCACGTGATATATTGTTTCATGACAAAAATTCACAATATAACTACATGGTGACACGACAATTTAAGTCTCGAATGTTCGCATTTCTTCATGACTATGAACATGTTCCTTCTGACTTATATATGTTTGAACAAAGCTAAAACGTCAGTCAACTTCAGTGTATGCATGACCACATCGTTTTATACGTACGTGTATCTAAATACCTTCTGCCAGGGCTACTGTCAAACTATTCCCAATTGGACATTTTGTATCTATCTCTTGACACCAACAGCCGGTACCCGGGTAGGGTCGGGTAATAGGGGTGTGGGTACCCGGATAGTAAAATTGGACTCTAACAGGTCCAAGCCCTAACATCATGGTAGTTTCTGTAAATATAAAACTGTCTCTAGTTCTATAACTGCTGAAAATGGGCTTCACACATTGTACTCATAGGGAATCAAACCTATGGTGTGAGGAGCAAATGCCGACTTGGGAGTGGAAAAACAATTAAGAATTCTTTTTCAGAATGAGCCATCTAGTATGGTAGGATGTAGTTCCTGAAACAAAGCTTTTTTGTATTATGTCCTCACTCCCGCCAAACAGCTATCCTTATCTATGAAACTATGATACTTAAACCTTAAGTGTTTGTCAGCCACAAAAAAGGAATACTTGGTTCTGGTTACATGCTAGAAAGATTGGAAAAACATTTTCTCTTAAAAAATCATAACAGTAAAAGCTAGTGAACTCCCAACTACTTGAACTCACTGTAACTCTGTAAGACACTGTGTGCAGGTGTGATTGTTGTTTGACACCTCACACAGCACTATTCCAGCTGTATGATGGCAGCCTGTAAATAATCAAGTCTGGGCCCAACAATCAAGTGACTGATATCGTGAGCAATGCTGTCAGGGTACAATGACACGCCGTCAACCACGTCCCCGAGCCTGACCAACCGATTTCTTTGGTCGCCTCTTACGACAAGCATAGTGGCCTCTTATGACAAGCATAGTGGCCTCTTATGACAAGCATAGTGGCCTCTTACGACAAGCATAGTGGCCTCTTACGACAAGCATAGTGGCCTCTTACGACAAGCATAGTGGCCGCTTACGACAAGCATAGTGGCCTCTTATGACAAGCATAGTGGCCTCTTATGACAAGCATAGTGGCCGCTTACGACAAGCATAGTGGCCTCTTATGACAAGCATAGTGGCCTCTTACGACAAGCAGAATGGCCGCTTACGACAAGCATAGTGGCCTGGCCTCTTACGACAAGCAGAGAGGCCTCTTATGACAAGCATAGTGGCCTCTTACGACAAGCATAGTGGCCTCTTACGACAAACATAGTGGCCGCTTACGACAAGCATAGTGGCCTCTTACGACATGCATAGTGGCCTCTTACGACAACCTAATGGCCTCTTATGACAAGCATAGTGGCCTCTTACGACAAGCATAGTGGCCTCTTACGACAAGCAGAATGGCCGCTTACGACAAGCAGAGTGGCCTCTTATGACAAGCATAGTGGCCTCTTACGACAAGCATAGTGGCCTCTTACGACAAACATAGTGGCCGCTTACGACAAGCATAGTGGCCTCTTACGACATGCATAGTGGCCTCTTACGACAAGCATAGTGGCCTCTTACGACAAGCATAGTCGCCTCTTACGACAAGCATAGTCGCTTTTCCCAACAAATTAGGTTGCTGGGGACAAATTCCAACCCAGAAACCCCTGTGAGTCTAAAGACATTGTAACAATATGAGACTGATGAGACTCCTTCAGCCATCTGCTATAACACCAGCATCCAGCCCATCAGGAACTACTGACAGCTCCATACAGAAGAAGTTTTATTCAATCATCCACAAGATTTCGAAACAACACTCCTGTGAAAATATGGATTTGAAGTGGTCTTCACCAACCCATGCTTGTAATAAGAGACATCTAACTGGATTGGTTGGTCAGATTCGCTAAATTGGTAGATGCATGTCATCGCATCCCAATACCGTAGATGGATCCCCATGTCAACCCCTAGATTGTTAGGTCCTGACTTGATTGTTTACAGATGGCCATCATATAGCTAGAACATTGCTGAGTGCGGCTTTAAACAAGAAACAGACATCTAACAACCCCGGTTCAATGCTTCACCGACTGATTGTTTACAGATGGCCATCATATAGCTAGAACATTGCTGAGTGCGGCTTTAAACAAGAAACAGACATCTAACAACCCCGGTTCAATGCTTCACCGACTGATTGTTTACAGAGGCCATCATATAGCTAGAACATTGCTGAGTGCGCCTTTAAACAAGAA
Source organism: Haliotis rufescens (assembly GCF_023055435.1). Taxonomy (NCBI): domain Eukaryota; kingdom Metazoa; phylum Mollusca; class Gastropoda; order Lepetellida; family Haliotidae; genus Haliotis; species Haliotis rufescens. The sequence continues at coordinate 543,398 of NW_025963857.1, forward strand.
ACAGACATCTAACAACCCCGGTTCAATGCTTCACCGACTGATTGTTTATAGAGGCCATCATATAGCTAGAACATTGCTGAGTGCGGCTTTAAACAAGAAACAGACATCTAACAACCCCGGTTCAATGCTTCACCGACTGATTGTTTACAGAGGCCATCATATAGCTAGAACATTGCTGAGTGCGCCTTTAAACAAGAAACAGACATCTAACAACCCCGGTTCAATGCTTCACCGACTGATTGTTTACAGAGGCCATCATATAGCTAGAACATTGCTGAGTGCGGCTTTAAACAAGAAACAGACATCTAACAACCCCGGTTCAATGCTTCACCGACTGATTGTTTACAGAGGCCATCATATAGCTAGAACATTGCTGAGTGCGCCTTTAAACAAGAAACAGACATCTAACAACCCCGGTTCAATGCTTCACCGACTGATTGTTTACAGAGGCCATCATATAGCTAGAACATTGCTGAGTGCGGCTTTAAACAAGAAACAGACATCTAACAACCCCGGTTCAATGCTTCACCGACTGATTGTTTATCTGAGCAATGGTTCACCTGGGATTAAGTGAGAAGTGTTGGGATAGTCAAGGAGGATTTATTTTATGTGCATCAATAAAATGTTTAGGTTGGCAAAACTTGGTAACCCAGAAACGAACAACTTTTTTTAAGACCTTCTCAAAAAAAGCAGTGACAAGGATGATTTTGCACAATCATCACTTTCACATGGTTTTCAGTCAGCTTTACATGTTTTAATAACCATGGTAACCATCCCAAGCTGTGGATACTGACTGGAAACAAAATGCAATATTAGTTTCTTTTCTCTTTCTGTTTAATTTGAAACAGGGAATGGAGAATGGCAAATGAACAGTGGTATAAGGGGATAGTGACTGTGGGTATGGTTTTACGCCGCTTTTAGCAATATTCCAGTAATATCACAGTGGGGGACACCAGAAATGGGCTTTGCACATTGTACCTGTGTCGGGAATCGAACCCGGGTCTTCAGCGTAACGAGCGAATGCTTTAACCACTAGGCTACCTGACCGCCCCTATAAGGGGATAGAAAACAAACACCACAAACAGAATAATTCAATGATTAGTTGATTGTGATTCACCAATCATAAATTTCTAGATTCTAACCAATTCATATATATCCTGAAATTGAGAATTTAGGGCATACTATGCAAGTCAAAATGAAGTTAAAGAACCCAAATGTTTCATATGACACGACAGATTTTAACAGTCAAATAAAAAAATTGGGAGGATTTAATGATTGATCAAAAAGAAAATTCTGCGGTAAGTAAAATTTTCTGCAAATCTTTACATGATTATGGAACTGACTAGGATACCCCACTATCCCCATACAAAATAGAAATCTTTCACAAGATATACTGGATGTTCTGAGAAATAGTGTTGTGTGTTAAAAATATTGTTTGCTCTTCATTCCTAAAAATTTATTTTATGCCTTCGGTGCTGACTAAAAATATTATTTATCTCAAACAAAAATTGCAAGGGCCAAACGAGAACAATAAACAGTGGGTTTCTAGGTTGTGACGTATTTGTACATCTTCAGTAGCTAAACTGATACATGCATCTGTGGTTTTGTATCCTCCATGAGGAGAAAGGCTATGAGAGTCTGTGTTATCTATGCTGATTCCCCTTTAATATAGGGCCAGAGTGTTGTTGATGGGGTAAAAAACATACAGTCAAAGCCCTCCTTAATGAGGTCTCCCTATCAGCTGTCTTAAATATACATCCAATAAACATTGCGTATATGAACGTAATTTATGAAAACATTGTAATGTCAAGTTGGTGAACTGGTGCCTCCTAGCACCTGACAGTAATTTAAACATCATGACAATGAGTGAGTGAGTGAGTGAGTGAGTGAGTTGGATATTAAATGCTGCAAGCGAATTGCATCGCCTTAGTTGACCGGGCCACCCGTGCCCCTTTTGAGTTTATCATAGGAATATAGATTAAACAAATACAAATATATATTAATACCAAGATTTTTCAAATGTTTTAAAACATCTTTCTGTAAAACGCATTAACTTGAGTTTTAAAGAATCAATTTTCACAAATGAACGACAGCACCTCTCAAATTGTGCCTGTCTCTCACAAAAAGAGTGTGGGAATTTTCAATACTTTTTTGTAAGAAATGCATTGATTTATATCATTTTCATTATCAATTCCATTAGTGTAACATGCAAGGCAATATTCAACTTTAATTGAATACCAGTTAAGAAACATTTCAGAATAAAATATTGGCATTTCCATGAAGTGATCAAACCTTTCATCTTACAATATCTTGAAACACTAACCTTCGGTTTCTTCACTCACCCTTTCACTCTTCCCAAATAATAAAATATGCAAATTATCTGAACAGAAAAGTACCCTCGAGGACTGAACAGAATATCTTGGCATCTAGCAATTATTAATATCCTTCATCATCGACATGCCTGAACAAGAGTATGACATAACATAATCTCTGAGATGCCAAGTATGTAAGCTGCCAGAGTTAGGTAAGAGTATATAAAAGTAACACTAGACAAGGTCTGAATACAGGTATGCTCAACACTAATGGCCCCCACCCCACCAGCAAACGAGTGGCTTCTATTCACATTCAATCACACTTATCCTCTCTAAAAGGTAATCTTCTCAACTTAAAAGAATGTGACCATGCTTAGAAAATAATTTTTTTTGATAACTAGGATATTTCAGATCTACTGAATGATCATGACAATAAAATTTTCTGCTAAACATTATAATTCTGCCAAGATGAAAAAGCTGTGGATCTCTGTGATCTCCTTTGTAGAAATAGGACTTGAAGAAGCTACAGCCAGTGATACATGAGGTATTGACCATGTTATTTCACTCCCTGACAATGTAACATTGTAACAATGTTGTAGTTTTTCACTCTCAGTCCTGTTATACTAGGGAATATTCAGAGAACCAAAGGCCATGTAGGACAATGTATCACAAACTCAGCTATCATAGTAAATTATGATATTGATGTATTTGATAATATTGTATCAGTATTCACATTGCCTGGTTGTATGGAGAAACAGCTATTCTATGGTGTGTCAAACTGATAGCACATTTGCAGAAACCATATCAATACAGATTTGAACACCAAATCAATAGGAATCACGGTTTTTAGGAGGGGGATAACCATTACACATTACCATGCATTGCAAGCTGCAAAATATGATGTGTAAACTGCCAAAGGTACATTTATATAAGAGATTCAAATAGTCAGGTTGGTTTTCTGTAAAATACATAACATTTTTGAAAGCGTAATTTGTGACCTCATACATCTCTCTTCATATATGTTTGATTAAAAAGAAATTGGTATGATGTGCAAGAAGTTTGAAGGTCTGCAAGAAGTGCAATACAGATGGTATGATGGTACACACTTCATACGTCTTAAAGTCTGTTGTACACTTTATTCATCTTAAAGTCTGTTATACACTTTATTCATCTTAAAGTCTGTTATACAAGTAATACACATAAAAATGTGTCTTATGAATTTGTTTTATGCACTTTTGTTGAAATTGGCCTGGTACACAAGTTGGTATGATTTAAAACAAAATGTCTGGTCAACAAGGAGTTGGTATCACATATTAGTTGTTGCAATAGTGTACAATTTACTTGTTTGCTGTTTTACATAACAATAATCCAGTCATATATATATATATATATATATATTTTGTAAGGAGGTTTTTTTTGTAAGTAGGTTTTATCATCCTGACACTGATGTCTGCCTATGAACGAGGCACAGTTAGGAGTGAGTGAGTCTGGTTTTACTCCAGTTTTATCAATATTCCAACGGAGGACACAAGAAACTGCTTTCACCAACCTGCACCCATGTGGGGTACCTGGGCCTTCAGTGTGATGAGCAAACACTCTCACAACTAATCTCCTCCATCACCCCACACTGTTCGGGAATCAATCTAAACACTGAGGGTCACGATAAGAAAGAATGTGTAATTAAACAAAACCTGATTCTACCCAAACAGCAAGAAGTCTTAAAATAATACAATAATCACTGATTTTCAGGCCTAACTCTCCAAATTGAATTTGATTGCAAAAAGATTTAATAGAACACTTCAACTCTTTTAGTAATAGTATTAATTCAGTCAACACAAAAAAGGTTTTTATTTATAAGGACCCTGACTTTTCAATTTAGGCCCTTATCATGAAGCCAGCCAGCAAGTCAGAGTACCCAGTGTGTCCGTGATGTACCTACCCCATTTACACAGTCGAGGACTGCATTATAGCTCCACGGTGTGAAAGGATGAAATGTACGGATGTCTATATACGTGTTGGCTGATATTTACATTATGTGTGTGGCAGTAATAAATGGGGGAGAGGAGGTCAAAGTTTCATCAGGCACCGTTAACAACCAGCCCAGGGTGAGGCATTCAAGATCAATTCATCCACCCAAGATTGGATGACGGTATCGATTAGGAAAGGTATAGCAGTTGGCAGACTAAAAACTTCCTTATTACAAAGTCAATATTTCTAAATACTGATGGGTTAGCTGGGAGAACAATAACGCGAAATCCGACCCGTGAAATCACGCAAACACATCACTCAAAGCCATATAAAGAGGAGGAAAACTACTGAAAACGGTTTTTCATCTCTTCTCAGATTGTGGTATTTGGTTCAAAACTGCTTTGTTATCAAGACGATACTAGATGATATTCATACATTAACATCGGGTGCCTCACACCAGGCAACCGTAACAATAATACCCAACAGGTATTTCCCACCGCCTCTGATGACTCAATACAGATTATTTAACCATGCATCACAAAGAATAATTGGAAGTAGAAGAAGGAATTATATGCCTGAAATCGCAGTACGACTTGCAAATCACCTTTGATGATAACGGTAATCTTTTGTGTAGCTTCCCTTTCAAAAGGGGTGTTGTCAGTGTATGAATTTCTAGTTCAACAAAGTACATTATACTCCTTATTTAAATTGTTAATACCGTTACTCGAACAATAGAAAATTGATGGATCAGGATGGTGTTTGACTTCAATAACAAGTCATGATAAAGGGGTCACTAGAGCAGAACACTGCTGTAACGTTCAAGAATAAAGTTATATTCATCCTTGGTACAGATTTCCGTGTTTCACACTCATAAATTTTCCTAACTTATCCCCAAACATAGACTCATGCATTCATCACTCATAACCCACTCACATTGTAACCAATGGTTTTGAAGATTGTTTCTTCGAGAAGCCTTAAAATTGAAACTTTTTAAGTTCCTATCCGTAAAAAAATTTGGATATGAATATCTAACACACAACACTTAAACTAAAAACAAGCTGAAATAGGTAGTTTTCATATTTTCTTAAAAGAACAAAGACTGATGAAAAAGTCTATAAAGCTTTGACATGTTCACTTATGGAGCAGGTATGGGATTTAATGCTGATGTTGTACACTTGAAAGAGCATAAAGGGATACATACATAAAGACATGGTATAAATCTAGTAACATCACAACAGAACAAATCATACAATACATCCCTGAACAATGTTGTACAACATGTGACACACTGTTCAATGTTTCCACTTGTTGCCTTTGTCTGTATTAGCTACAAGTTGACTGGAAAGTTGATGGTCAACTTAATATGCAGCTGGTACTCATTCAAGATATAAATGAGTTTGTTCATAAAGAAGAATGTTTGTTGTATCTGTGGTTGTTTTCATATATATTAATATAAACATTCGTATCATTTCACCGAGTGTATTGTAAGAGTGCTATGTGATAAAAACAAGAGAGCTTGAAGAAATGGTTAAATAAGATTATATCTAAAAGCACAATAAGCAGCTTTAGGTGAGTGAGTGAGTATGGTTTTACGCCGCTTTTAGCAATATTCCAGCAATATCACGACAGGGGACACCAGAAATGAGCTTCACACATTGTACCCATGTCGGGAATCAAACCCGGGTCTTCGGCGTGACGAGCGAACGCTTTAACCACTAGGCTACCCGACCGCCCCAGCTTTAGGTGAAGGATGCCTTTTATTATGAGATAAATCAGCAGCTGTTATCTTCCGAGAAGGACAACTAGAGGAAACATAAAGGTGGTACTGTTTGCTTTTCTATTTCTAGCTTTTTCCATCTGAAGTCACTGATGGAATAAAACCACAAAATTATCTTATCAAGCCAAAAAAATAATAATGTTCTGATTAGATTTAATTCAAAATTAGCATAGATAGGTAGGCTTTTTAAAACCAAAGAAACCTACAGCTATATCGGACAACTGCTGTAAAGGTCGCAAGTTTAGTTTCTCGTGTCCTCTTTGTTGTCTCAACTATTGTGATTGCCATGGAAATTAATTAGGGTCAGCACCTTAAATGAGGCTCGGTCTGGAAACAATTAATGTTTTTAACATATTTTGAAAGAATTTAAAAGATGTAATTTTTAAGAATTTGTTAGGTTTTAGTCCAAAACAGAACCACATCAATTCCGTATGCCTTACAGACTCTCGTACAACCGTTTTTAACTGATGGAAGCCAATCTACAAAACATATCCCCTAAATAAGTCCTCCATTACATCCACGCTGACACACAGACAATGTTTATTGTAGCCACTTGTCTGAGAACCAGCAACATGGGTCTGCCTCCTGGCTGGCTGGCCGGCGACGGACAAGATAGAGAAGATAGACGGCTGCAGCGTGTAGAGTCACAGATGTACGCCGTATTATCAGTCCCGCCAAGCATGATAAGCACACCCACTACCATGTGCTGTATTCCACGCTAGCCCATCTCACTGAGGCCATCTGCATCTATGTAGGACAACATCCTACAGTCTGCTATCTTGCCATAGATGGCTAACAGAAGGAAGCAGCATTGTTTAAGAAATATTACAGCGAGATCATAATATTCACAATATGGTGATTCCATGTAGAAATTTCTACTTTGTTACATACGCATAACAGTGGTCAGAATCTATGATATTAAATATGTAATCTAAATTACAATATGTTTACTATTATGTTTGGATATTATTGTTCATGGGTTAGGGTGATGATGTAGTGGTTGGAAGTCTCATTCCATCCAAAGTTAACGATTAATTTTTCACATACTTATTTCATATTTTTTCATAATGTGGGTGAGTTGGGTCTTATGTCGTTTTAACAACATATTCCAACAAAATCACAGCCGGGGGGACATAAGAAACTGGCTTCACACATTGCATCTATGTTTGGGGTGGGGAGGGGGGTGGGAGGGTTGGACGGGACTGTCTTCAGTGTCAGGGGATTGAGGGAGAAATTGGGATAAGGTGGACGAGTTAGTAAGCGTTCATGGTAACTGATGTTTTGCAGAAATTCAGCCACTTCATTTATAGTTTCCTTCGACCTGACTGACATTGTATAGGGCTGTTAATCTCACCATACAGCACTATACAGATGCAACTTCAATAACATGCATTACAAGATTACAATGAAACATAATTGTTAATTACTAGTACACATATCTTTAATAATAGTGTTCATACCAAATCACTAATTTATTATATAAGACTTGTGATGATCTGGGTTAGAATAGGTCTTTAGCAACCCATGCCTGCTGTAAGAGACGACTAACGGGATCAGGCTCATGTTATCAATCACTGGATTGTCTGGCCCAGAATCAATTATTTACAGACCTCTGTCGCATACCTAGAATATTGCCTAGTGCAGCGTTATACAACAAACAATATATTATATATAGTCCAGCCATATCTTCATCCCAACCCTGACTAACAAATATTACAAACTACAAGACTTGCTTTAGATTACATAATCTCCTTCAGCCACATCAAAGATGTTTATTCAATGATTTATCGACAAGTACACTCAGTGCACATGTAACCGATATTATCCTAACAAACATAGCTGCCTCTTTTCAACCAACTCCTACCCAGAGCCTACCTCACCACAACACTCTACCCCTTACCTTCTCAGCCTGTCCCTCCCCACAAATACAGTACTTCCTACACCCCTACCCCCCACCACAACACTCTACCCCCTACCTTCTCAGCTTGTCCCTCCCCACAAACACAGTACCTCCTACACCCCTACCCCCCACCACAACACTCTACCCCTTACCTTCTCAGCCTGTCCCTCCCCACAAACACAGTACCTCCTACACCCCTACCCCCCACCACAACACTCTACCCCCTACCTTCTCAGCTTGTCCCTCCCCACCAATACAGTACCTCCTACACCCCTACCCCCCACCACAACACACTGCCCCCTTCCTTCTCAGCCTGTCCCTCCCCACAAATACAGTACCTCCTACACCCCTACCCCCCACCACAACACACTACACCCTACCTTCTCAGCCTGTCCCTCCCACCAATACAGTACCTCCTAACCTCTCAACGTAGCCCTTTCATCCCTACCTCCCCCCCCTCCAATACAACCCTGTCCCCATCCCAGCTCCTACCCAACCCTCCCCAGCCTACCGCACCCTGTCCACTCTCTTCCTTCTAATCCTGCCACATCTACTTCAGTCAACCCATTCATGTCCTACCTTCCTCCCCTAAACTCCAACACACCCCTCCACCTCCTACCCCTGCCATCCCAGCCTAACCCCTCCAGCCCTACCTGCCTACTCCATATCTACCTGTCCTCTATTCCTGAATCTTCCCCCCTCATCATCCCCCCTGCTTACCCCCCCCCCCCAATCCTCTGTCCCTGAACCCTCCTTCCATCAACTCCCTTCCATCAACTCCTTTGCATCCCCTAAGAAATCGCTACCTCCTACCCCCCCCCCCCTCCCCTCTCATCCCAGCCTACCCCCCCCCCAACCCCCACCCCTCCCCCTACCCTCTCATCTCAAAGCAGATCCCAGCTTATGGTGGTGGCTCGACTTTGCCAAATCAAATGCAAACCTCCTTCTGATAATAAACTGCTTCATGATCGATTCTGATTGGCTGTTGCTAGGATATCAACAAACAGGGCATTCTTTGCTTCCTTGATGACTTGTGAAAGTAGATGAATGATGTGTTTATAGGGGAGAAATTTAAAAAAACACTTCATTACTCCATTGCAAAATCAATAAAGGAAAGTCTGAATCACCAAAAGGAATGATTTTTTTCCTGAGTGAATGTAATTGAATACTTAAAAGTCAAATAAATGCTCAAAACACAAACATCAATTGGGTCAAATACGTTCTGACTTAAGAAAAATGTACTGATTAAGAAACATAAACTAAAGTCATCTTCATTAAATAATTTATACATATCATCGGAATAATCTGTTTGAGAAATAAACCTTTTCTCAGTATTTCCAAGCATATGTAAGTTTCGGCCTCTGTGCACAACCATAGTGTTAGCCACATAAATTATATTTCTAACGGTGAATTTCAAGATGGAGGTTGAAGAGTAGGGGCGTGATGTTCGACCATCTCCACGCTAAGCTTCTCTAGCCTCTATCAGCTGAGACAGGTCATATAAATCTCAGGGAGTTTTTATTGCAACCCAGAAACTGGTACTTGAAATGATTTAAAAGGATGAGGGTCAAACTCCATATCAGGTTACATCAGAACCATTTCTGTACATACTCAGCGTGGATTTGCAAAACCTCAATGCTTGCACACTATGCATATACATGGGTAAACAACACGCTGATGTGTGAGCATCCGGGGTCGAGGGGTATGTTTGGGGAGACCGGGAGATCATATCATATCATGACAGCATCTTGAATCTTGAATTTGTTTCTGGTCTGACTGAATTATATATAATTCTTTATAGTAATCAAATGAAGAAATGAAAATTTGACAATATAGTTAATTACAAAAATCTACATCTATCACAAAGACTTAGGAAAATCTGTTTTTTAAAAACAAAGAATCCAAAACAATGCAACATTATTTGTTTGATTGGTCAAAAACAGTTTGACAATTAATTTTCCCTCACGACTTGAAATCATTTAAAAAATATTTCATTATATCTTAGAGCAATTTATTTCATAAAAATCAAACAATAAATTTTACATCTATATTTTTATTTCGAAAAAAAAGTTTACAAACAAAAAGAAAATTAACAATAACCATGCTATGTAAAGTCCCATATTTGAGAAGATTAAGGAACATATTCATAGCTGTGCCGGGAGACCATGATGACATGATAAAGAACCCTAGAGAAAAGGCCTAGCGTGGAGTCATCGGCTCACGAAATGCATCTACGACCATCCACGCCTGGTAGACACCATTATACAAAAGGTAATATCTGGACACATGCCAAGATTGTCATTGCTTCCTGAAATAACTTGTCTGGGAGATAGGACCTCACATCATTACCCACGTTCAGGGTGCCAGGTAAATAAAAAAAACTAATTATGTTCTCAAGCCAATATTAGTCATGTTGACTTTTATTAAAGTTTTATTTGAAAAAAGCATCTTAGCAAATCTTAATTTTGTCTGAGTCTGTCTGATAAGCTGGAGCCAGAAGATGGATAGCGTATATTGCACTGAAATATGATTCAGGGCAGTGCATGGCGCGATGAAAGGACCCGTCACTCAAAGCACAGGAAATTAAGGAGGATGCAAACATCGTAAAAGTGGGCAGCCCCGATCGGGGTATTGTAATATGGCGATGTGAATATTGACTTTGTGCTTTACGTGAAAAGTGATAAATGGTACTGGACGCAAAGGCCAACCCCGTACATCACATCCCTGAGAATTGCCTGGGTGGGCGGGGTGCATACCCAACCCCGGCTACGGAGAGTTGATATCACCTTGGCAACGCGACACCGCTCACCTTCGCTTAAACATCCATGCTCAGGACTGATGCTTCGGTATTCTCAGGATCATCATGTTCATTGCAAATAACATACATGCGATCAATCAATCAAATCATGAACAAATCCATTCATAAATCACTTATAAGAAACTTTGTGACAAGTTCAGTCCGCCAACCTGACTTCGGAGGCCAGTCCTGGCCTGTACCCAAAGATGTTCGAACATCAACTTCCCTATGAAATGAATCAACGAATCGAACAAACTGTCTCCCCACATCATCAACAAAAACATCATCTCTGACAAATACAACAACAGTCGTAAAACTATGACACACCTGAATAAAGTATATTACCTGACTTGACAGGCCTCGGGTTGGCCTGCTTGCGCCGTGACATGATGCTGTCGGCAAATGCTAGCTTCGACTGTCTATCAGTTTCATTCCGTGTTACCTCTGGGCATGCGCAACATCTCCCAGCATGCAATTTCCTTACCTATAGCAGCCGACAGGTAGGGGGATCAGACGACAAGTTGGGTTTGGGTGCTGGGTGGCCCAGAAAACTCTGACTAATATTTCAAGTAAACCAAAGTTCGGCCGAATATTTTGATGCTGGAGGTTTTAAATGTATGCTTTGTTAGGAATATGCACGCAGGTAAAAAGGTAAATTGATGTACAGTTATTACATCAAACTCTGAAAAAACGAACGTGGATATATTTCGGTGAGGCAATATTCTGCAAGTTTTTTATCAGCTGTGGCATATCTAGTTGTACTCGAATGTACCCAAAATGTATAGCTGTAGGCTTAGCCATCACGTGCCTCGCGGAGGTAATTAAAATGAAAAGTAAGGATGCTTTTTAATTATTTATTTGCTAATTCAATCATCAAATCGATTACTTGCTCGGGAACAATGGATGCATTGAGTAGTAGCTTTCTGCATACTGATTTGTATTAACCGCTGAGAAAATCATACCTCAAAAGATTGGAGCTGACGGTGGCATTACCAAACGTCCCAGTCACCAACAGATTACGAATTTAGTGAATTTAAAACAAAACAAAAAAAACAACTAAATGTTCATCAGCCAGAACGAAGCACATCTTATAAACTGACGACAGATGTAACTATCGGCTGCATAAACTTAATTCACAACACCGACAGCGGTGACGACGAAGGCGAGGATGTTCATTATTAGTGGTAGTATAAGTAGCATATAACATCACTACTACTACTACTACTACTACTACTACTACTACTACTTCTCTCCGGGAAGCATAAATGACTTGTGATTAGTGATTAATATATGACTGGTCAGACCTAATGCACGGATCAGGGTGGAATGGTGTGGGATGACCATACTATAATCGTGGACCCAATACCCAACCCCAACCCGACACACACACACACACACACACTCACAAACACACACACACACACACACACACACACACACACACACTAAATCATCCTGGATCCACATGTGAAATGAATATTTGTGACTTTAAGTTTTCTATGAAACTAATAACTTTTTACAACTGAATCCAATTTGTGTTTTACAAGTGTCCAGCTGCTAGGCGAATTGAGAAGAGCGAGCCATGTAACATGGCTCTCCCCTCACTATGTGACGGAACATAATTATCGACAAGTGATCTGTACCCGGCCGCTATCGGTATCAGCCCGCTCTGTCCCATGCAGCGCGCTCAGGGCTGCGCGTCCCAACACGCGCTTCAACCGGTGATGGTGCGACAAAGAGAATGGGGTACCTCAATATGGTAGCCTGTAGGTTTATTGAAGAATAGAACAAAACGCTTTGTGGAATTTGTTTGGAATGCTGATGGATAAAGCGTGAAGCCTAACAGCGTATTGGGTGCCGAGGGTAATTAAGGTGACTTGCTTGATGCTGGTACTTACCTGTGTTGTTTGTTGCCGGGGCAACAGCGCTCACAAACATTGACGCGCGATAGAAAGTTTTGAAACTGATATCGATGCGCTTTGGGTATCATGGCCTTATCTCTGTATAATTCTAAAATGAATGTCGCTGTCACAAAAAAACAGAAAGTGAAGTTATTTTCATATGTAAATTGGATACCTGACGTTACATAAAGAGACAGGTTCATACGCGGACAAACATCGCACTTACAAAATTGTTATCGGGAAAATACAAATATGTTAATAATCCCGGTGTTTTATAGTTTTGACCAGGAAATATTGTGTGCAAATATTCCATGATTCGGGAGTAGTTTACTATTAGAAACTGTATAAATTTGAAAACATAATCTATTAATTATATTGTGTGATATTTATTAACGGCAATGGAAAGTCAGAGTTGGATGGGTGTGACCTCCCTCCGCCCTCCGCCCTCCCCAACCTTATACACACCCAGGTGTACTGTATGAAGGAAGAAGGGCATTGTTATATGGTGTAGACTAATAACACGACATACATACACGTATATCAGGTCATTAGGCCCAAGAAACGCGGTTTAAATACATAAATATTTAATACAAAGTATGAACACTAAATCATATAAACCTATGATGAAATGTTTTATTTGACGATCAGTCTTCCCAAATACTTCATGATCTGATTAATTGTAAAGTAAATGGTCATACATCACGCCATATATCATCATATCTCACAGAGACTGGTTGAAGATTTAATTGACTGTCAGTGTTGAACCGACATAACAATCTGTGTACTCACACCACCATCTCCGTCGGTTTGCATGTTAATCAAGCATTGAAAAGATGACACGCAGAACCGTTAGCTAACAGAGAGGGAAGGGAATATGACACCCAGATCCACTAAAGCGAAAGAGGAATCAACCATGCGAAACAGGCTGTTGCTGGGGTCTGTGGGAGTTAGGAAACCAACCTCCAGTTATGTCCTGGTAGAAGCGTCGCTTTCCATGCATCACAGTCACATCTCCTGCCGCTATGACTGTCTTACACAATGAGCCTGGTCGGGAGAAGGAGTAGGGTAGTTCATGGGTTAAAGCACTTGCTGTCCACGACGAAGATGCCAGTTCTATTCCTATTGTTACAACAATGTTGTATACTGGCATTGCGTCATCCATTCCTATATCATACGCGACGAACAGGGTTTAACCAGAAGGTTAAAGGGTCCCGAAATAAAGTAATATATAAGTTTAAATTAAATAACTCTATCCTTCTAGCTCCAGCTACCCATCCTCTTTTTAGCTCTGGGCTCTGAGGGCGGTGGGTTAGCCTTGTGGTAAAAGCGTTCGCGCACCACATGTGTGAAGCCCATTTCGGGTGAACCCTGCTGTGATATTGCGGGAGTAGTGCTTAAAGTGGCGTAAAATCATACTCACTCACACTGGGCACCCGACTTGGTGGTTCCTTAATACTAGGGGGTATTTAAGGTAGAACCGTGATGATTGTTTGATTAAATATACATGATCTGATGATGGTATGAGAGACTAACTAGCATAACGATGATGACCCCGAGTTATATCCCACATGCATGCATGTTATAAACTGTGTGATATTGCACGCACTCACACCCCGGTTCATCCTCGATTATCTTATGTATTATATCTCCATTCTATTACGATAAATACCGTAAGGTCATTCGCTTCTTCAGCTTAGTCGAGTCCGACTCGAATGACACAATGCTACAAATAGACACACAGTCACACTGCACCTGTGTGAACAAATCCTGATTAGAGATACTTGTGACGTCACTTCCTAAATGAAGCTGTGTACGAGAGCGAATGGGTCACAGCATTTATCGTAATAGAATGGTGACGAAATAATTTGACAGTGAACTTATCCTGACTAGCGGGAGGGTGAGGGGGGGGGGGGGGGGGGGGGGGTCAATATATCCGACTCATATAGACTCCGGATCCTGCTAAGACATCTGAGCGCCACTTTCCCGGGGTGTGATATCATGCTATATCAGCCAGTTTCTCTTGCTGGTCCACTCTCGCTCAGTTTGTATGGTGACCTGACCCAGTGTTTTGCGTCATGCCTATTCTATATGAATACTGGGGAATCCCCGATTCCCCCCGGGGCATGTGACGTTCTATGGGTATTACTGTATATGAGAGCACTGCGTACATTTACTATTGACCTTTCATTTAGGTTAGGTGGAGGACGTGATCAGATATACCTTTCCATATACAATCACAGTGATGTATTTGGTGAGTATTACAGTTTTGCTCTATTATTATTCAAATATTGCACTAAATACCCGTGGCTATTACTTCACTAATTATATTTAAGAAATAAACGACGAGTTTTTTTTGGGGGGGGGAGGGGTTTATCGAAAAATAAAACACAGCAGGCATTGGGCCCCTCATGGTTTATTCTCGCTGCAGTGTTTTATTTTTACTATAAAAAAACCCCTCCCACTCGTGTGTGTGTGTCTGTGTGTCTGTGTGTGTCTGTGTGTCTGTGTGTTTTGGTTAGTTATATTTTCCCTGGTTCCTTAAGTCGGCAGTTATGTTAATAGCAAAATGTCGCTTAAACATCTGATACGTTTGTGGTTTACAATGTCCAAGCAGAATCTGTTATATGTGACTGTCCTTGATAAACAATACCGTGCCGGCAGTACCTAGTAGTCACATTCTCTAAGTATCTATTAGTGTGAATTCACCAATTAAGGTAAGACAAATGCATATGTTCATCATGCTCCAAGGGGCAGTAGTGAACGTTATGTGATATGATAACATCGCTACTTGACAGTCTCCTTGACAATGATGCTTAACCTTGACGAATTATATTTAGAGCCGATAAAACAGCTATATAATGCATATATTAAACTGAAATATATTCTTTGATATCTTTTTTTCACTTTGTTGCTTTCTTTTTTATTTTTGATACCCGAAGGCATTATCTAGTTTATGGCCAAGATGTTTTCCCCTTTTTTATATTTCTTCAGGTAGTCTAGGGTTAATATCTCTAAGAAAACATGATATATGTAATTATAGGAATATTGTTTGGGATGGTGGGAGTGAAGAAAACGATGATTCTGATGTTATGAATTGTTTGTTGTCAGCTAGATTTATTATATACAGGTGTAAAGTACGAAGTAGGAACAATTTATGGATAACAACTTTTTTATTTTACTGAAAAGGCGACGTTTCGGTAAGCAATAGTTTTCCGCAATGGTGGAAAATTAAGATCGGACGCAGAATGGTCTAATGACAATCGGGAACTTGAAGGTGTAGATAGATTTAGCTATTTAGGAAATGTTATTAAATGTAACGGTCCATTGCCAATACACAGAAAACATTAGCAGGAAAGGGATTAAAATGTGTGAATTGGTTCACTCCCAATTGTCAGGCGTGCCAATCATCGGACAGGTCAGTGAAGAGTGACTAGTAGCACTGCCTAGTCTTACCTACTTAATTGATGAGCATCTCCCAACTGTGAGCTGAGTAAGATACTTCAACTAGTGTATGTTTATGCGTCGTGTTTGATGTCCGTTCTTTGCTCATTGAAATAGAACACGGGACTCTGTGCATGTTAATAAAATCGGTTGACCTTAGAGTTTATTTTGCAATCTTATCAAGTGAATTAAATGCTAGAAAGAATAAGAACGTATTAAAAAGATGAACTTCTCCATAACATGAACAGAATAGAAGTTATATTCAAAACGAAAAGTTGGTCTACAGCAATTAATAGAAGCCGGATTTGAGATAATTTGCCAAATACATGATAAATGTTTTATTATTATATATCAACAACTGTTTTATTTTATTATCACTTGGTAATATTCAGTAATATATTTAACTATATAATTTTGATACTTTGGACATATTAATAAGAAATGTCTCTGCTTTTTACACTCCACCTTTCACCATTACGTAAGGAATCATTTACGAAAAAGCATTACATTTTGCGTATAATCCCACATGTAGTATATGTAGGGTTTCCATGCCCGCAGTCTCCCACATCAGCACCCCAACCTCTTCAGATTTTTGGAACTGGTACAAGGTATTGAGATGTCACAAGGTGCTAAGCTGACCCAGATAGACTTTGGTGTTGCTCCCCCACCCAGGAAGAAGGTGTACAGAGAGTCTGAGGTGAGACTGCTGCGTCTGAGGGAGAGGTTGTGCACTGGGCAGAGTGAGTGAGTAAGTTTGGTTTAACGTCCCTTTTAACAGTATTCCAGTTATACCACGGCGTGATGGCGTGCCCAAGGGACGCAACTCTGCACAGCGAATTGCGGCGCCTTAGACGACTGGGCCACCCGTGCCCCCTCACTGGGCAGAAGACTCCTCGAATATTTTGATGAGGTTGGACATTTGCTAAAGCTGGGTTGAGCAACAATAATTTAGTTCTTTGTCATTTGTATATGGATGTTCCACTTTACACTAAGGTAAACAGGTAACAATTACCAGTGCACTCAACCTTACATTATCCCGGAATAATCCATCTGACAATTGGGAGGTTACCTGTGATTAGCTTGTTGTTTAACGCCACACTCAGCAATATTCCAGCTATATGACGGCGGTCCGTAAATAATCGAGTCTGGACCCGACAATCCAGTGATTAACATCATGAGCATCGATCCACGCAATTGGGATTGATAACATGCATCAACCAAGTCAGCGAGCCTGACCACCCGATCCCAAGGGTAGCTTGTTACGACAAGCATGGGTTGCTGAAGACCTATTCTACCCCGGATCTTCACAGGAAGGTGACCTGTTATTGTACCCTCAAAAATAGAAAACACCCAAAACGCAATGTGCATTATTTGCTGCATTTGTTTTATCCACCAGGAACTATGGATGTGAGATATGGGGATTTGCTAGCTGTATCTAAAAAATGGAATTTGACAGACACCCTTTGTATGTAAGTAGATATGGTTGTATTCTTAAATAAGAAATAACTATATTACAAACAGTGTATACAATAACATTACTTCTGGTACAAAGAAATTTACGTTTTGGGCTAATGACGTTAAAAACATGTTACATTTACATAGATTTAGTTCTATCTAGGAGGAGCTCACGTCTGTAAATAGTAAGACATTTCTAGTTACCTTTAAGTAAAGATTGGTTGATGTTATATTTATGCAGAAATGGCAAGATGATAAGTAGCAATGGAAAATTGGTTTTATATAAGCATATCAAACAAACGTTTGGTTATGAGTTGCATTTAAATGTCATAAATAATAATGAAAGCAATTACTTTGTTTAGAACATATTCACATACATTTCAAATGGAAATTGTAAGATGTTAAAATGTACCGAGAGAAGAGGGGTTTAGGGTAAATTGTACGTATAATAATCAGTTTGTTGATGAAGATGAATGTCATATTATCCTAATCACCCCAAATATGTAAATAAACGTACACTATATATTTAAAGGTATAACTGGGTAAATCCTATTGTTTATAAGCTTGTACACTAAGGTAAAGTTCTTGCATTTTGTAATCAGGTCATCATAAGACGTTATTGCGCTTTATAATTGCAGCATGCCCTATACCTATGTACAGTAAATTAAGGTTATAACGAACTCAAAAGTACCACTAACTTTAGTTCGTTATAAGCATTTCGACTGTCAACATCTTGGATTAAGTCATGTGACCACATCATGTTACTCAATTAGTAACAAAAGTGTCACTGTACATCTTTGGGTGAGTCATCAGTGTTATCAAACACTTTTGATGATACACCAGGGCGACTCTGAAAGAACCGACGAATGGCTTCTAGTTGCGTAGCCGTTTAGATGGTGTGAGAAGTTTTGGTTTGGTTTGGTTTGTTGTTTAAAACCGCACTCAGCAATATTCCAGCTAAATGACGGCGGTCTGTAGATAATCGAGTCTGGCCCAGACAATCCAGTGATTAATATCATGAACTGTCAGAAGTTCAGGTTCGCGTGGTGGTTCTGTCTCAAGGTCATCATCGGAGTTGTGAAGGCCGGTGTTTCACTGTGTTTCACTGTGTTTCACTTTGTTTCTTCCAGCATCGACAGCAGTGATGATATGAAACTTAATATCGATGTTTAAAGTTTTCGCTTGCGTGGTGTATCTGCAATATGTATATGTATATTTTGGACGAGAAACCAGTTGGTTCCAGTTTAAATAAAGTTCTATTCTGTTAGGTTTCCGAATGGCAGTGTCAGGACAGAAGGCCAAGTCAGGGAGACTGTTGTGCCTGGTGCGTGCTTTTCATCGAGTATTGTCGCCAGTTCAGAACATTTCACAAGTACATATTTGTATCATTTATCGTTTGTGAGATGACCTCAAAAAATGTTTCGTCGAATTGAAATTGCGTTTCATGCGTCACTAGAGAGTAGGACGGGAGTTTTGGCGCTGAATGGACGTGTACACCACCATTCCTGGCCAACTCGTGTTATTCCCGGCCAGCCGAATGTTACGGAAAGGGGCGAGTGGTGATGAATGGCATAAAAAGAAATCGAAGTCAATTCTTAGAAATAAACAATTAATGATAAACGCGACAAACCCCTTTCCATAGTTATAAGAAATCTCTGCTATAAGCAAAGTCCCTTGTACACTTCCGACTACCATATCATGATAACGTGTTAAGTGAACAATAATACTTCACAGACGGCTTATATTATCAGTGACAAAAGAAAAACTGTGGATACGAAATTAGTGGAATGTTTAGCACAAGAACGGAACACAAGCCCCGCCCACTCTGTTATCAACCAATCTGGTAACAGGATAGTCCTATAGTGCGCATGGGCTACATATTTAATCACATAAACGCAAAAGAGATTGCTTGGTTAGCCAATCCAATTACTTGTAATTTATTTATTGTGATCTATCTTGTTACTGCCATCGGAGTTTGAGCATGGTTACCCTTATGGCGAACAGGGTCAATTGTGACGTAACAAGCACATGACGTCACAAGCATATTGACGTCATGACATCCGCATAGGTCGGCCGGCCAGTTTGTACGGATGTTTACAAAAGAGCAACTTGCGTATCAGACAGCCAGATTATTCTCATGATAAATTCGTTTCCCGGAATCAGACAATTATACAGTTATGCGATGTTAGTAAGAGCTGTCCTTTCTGTACGTGTATACATATGAGTCCTTCCTGCTTGTCAAAGAAGTCGCGCAGTCCGTGGAGCGCGACACGAACCTAACGGCAAACGCTTTTCTGTACTCGTATTGTGATTCTAATAGGTTGGAAGGGTAATCCATCACACACAGCTCCTCAATGTGTTGACTCCATGTGTCCGTTGTGTCAAACAAAGGTCCAATCTTGCACTGCGTTTTGTTGCTGTCTGTTCAATAGGCGAGATGCGATACCATGTCACAAAACCTGTGTTTTCCATGTAGTGTTATTTCCTTGTTATAGTGTACAATAGCATGTAACTAGATGATATTGGCACGGGAGGAACAGCAAAACAAATGCGTGACGTTAATTTTCCTGTGATGTTAATGAGGAAACTGATTTGAGTCGATATTTGTGTAATTTTATACAAACAAATGTCCTGTTTTCTCGAACAGCTTGATCAGTTAATAATGGTGGAGTGAATCAAAAGAACGGAAGGTACGGATTATTTAAGCAGAAGTCCAGCAATATCACAGCATTAGTCCAGCAACATCACAGCATTAGTCCCGCAACATCACAGCATTAGTCCAGAAACTTCACAGCATTAGTCCAGAAACTTCACAGCATTTCACCAGCAATATCACATCATTAGTCCAGAAGCATCACAGCATTAGTCCAGCAACATCACAGCATTAGTCCAGCAACATCACAGCATTAGTCCCGCAACATCACAGCATTAGTCCAGCAACATCACAGCATTAGTCCAGCAACATCACAGCATTAGTCCAGCAACATCACAGCATTTCACCAGCAACATCACAGCATTAGTCCAGCAACATCACAGCATTAGTCCAGAAACTTCACAGCATTTCACCAGCAATATCACATCATTAGTCCAGCAACATCACAGCATTAGTCCAGCAACATCACAGCATTAGTCCAGAAACTTCACAGCATTTCACCAGCAACATCACATCATTAGTCCAGAAGCATCACACCATTAGTCCCGCAACATCACAGCATTAGTCCAGAAACTTCACAGCATTAGTCCAGCAACATCACATCATTAGTCCCGCAACATCACATCATTAGTCCCGCAACATCACAGCATTAGTCCAGATAGTTGTATCAAGGTTAGATATTTTTTCAGCTACAGATCCAGATTAGTTTTTATTTAAAACTATGAGCCTGCTTTTTGGGGGGTTAGAATTACACTTTGCAACAATGTAATTTTCTATATTTTTCAACAGTCTTGGAGCATAATGATTTCTTTCAAGACAATTCGGGGACAATTTCTGTTTTCAGATAAAATCCCAGTGTTCCACACTGAAAATCACAGGGTAAGTAGTATTGAACATTAACTATCCATACATTGTCAACCATTGAGATATCTGCATTTCCATACAAAACTAGTTGATATCTAGCGGAAATTTGTTCACAACTCATTGCGTTGGCTAGAATACAACTTCAATATTAAAATTAATGACATGGGATTTCGCATGAATCATCATAGTAAGGCCTATTCTGTATAAATCTTTATTTAATTGGCTGGTCATTTGTCTTAGTTTGGTATGAATTATATTCCCAGATAAAGACTTACATCATATAGAGCCATGACCAAGAGGCGATATGTTTAATACCCAACGATCAACGACGACGTCCCATACTTGGAATAATGAGGTTTAGGTGGACATTTTGTCAATGCCGTCTCCGAGTTTAACAGACACATTCCTTTATCCGACAATATTGATTATTTGTCATTTATGTACCATTTGATATGTACATGTTTTGTTTGTTTGTTGTTTAACGCTGCGCTCAGCAATATTTCAGTAATATGACGGCAGTCTGTAAATAATCGAGTCTGTACCAAACAATCCAGATATTGATATCATGAGTATCGATCCACGCAATTGGGATACGATGGCATGCATCAACCAAGTGAGAACCCGTTAGTCGCCTGTCACGGCAAGCAACATGTACGCTGGTCAGTGTGGGGGCCATCTTACATCCCTGTATCTCGCGTGTGACTCAAGTAACAGGTCACTGATAGAGATATCTCAGTATCACGCAAACAAGGCCCAATGGTGGAACAAATAGTAATAACTAACTTTGTTAAGGCGTGAGCTTTGAGCGTTAGGGTATAACGTCTATCTGATATATAATATCGACAATTGTTTGCTGCGTACGTTAAAATCAGGAAGCCATTAACTACCATGTCAAAAATAATCTTTATGTGAGAAGTTTTGTTTATTTGTTGTTCAACGCCGCACTCACCAATATTCCAGCTATATGACGGCGGTCTGTAAATAATAATGTCTGGACCAGACAATCCAGTGATTGACATCATGAGCATCGATCTACGCAATATGGATTTGATGACATGCATCAACTAGGTCAGCGAGCCTGACCACTCGATCCCGTTAGTTGCCTCTTACGACAAGTATAGTCACCTTTTACGGCAAGCATGGGTTGCTGACGATCTATTCTACCCCGGATCTTCACGGGTCTTATATGGGAAGTATTTTCGCTCCTTCGCGGAGTTCATCAGCGTATAAATATTATTACATATTATAGTTAAAATGGATAGAATTATCATTAAACCGCCCGCATATTATCAGAAATGAGCGGGCCACTGTAACTTAATAAAGCCCTCATATTGCTTGACGACGGACCATTATCACGCCCGTTGGTAGGTGACGTCATAGGATAGGGTAGGTGACGTCACGTTCAATAGTGACGTCATCTGGTTTGTTCTATGACGTTTCCATATTTGTAAAAGTGGGTCTGTGACATTCGTATTGATTGCAGTAAATGTTTCAAACCCGATATTGTTGTCATCATCATTGTCATATGTTGACGTCATCATAATATTACACTTTGGCTTTTAACACTCTTCTTGGGGCGGTCGGGTAGCCTAGTGGTTAAAGCGTTCGCTCGTCACGCCGAAGACCCGGGTTCGATTCCCGACATGGGTACAATGTGCGAAGCCCATTTCTGGTGTCCCCCGCCGTGACAATATTGCTGGAATATTGCTAAAAGCGGCGTAAAACCATACTCACTCACTCACGAACACTCTTATTGGAAGTAAATTACAAGACCCATATCCTTGGTCGTCACATCCGGACGCCCTAGACTCACAACATCAATCCTTGGTCGTCACATCCGGACGCCCTAGACTCACGACACCCATCCTTGGTCATCACATCCGGACGCCCTGGACTCACAACAATCATCCTTGGTCGTCACATCCGGACGCCCTAGACTCACAACATCAATCCTTGGTCGTCACATCCGGACGCCTTAGACTCACAACACCGATCCTTGGTCGTCACATCCGGACGCCCTACACTCACAACTTCCATCCTTGGTCGTCACATCCGGACGCCTTAGACTCACAACACCCATCCTTGGTCGTCACATCCGGACGCCCTAGACTCACAACACCCATCCTTGGTCGTCACATCCGGACGTCATCCCATGGTTGTCGTAAGAGGCGACTAACGGAATCGGGTAGTCCACCTCGTTGATGTCATGGTACCCCAATTGCGTCGATCGATGCTCATGATACCTATCATTAGATTGTCTGGTCCAGACTCGATTATTTTCAGCCCGCCGTTATATAGCTGGAATAGTGCCGAGTGCTGCCGACAGTTAACCTACACATACACATTGAATGTTTATGAAATAAACTGCCTCCACATTTTTGACAATTTGGGCGAAAATCTAATGATGAATTTATTGTGGCCTTATTAAGAGATTCCTTTATGAAACCGTATTCATTCAATCAGTGCCGATATCATAGCGGAAACCATACATCAAATCAAACATGGTCAGTAGGCTAACTATGATTGATGAAATGTATCAACGTTTATGGCAGTTTATGGCGCTGTGAAAACTGCACTTGGAATATCTGAGTAGGTCAACACAGAAAACAATAGCGATGTGAAAATAATATTGTGTGTTTAAGCTATTTTATGTTCATATTTACAGTTTACGCCAGTTCATTAATCAGTGGGCAGGAAAACAGTATATTGTAGTCATGGTTTTTCATTTATGTTGTACTTATTACACCAGTTTATAACATTTATCCAAACACACATTATTGGGGTGATTTGGTCCTTTATTTCATAGTATATTTAATCTGACAGTTTATGCACGTAATGATCACACGGATTTCTCTGTCCCGTTGGCAAGTTATACCGAGCCAAATCAAATATATCAAATTTGCCAATTTCTATGAATAAATGACTATTTAATTTTTCATATCTGTCGATGATACTGATTATTTTGGTAACGAAATAAAACAATTATGATTGAAAAACCGGTTTTCAAATTACTGCAAATGGTCAAAGGGCACTAATAGCGTCTATATGTTTAGAGAAGCGCCCGTAAAATATCTACATAACGGTACGTCATCCCACAGGAACACGTGTTTCACAACAAAGTCTTATACAGTCTCACGGGGATGTATTTGGATTGTAATCACTTCCGTTAATTTACAGTATTACATAAAAGGTTTCTATGATTTAAATGTGTCAGTATGAAATATATTGACATCTTAGTTTCTTTACAGGACATAAATTAAAATCGCCATCCACATTAAGGTTATTTTATACAAGTATACCAGTAATTAATTAATATCCTTTCTGTCATTTTGTCTGTTTGTTCGGTGTTTAACGCCGTACTAAGCAATATTCCAGCCGTATGACGGTGGTCTTTAAAAAATCGAATCTGGACCAGTCAATCAAGTGATTGACTTTCATGAGAATCGATCTACACAATTTGGGATACAGCGATCCTGGCCAACCCGATACCGTTATATCTAGTCGCCTCTAACGACAAGCTTCTTTCGGCAAGCATGGGTTGCTGATGACATATTCTCTACCCTGATCTACACGAGCGAGCCAAATTACAACGCAATGCATAACAAATATATCCTGAAAATGAACAAACATTATTGAGGATTACAAGCGAGTGGGGAAAGGTTGTGTATGGTGCCACACTGGTTACAGGCGTTTATAGCGCTACTTTGGTGAAACTTTCCAGTGCTTGGATCATACGTAACCAGAGCGGATTCGAACCCATTAAGAGCGGATCCTGGCAGATCGCTGTGAATAGAAAGACGTACATATTTTGTCTCAGTGATATTAAGAATTCAACAATTAAATGTTTGTTTTGATATTTTCCTGAGTATTTCCAAAGACCCAAATCTATTTTATTGTCTCTGGTATAGTTTATTCACATTGCGCATCGTCGACAGCTCCTTGCTAGACGGAGCCCAGTACAACCCGGAAGTGTGGCATAACGGGTCACGTTGTTATCATGTGACTTGTCGAGTATGGCGACTTCCAGTGAACGGTGATCTGTTCCACCCGTGTAATACAGCACTCTGAGAAACGCAGGAAAGGGTGCACATCTCTGGATGTCTTGAAGTATATCACGGCTTTACAATGAGTGTGTTAGAGAGTATCAAGGGAACTTTCCACAGTGTACAGCAGGATATATTTGACGGGTAAAGTTTCTGTCATGTGGTTGACTTTCTAAACATTGATAATGACGTTGACGAACAACAGGAGCTGTTATCATATTGTCATCATATATATTGTTAAATGGGGTTCAGATAACATTGGAATGTACTTGCATGTATTGAATAACTCACTTCTGATCGGTATAGTGTTATATTCTCCTGCAATGCACGACCAGCCCCGTCAATATCAAGAAAGCAGTGAAAGTAGCGAGTTTCCGGGAGGTTATCTCAATGTTGCATTAAAGGTGCAAGTGCAGATTTTAAAGGGTGTCAGCCATTTTTTATGTACATGATGTGAAGTTGATTTTATAAGAAATATGACATACATTATTTGATGCATTGCAGGGATGAGGTGCATAGTTAACACAAGTCCTCACTAGATCTCATGGGGTGCAGGCTAAAACCGCACTTCAGCAAAACTCGACCGATTTCTCTGGCGAAACGGGCACCGCTTTTGGCGAAAACGGCACCTCTATTTTTAATAACGATAACAACGATTTTTGTAGTAAAATATAGATCTATGGTTTATTTACATGGTATGTGATGAGTCTTGACTGTAGAGGCAACAGACTGGCCTCTCTGAAGAGCTCCGGGATCAATCTGTAGATTCCCAGGCACTGCTCACCCACCTTGTTATTGATACGTCTATGTGAGATATATAAGTTGAGTTCACAATAAGTTGAGTTGCGTATAAGCTAAGTTGGATTATAGTTGGAGTAGAGGCTAATTTCTAATGTAAACTTGTTTTAACATCTCACAATTATTGGCGTTTGCAAGTTACAATGTAAGTTTAATATCATTTATTTGACCAAGGTAAAAAAAAATAAGGTGCTGTTTTTGCTTGAGTCGGGATGCTGTTTTCGCCAATGGGTGCCGTTTCTGCCCGGTGACGTTTTGCTGAAGTGCCGTTTTCGCTATAACTCATCTCATGTTCTTACCCTGCACAAAATGTATAATAATGTTCCAGATTGTAATTCTCAATACTTACTTAAGGCTGAAGGCGCTTACATCGTTAGATGCACAGCCTCGAATTGACATCCTCAGACGGCTGCGGACAGATGGAGTCAGTCTAGATGCAGGGGCTGATTTGCTCAACAAGTAAGTTCATAATGTATGTTACTGCTCATAGGTTGGTGTGGGCAGATGTTAGATATTGTGTGTGTGTGAATATCGGTCTCTGAGCAGGTCTAGATAAATTCCTGCTTGACTATCCAAAGATTTGTTAATCTGGAATAATTTGGAATTTCATCAATTTGGACAATTTCGCTTGGGATGGTGCTGCTTGGAACAACAGCGTTAACTGTTTAACTTCAGTTTGTTTTCTGATGTTGTAGATATCAGAGGACATGGAAAGAACTCCAGACATGCACATCTCACACAGCCAAAAAGGCAGAGGTGAGTCCTTTTCATGCACAGTAGGCAATGGATATTTTAGAACAATAACTGGCTTAAATTTTTAAATCTGTCAGAATCAGGCACACACAAAAGTTCAAAGAATTGCAGTGATTATTATATTTTCTTTTATCGATGAGTAGACACTTACGAAAACCTAATGTTGCCGTTATGGTAGCATAATATTCAATAAAATATTAAGTAATTGAGGTAAGAGAAAATAATTGAAATTACGAGAAAAACTTGAAATCTTGATACAGTTTTATCAATATTCAAAATAAGGAGAAATTTTCGAGTGAAATAAGAAGTGAAATAACGAGAAAACATTAGGCTGTTGTAGAAAGCAAACCCTATTCAGGAACGGAAAAATATCTTGGTACATCTTGATTTATAATTACCAATACCTGTTGCCTTTTTGCTTATGAAGTATGGCTGTGACTTGTTCGTCTAACTGTTGTGCAGGAGGTGGACAGCGAGATCGGTCAGCTGTACAGCAAGTGGAACAGACAGGTGGACACGGTCAGTCAGCTGGAGGAGGAGGTGGCCGAACTACCCGATGTCGTCACGCTCATCAAGAAACTGACCACAGATCTTGGTAGGTGTGTCAGAAATTGTATTTACGCCAAATATAGTGATAAAGTGACAAACAATGTGTTGATGATGGAGAGTTGACATAAGAATGTCAACTTTTTTATCGTTTCTGGCAGACTCTGATTGTCTGTCATGGCTTTATATTGAGCCCAGTTCGATTGGCTTGATGCTAAGGCTAGTCGTCCTGTGAAATTGGTGATACGAGTGAGAGAAATATTGCGCTTAGTTAGGGATGGGTATGGTTGATGTGGTGACATCACTTTCGAAACAAAGCTATGGTGGTGAACCTGGGGACCTGTCATTACAAGATGGAAACTATTATACATGTACACTGGAGGATGAGGATGACAGTCAGCCATGTGTGTCTCTGTCCCCAGGGTACATCAGGCGAGACTGTGAGGGGGTGGAGGGGGCCCTGGAGAGGTTGGAGAATGTCATTGATGAACTGGAACAGCAGAAGAACGTGAAAGCCCACCTGGCTCAACTTGCTACCTACAAAAAGAAGAAGATGGAAGAGGTACAGAAGGTGAAAGGTCAGTTGGAAACGTTAATCACAATTATTGTTGATGAGAGGCTGTGTGAGATCATGCCCTTCACATGTGAGGTCTTGATGTGAGATATTGCCGTAAATTCTTGATGTGAGATATTGCCGTAAGGTCTTGATGTGAGATATTGCCGTGAGGTGGTCTTGATGTAAGATATTGCTGTAAGGTCTTGATGTGAGATATTGCTGTGAGGTCTTTATGTGAGATGTTGCTGTAAGGTCTTGATGTGAGATATTGCTGTAAGGTCCTGAAGTGAGATATTGCCGTGAGATCTTGATGTGAGATATTGCCGTGAGGTCTTGATGTGAGATGTTGCTGTAAGGTCTTGATGTGAGATATTGCCGTGAGGTCTTAATGTGAGATATTGCCATGAGGTCTTGACGTGAGATATTGCTGTGAGGTCTTGATGTGAGATATTGCCGTGAGGTCTTGATGTGAGATATTGATGTGAGATATTGCCATGAGGTCTTGATGTGAGATTATGCTGTCAGGTTTTGCTGTGAGGTCTTGATATGAGATATTGCTGTAAGGTATTACTGAAAATTCTTGCTGTGAGATATTACTGCAAGGTCTTGAGTTATATTGCTGTGAGATCTTTGTGAAAAACTTTTGTGATGTCTTGCTGTGAGATATTGCTGCAAGGTCTTGTGAGATAATGCTGAAAAATCTTTCCGTGAAGTCTTGGTGGAAAATATTTATGAGCAGTTCGTGATCGTGATGAAAAATCTTTCTGTGAGGTCTGGCTGTGAGATATTGCTACATAATGCACTACAAAACATTAACATTCTAGAAAGAAATGTATTAGTTGTTTTTATAACCGGTTTGAAAAGACCAAGTGTATTATGATTCTATCTGTCTTCTTTACACTACAGGGCGGTCGGGTAGCCTCGTGGTTAAGGTGTCGCTCGTCACGCCGAAGACCCGGGTTCGTTTCCCGACATGGTTACAATGTGTGAAGCCCATTTCTGGTGTCCCCCGCCATGATATTGCTGAAATATTGCTAAAAGCGGCGTAAAACCAAACTCACTCACTCACTCTTTACACTACATCCTAACTATCAGTGTAAGGTCTGACATGTCTCGGTGTGGCTGGAACCTCTGGAATACTGGAGACCAAACAAACACAACAAGGATGGAACCTGGTGATTATATGATATTGTTTTCTCCCTTCGTTCATGACAGTGACAGACTATCTGGTCTGTTATTCACTCAGTATGATGCATATTGCACCATGTTTCAATGGAGACTATTACACTTACGTTAGCGTTATACGGTACTTTTGCAGTTCAAATGGCTAAGAGTCACGCAAGGGCAATGCAGGAATGTGATCGGCGTCGCCAGGCGGATCTGAAGGAGAGACAGGAAGCCTTCAGCGAGGCCTTCACTGAAGACATGGACTTCTACAAGACACATGGACACACAGAACGTAAGACAGACACTACAGACAGACACTACAGACAGACACTACAGACTGGCAGAATAGGGCCCTCCTTTGTTGCATGAGGTGTCCCTTAATGCAGTGTTGAAATAAGCAGCTGCCCTTAGGCCCGTGGCAAGTAAATATTGTGTTGGGCTCATAGTTTAAATTTGTATGGGTCCTTGTGGCCTGCAGTAAATGTACTTGTCAAATTATTTAGCCTTGTGGTTAAAGCGTTGGCTCGTCACGCTGAAGACCTGGGTTCGATTCCCGACATGGGTACAAAGTGTGAAGCCCATTTCTGGTGTCCCCCACCGTGATATTGCCGGAATATTGCTAAAAGCGGCTTAAAAACCATACTCACTCACTCACTCACTCACTATAAGCTGTAGTGTTTTAAATGAGGGCCTGACTACTTCAGTCAGGGCCTGCAGCATCTAAAGTCTGTGGGTCCTGATGACATCCTGGTATTTTATATTTCAAACACTGCCGTAATGTCTGACCATCTAGTGGTGGTGTAACAATACATTGGTACATACGATACATACGATACATACGATACATTACATTACAAGTTATGTTGGTGTGAAAACACGTGAATAATAACAGATTTAAAAAGATGAACACAACCAGCTCACACAGATTCTCTGGTATTTCCTGGTATGTATAACATTCACATCTCGCATTTTCCATCTCGGGAATTTGAAAACAAATGATTCAGGGTTGTGATTAACCTGCAGAAAAGAGGGAATATTATCTGATGAAATTAAAGGAGGGAGAGGAAAGGTGGATGAAGACTAATGGTAACTGATGTGGGATTGGCTTCCGTTACTAAAACATCTTGTGATGTGGTATTTTCACTATGTGTTGTCGATTATCAAAACTTGAGGAACCTGAGTCTACCGATGTAACCACATTCCGGCAACCAGGGTTAGGGTAGTACTGAAAAACAAAATAAATGTTTCATTGCGTGACAAAAACTGCCATTGTATCTTTTCTGTTAAACGCATGTAAAATGACAGGAAAGTACAAAATATCCTTTAGAACATCACACAGGGATGCAAAATCACCATCATAGTTACTGTTGTTATTCTAAAGTATTCAACAATCGAGAGTTACATCCCTGACACATATCACAACATATATATGGAATAAATACCTAGTTAATTATATTCCTTAAAATGCTTG
Organism: Haliotis rufescens; assembly: GCF_023055435.1. Taxonomy (NCBI): domain Eukaryota; kingdom Metazoa; phylum Mollusca; class Gastropoda; order Lepetellida; family Haliotidae; genus Haliotis; species Haliotis rufescens. The sequence continues at coordinate 573,800 of NW_025963857.1, forward strand.
AATGACTGAGTAAATGAAACTAATGAGCTTTACTAATGATGCTGGCATGTGTATCACTGGTCAACCCACCCCTTGTTCCAGAGCTGAAGGTGTCTGACATTCCAATGCCTAAGGTCAGCAGCCTGAGTGACATCACGATAGACGACGACCAGATGATCATCAACAGCTTCCTCGCTTCCACGGAAACAACGCCGTCCAAGGAGAGAGCTTCCGGTAAGACAAACACCAGTTGGGCTGAACACAACTTCCTCTAGACTCCTTGTGCTCTGAGTGGACCATTGATTCAGACACAATCAGGACAACGTGGATCCTGAGGCAGGTGTACTCCTTGTGCTCTGAGTGGACCATTGATTCAGACACAATCAGGACAACGTGGATCCTGAGGCAGGTGTACTCCTTGTGCTCTGAGTGGACCATTGATTCAGACACAATCAGGACAACGTGGATCCTGAGGCGGCTGTACACCTTGTGCTCTGAGTGGACCATTGATTCAGACACAATCAGGACAACGTGGATCCTGAGGCAGTGTACTCCTTGTACTCTGAGTGGACCATTGATTCAGACACAATCAGGACAACGTGGATCCAGAAGGAGGGTGCTATGGGTGAACAAACAGCTTTTCTTAAACAAAGTGTACATACATTTGGAAGTTGTACAGGTAATCTGGTGTGCAGAGTGTAAAGCTTTGCAACACTACAACCAGCGATACAATGGTATTGGGCGGTATGTTTTTTTGGGGGAAAAATCACACGAGTACCAAACACAAGTTAACTCAAGGACTATGTGTAGTCGTGTTGTACTTGTTGTATGTTAACATGTATCCGTCACCCGTCTATTCCTCAAAATTTAATCTGTGCTTGCTTCAAATGATGTCAACAACTACAGACACTATTTGGACATAATTATGACCATGTGGTGATGCTTGTGTAACAAATGGTTTGGGTGATGTGTCTGGGGGAGCATTCATTGAGCATGTTGAGAAATGTCTGAGTGAGATGATAGTTATATAGATGACCTAGGTGATGCGTCTGAGGGAGCATTCATTGAGGAAAAGTCTGATTGTGATAATGTTTTACAGATGAGCTAGGTAATGCGTCTGAGGGAGCATTCATTGAGGAAAAGTCTGATTGTGATAATGTTTTACAGATGAGCTAGGTGATGCATCTGAGGGAGCATTCATTGAGAAAAAGTCTGATTGTGATAATGTTTTACAGATGACCTAGTTGATGCGTCTGAGGGAGCATTCATTGAGGAAAAGTCTTATTGTGATAATGTTTTACAGATGAGCTAGGTGATGCATCTGAGGGAGCATTCATTGAGGAAAAGTCTGATTGTGATAATGTTTTACAGATGAGCTAGGTGATGCATCTGAGGGAGCATTCATTGAGGAAAAGTCTGATTGTGATAATGTTTTACAGATGACCTAGGTGATGCGTCTGAGGGAGCATTCATTGAGGAAAAGTCTTATTGTGATAATGTTTTACAGATGAGCTAGGTGATGCATCTGAGGGAGCATTCATTGAGGAAAAGTCTGATTGTGATAATGTTTTACAGATGAGCTAGGTGATGCATCTGAGGGAGCATTCATTGAGGAAAAGTCTGATTGTGATAATGTTTTACAGATGACCTAGGTGATGCATCTGAGGGAGCATTCTTTGAAGACGATTACACGGCAGAGTACAACATACAGGATGATGAAGACATCTTGGAGGATGATATCGACAAGATGGCTCATGAGCCTGCCGAGGGGGAAGAAGTTGTGGAAACTGGCGGTGTGAATATAGACTCAGACGATGCAGACATCCTTCCAACACAGAAGACGGATGCAGCAGGGGATGGAGAAGAAAGTGGCGCAGAAAAATCAGATAAGCAGTCCGAACCTTCCAACAATGTCACCGACCGAGATCAGTCTACAGAGGACACACCAAGCTAGTTGAGACTTAGCTGAGGTCACTTTATTGTGAAAAACTACATCGTGACCAATCTCAGTGATATTACACATACTGCTTATAGTCTCTCTCTTCATACGATTACAAGATAAGTAAAAATGTATTTGCTTAAAACGTTAAACATACTTCCAGATTGAGTCAGGGACTGCCTGAGAAGCCATTGCTAGGTAACTGGGTACATTCAGCATGGTTAAGATACTGGAGGTTCATTAACTTCCTGGTGACAGGTGTGGCACGTCAGACCCATGTATGGTGCGTACAGATATAAATGCAACTAACGTCCATACAAGTTGGGGTCACAAAGACCTGTACCTTGATTCATACTGTTCCTGAATGTAGAACTGTATTTAGTGACTTGTTTACCTAGTTGTGCTACCTTTAGCACCCAGGAAACACAGGCGTGCTTCCTTTGAAATTCATGATATACTACATTTGATAGACTACTACATTGGGCTGAAACAAGTGAAAATCCACTGATGGTAGTGGTCTTAGTCTGGTAGCATTTGAGGGCTACAATTCTGAACCAGTTCCCAAGGCTTCAGTTTTGCTACAAACTGGAACTGAATAAAACTGGTTTGGTATGTGGTCTGTTATTTTGAGGATAGAGCTCCTTTATACACATGCTTAGTAGTCATATCTGGTAGGTGGTGGAGCGTGTCATATTGCGATCCAACTGTCGAGAGACATATCATATATTGAAGATACTATCGTTAAACGCTAATCTTTGAAAAAACACCTTTAATTTTATGCAATTATAGTAATAGACATTTTACGATGATCAACATGGAAATTGAAAAATAGGAAAAGTCGGACCTTACGTATGAGGAACATGTTCACCTGGGATTCAGGGACCCAAGTTGCATTTCCCAGGAAAAGTATTTTTGGTACAAACATGCTTGAAACCATGGTAACAATAATATGAGATTAGGCATGTCTCATTACAGACCATTCAGTGATGACACTAATCTAGGATGTTATCAGATTTATCACACATTGGACCTCATTAATCCAGACACCTGTTATTGTAATTGTATTGTAATATGTCTGGATAACTGAATACTCTGTGTACCTGTCTAGTTGATGTGGTTAAAATGTCCAGGACAGAGGTAGATAGTATCATGCTCCCACACTCAGCTGTTACCGGTGTGATACAGGATGATAAGTAGTCAGTAGCTAGGTGCTACTATCAGGCACCTGATGATCTTTGGTATGTTTATTGTTGTTCAAAATGCAATGCAAGTATTTCGTTATTTATGCATAGATGTGATGCAGTTCCTCACAGGGATGTTATACCTCATGTAGCTCAGGACGTGCACGTAGGTACCTAGGTGATCAATGTTTTTTGTTTGTTTGTTTTTTGTTTAACGCCACACTGAGAAATATTCCAGCTATATGACGGCGGTCTGTAAATAATGAAGTCTGGACCAAACAATCCAGTGATTGACATCATGAGCATCACTCAACGCCATTGGGATACGATAACATGCATCAACCAAATCAGTGAGTCTGACCTCCCGATCCGTTTAGTCGCCTCTTATGGCAAGCATGGGTTGCTGAAGATCTATTCTAAATCGGATTTTCACGGGTGAAGTGATGAATGTGGCAGCGAGGTCTGCGTGATGAAGGGTCCTCCCTGTGTGGAGGGCCCGGAAATGTCCAGAGAGTTGTATAAATATTTCCACGGTTACCGAGTAGATGTGTTGATGGGCTTCCCGTACTTCCATGTAAGGCGTTACATTATTGTTTGTTTGATCACAGACTGTTTCCTGCTGAAGTCCTAAGTTGGGAAGTAGAGATTAGACCTGGCCAGAGACAAACACCGATAGATATTTGCCATTTGGATTGATGATGGTGCTACTGATAAAAGAGCAGTTCCCTATGGTCCATCGTCTTTAGTCTTCCCCTGATGTGCTATTGCTGGAATAATGCTATAAGTGGTGTAATAACCAACTCACTCACTCACTCACTCAACTGTACTTCGATAACTGATGGAGTAAGTTTGACAGTCTGTGTGTCAAGGACAAAGGACAGAGCTCAAGGTTTGTTAGGCCTGGAATATTAGTGCATTTCGTGATTTTTGTCAGCGGAATAAATGTGTAATTTTTTGTGATAGAATTTCATTTTTTTCCGAAAATAAGATGAGTAGATCCGTGATGCCAAAAGTAAGACCTAATGGCCTAACAAATGGATAACAAGTGGATAACAAGCGGATAACAAGGGGATAACAAGTGGCAGTGGGGTGTGTTCTCTCACGGATGTGTCTGATTGTCCATGTGGGTAGTCTGTGAAGATTGCTCCAGGTGTCTCTGCTGTCATATTGATTGTTGCTTCATGCAGAATTAGAACACTATTCAATGTATAGAATGTGAAGTTTGTCTATATATATTATAGACAGAATATTTTATGTTGTTTCTGCAAAGGAATTTTATGACAGTTGTTTTATTTTGATATTATATGTCTGTTAATACCAGCTATTGCACATGATGGATACTAGTTAGCGCACACTTTTAGTAGGTGTTAAAAGACATCATAGATATGAAACAATACTCATGAGGGGGTCTCAGTGGATATACCGGTACATATTGATTTGATGGTTATTAGTTTGTACTTCCCTTCCATTTTTTAACATATATTTAGACATGTTCCATCTGTATTTATTTCCCCCCCCCCCCCCCCCCCCCTCACACACACACTTCTCCCTCCGTCTGTCCAGACCTCGTGACATCATATTATCATTATCTGGGAATGGAGGTGATTCACATGAGTGAGTGAGTGAGTTGGGTTTAACGCCGCTTTTAACAGTATTCCAGTTATATCACGGCGTGTCAGCTTAATGTGGGAGGAAAGTCGAAGTGATGCAGGTCTCTTTACCACTTCGGTGAAACCCACGAGCACGGGTATGGTGCTGACAAACCTAGAAACATAATCGGGGCAAACCTGGATTCGAACCCACAATCATGGGTTTCTGGCGTGCCCAAGGGACGCAACTCTGCACAGCGAATTGCGCTTTAGACGACTGGGCCACCAAGGCCCCCTGATTCAAAAGAAGCCTGTTTAGTATGTCGATGTATGTGGTGGATTTCATCAAGTCTGTCAACAAGGTTAATTAAGAAGGGGTTGCATGAGAGTGTTTCTACGTCTGTATGTACTTGAGACAATGATACGAGTAGTAGTGAGGCATGTAGGCTGAATAATTACTTAATAATGGCATTATAATAATTGTTGCCTGCCATGTCTAGACAGTGTCTGGTATCCACATCTAGACCATGTCATGTTCACAGTTATTCAACCAAGCAAATATCGGCCATCGGTCCTCTGGTAATACAGAGACACCTGGTGGTCACCTGTTCTATCTACAGTGTGTGAGTGAGTGTATACCTCTCTATCTTGTCTTAAGGCCAGACACATTTAGTTCCTGGTTTTACAAGTGAGTTCTACCCTGTATGCAACAAAAGGGCCAAACACATTGTACATTTGAAGAAACAAACGCTGTTAAATTGATAAAATGCCATGTAAGACCTTCGTGTCAAGATTTTGTTAAAATGAAACACATTATTAATCCTGACCACTTTTTCTTTTACATACCGTATTCGACATAATAAGCGCCCAGGGCGCTCTCAAAATTAGAAATAGGGGGCTCTTATTAGAATATTATTTTGGTGAAAAAAAACAGAGTTGAAAGATCGTAAATTTCGTGGTTTATGCTGACAGCCTGAAATGTTTACATACGACAGATATATTTTTCCAGAATTCAATTGCCCATAATTAAGGGTGCATATAAGACACAAGTGCGTATTATACGCGAATAAATAAGTCTTGTGTACATTGATCAATCGGAAGGGGTGTTAATGATGCCATTGGCGCTTATTAGAGTGGGGCGCTTATTACATCGAATACGGTATTTGTCTACTTGTCATTTTAACCAAGATATTGGTAACATAAGAAATTAGGGTTGGTCAGGTCTGTTGAGGAACTAGATTGCTGTCATGCAGGGGGGTTGCCGATGTGGGTCAGACCCGTGTACTGAAATATACAATAGCTGGATGGGTTTGTCCGGGTACAACAGTTATCTAAGTTGGTGCTGTCTCCATGTTGCTTGTGCCCTATAGTGAAGCACTAGTGTCTAGCGGTGGTAATGTACATGCAAAAAGGAAATATTGAACTCACAATGATACACTCACAAATCTTTTTATTCTTGTCAGATGATTAAAGACATCTTCAGTGACTAAGTCACTGTGGTAGAAACAATAATTTAACAGAATCATGTATAGTTTACACTAAAATATAGCAAAATGCACTGAATGTCCATCAAAACCTATTTCATTTGAAAACTTCTTTTTGTCAGGTTTTTCACACGTTAATTGTTTTCTTTCAAATGTTCTAAATCCACAGAAAGCTCTTTCTGAATTAGTACATTAGCGATTATGAAACAATGAGTATGTTGATGAAACAGTCAGTGGTACCACTGTCCATGCTGATACTCCCCCACTTCGTGGGGCGATATGAAGCGTAAACCATTAGGATGACATCATGCTATTGTTGTGCAGTTGATTCGGAGCCAGGAAGTCACTGGCCATTCTGAACAAAATGTGAATGAGAAGGCCGGGGCATGTTGATTCTACTTCCTGAATCAACAGATCCGAGTGATTTCTTCGAATTAAACCATGTTTTGGTCGATACATATATATATAATTACTTTCTAATTTTGCATAATGACCTCCAGTTGCGTCAGCTTTCTTGGAAAGGTACGCGTTAAGAATGACAAGTTACCTCCTGGCTCAGAATAAACTGCAACAACAATAGTGTGACGTCATCACAATGGCTTAACACTCGTTATTGTTGTATGTTCTTGCCGGAACCTGGGACTGGAGAACCTAGACTTGCCTGTAATATTTTTACCCCCTGCTATGTCTGTGTGTGATTATCAAATCTTTGTGTGTGTGGTTTGCCACTGTGCTACAGTAATGTCATACGTAGGTGTACAGCAACAAGCTATGTTGATTAGGATATGTTGAAAATATTTTTTGATTAATTTGATTGTTAAAACTGCAATTATTTTATGCAAAAATATAATAAATCCATTCCATAAAAAGACATTTGTTATGTGGTGAATGCCAGGGGGATGCAAGGAGGGTGCCAGGGGGATGCCAGGAGGATACCAGGGGGATGCCAGGAGGGTGCCAGGGGGATGCCAGGAGGGTGCCAGGAGGGTGCCAGGAGGGTGCCAGGGGGATGCCAGGAGGGTGCCAGGAGGGTGCCAGGGGGATGCAGGAGGGTGCCAGGGGGATGCAGGGGGATGCCAGGAGGGTGCCAGGGGGATGCCAGGAGGGTGCCAGGGGGATGCCAGGGGGATGCCAGGAGGGTGCCAGGAGGGTGCCAGGGGGATGCCAGGAGGGTGCCAGGGGGATGCCAGGAGGGTGCCAGGGGGGTGCCAGGAGGGTGCCAGGGGGATGCCAGGGGGATGCCAGGAGGGTTCCAGGAGGGTGCCAGGGGGATGCCAGGAGGGTGTCAGGGGGGTGCCAGGGGGATGCCAGGGGGATGCCAGGGGATTGCCAGGGGGGTGCCAGGGGGATGCAGGAGGGTGCCAGGGGGATGCCAGGGGGATGTCAGGAGGATGCCAGGAGGATGCCAGGGGGATGCCAGGAGGGTGCCAGGAAGGTGCCAGGGGGATGCCAGGGGGATGCCAGGAGGATGCCAGGAGGGTGCCAGGAGGGTGCCAGGGGGGTGCCAGGGGGATGCCAGGAGGGTGCCAGGAGGATGCCAGGAGGGTGCCAGGGGGATGCCAGGGGGGTGCCAGGGGGATGCCAGGAGGGTGCCAGGGGGGATGCTAGGGGGATGCCAGGAGGGTGCCAGGGGGATGCCAGGGGGATGCCAGGAGGGTGCCAGGGGGATGCCAGGAGGGTGCCAGGAGGGTGCCAGGGGGATGCCAGGAGGGTGCCAGGAGGGTGCCAGAGGGATGCCAGGGGGATGCCAGGAGGGTGCCAGGAGGGTGCCAGGGGGATGCCAGGAGGGTGCCAGGAGGGTGCCAGGAGGGTGCCAGGGGGGTGCCAGGGGGATGCCAGGAGGATGCCAGGAGGGTGCCAGAGGGATGCCAATGCTGGCATCTTAATGGTTCCCAGGGGAGTTCAGCGAATCAACACTTTTATCAACACTTTGATCAAGGACTGGTCAGCTGGTCAGCTCAGAGTCGGTATTCTGTGTTAGACTGGAGTCTCCATCTTACACTGATACATGGCATCTCAGGGGGCTGGCACTATACAGACACAGACAGACCGACACATACATACACATTCACATGTGCATGCACATCGCTATATAAGTGCGGTGGCCCAGTCGTCTAAGGCGCCGCGATTGGCTGTGCAGAGTTGCATCCAATGGGCACGCCAGAAACCTACGATTGTGGGTTCGAATCCCCATTCGCCCCAATTATGTTTCAAGGTTTGTCAGCACCATACCCGTGGGTATGTGGGTTTCACCGACGTGGTAAACGTCTGAGACCTGCATCACTTCGGGCACACTGCGATATAACTGGAACACTGTTAAAAGCGGCGTGAAACCCAACTCACTCCCTCACTATATAAGTGCAATAATCTTGAACGCAGTGTTAAACCCCATTTCATTTCAAATTGTCAGAACTTGGTTGCCCTCGTGTGATCACACTTCTTAACCAGTGCCTATGCTATCCTATGCTGGTTGTAAGAGGGATCTAATTTGACTGGATGGTTAGACTCCCTGAGTTCAACAGATGTTCTATATACAGATTGAAAGTAATCCTGGGTGCCATTGTACAAAGCAGCCTTACCTCTGTGATTGTTGTAAGTCTGTGTTAAGGTATGGGAGTTGCGATCACCTAAGATGCTAAGATTGCTTTGTACAACGGCATAGAGAGGGGTCGGGGGTTCACAGTGTACCTCCGGTATGGTTCATGGTTCTTGGCTAACTGGACGAATGACTGTTGAGAGGTAATAAAAACAAAACAAAACATTGTTTCGCATCATGTAGCATAAACAATTCATAAAAATGCCACACGGTTCGCAGAAAGCAGAGTGTGGCATTCGTTGCCCGTGCTGCAAGTAGATTCTACACTGGATGCATTGCAGTCGTCAGTTCAGGCTTTTCATTCAATGGAGCAAAACACACTTCATTTTTCGTTGTCGTTGACCAATATTCGTGGTCCTTATAGATATAACGTGGACCAATATTCATGGTCCTTATAGATATAACGTGGACCAATATTCGTGGTTCTTATGGATATAACGTGGACCAATATTCGTGGTCCTTATAGATATAACGTGGTCCAATATTCGTGGTCCTTATAGATATAACGTGGACCAATATTCGTGGTCCTTATAAATGTAAAGTGTGTTCCCATGATAAAGAAGTTGCCATCCATAAATTCTCTTCCTTAAGTGTGGACTTGCTCCTAGAGTTAGTGGTTTAGTCCTAGAGTTAGTGGTTCAGTCCTGGAGTTAGTTGTTCAGTCCTGGAGTTAGTGGTTCAGTCCTAGAGTTAGTGGTTTAGTCCTAGAGTTAGTGGTTCAGTCCTAGAGTTAGTGGTTCAGTCCTGGAGTTAGTGGTTCAGTCCTGGAGTTAGTGGTTCAGTCCTGGAGTTAGTGGTTCAGTCCTAGAGTTAGTGGTTTAGTCCTAGAGTTAGTGGTTCAGTCCTAGAGTTAGTGGTTCAGTCCTGGAGTTAGTGGTTCAGTCCTAGAGTTAGTGGTTCAGTCCTAGAGTTAGTTGTTCAGTCCTGGAGTTAGTGGTTCAGTCCTAGAGTTAGTGGTTCAGTCCTAGAGTTAGTGGTTCAGTCCTGGAGTTAGTTGTTCAGTCCTGGAGTTAGTGGTTCAGTCCTGGAGTTAGTGGTTCAGTCCTAGAGTTAGTGGTTCAGTCCTAGAGTTAGTTGTTCAGTCCTGGAGTTAGTTGTTCAGTCCTAGAGTTAGTGGTTCAGTCCTGGAGTTAGTGGTTCAGTCCTAGAGTTAGTGGTTCAGTCCTAGAGTTAGTTGTTCAGTCCTGGAGTTAGTGGTTCAGTCCTGGAGTTAGTTGTTCAGTCCTAGAGTTAGTTGTTCAGTCCTGGAGTTAGTGGTTCAGTCCTAGAGTTAGTGGTTCAGTCCTAGAGTTAGTTGTTCAGTCCTGGAGTTAGTTGTTCAGTCCTAGAGTTAGTTGTTCAGTCCTAGAGTTTGTGGTACAGTCCTGGAGTTAGTGGTTCAGTCCTAGAGTTAGTGGTTCAGTCCTGGAGTTAGTGGTTCAGTTTCTTTATTTTAATCTATTCAATAAGAGAATCACGTTTAGTTCCCCATATGTGTCATCATAAGAGAATCACTTTTAGTTCCCCATTTATGACATCATAAGAGAATCATGTATAGTTCCCCATATATGTCATCATAAGAGAATCATGTTTAGTTCCCCATATGTCATCATGAGAGAATCACATTAAGTTCCCCATAGATGTAATCATAAGAGAATCACGTTTAGTTCCCCATATATGTCATCATAAGAGTGAGTGAGTGAGTATGGTTTTACTCCGCTTTTAGCAATATTCCAGCAATATCACAGCGGGGGACACCAGAAATGGGCTTCACACATTGTACCCATGTCGGGAATCAAACCCGGGTCTTCGGCGTAACGAGCGAACGCTTTAACCACTGGGCTACCTGACCGCCCCTCATCATAAGAGAATCACGTTTAGTTCCCCATATGTCATCATAAGAGAATCACGTTTAGTTCCCTATTAATTGTATAGGTTCATGTGGTGTTAGAAGGACGGAAGGTAGACACGTGATCGTCGCCTCCCACAATGATTCTCCTCCATGACCTGGATATGACCTTGTACCGGCCTGGGCCAGTATCTTGGGAGCATTGCCAAGGTAACACTGGCATGACAACTTTGTTTGATCTATACACCCTAAATATGAGAATTCAGAATTATTGTTATTAGTTGTTTAAGAAAAAAACACATCTATTTGTACCCAAAGGAAAGGGCCCAGGGTTGTGTAAAACCTCTCACACTGTCCTTGTAGTGACTTCAGTTATACCTGATCTTTCAAAAGCTATACACATCTCTTTCACACTCTTCAAAACTGCTGTATAAAACAAATAAAGTCTCTCCAATGTATAAATAGCTTTATTTGTGTATGGCTATCACATGCTGGTGGGGCAGTGCCATCTCAACAGTACACATCACAGGATCTGGAGCGCAGAAATCAACATATACTTATGGAAAACAATGAGGGAACAATGTTAATTGTCTTGGTAATAGTGGCACCTCATATCCACTGAATACGACAGTCCAGTCCTCAAGATTTCATGGCATACAAGAATTTTCTGTATCTGTCCCCTTATTAATTTCATTCAGTATATATTTGTTCACAAATAAACAATAACATCACATGATCGCTATCTATCACAATCACAACCATCTTCCAATAGTCCAATCAAAATTGTGTAACAAAATCCACATCCGGTTCATCAACTGCAGTGCAGATTTCGGTCAACTGCCGTGCAGATTTCGGTCAACTGCCGTGCAGATTTCGGTCAACTCCAGAAGTTGAAAAACAAGTGAACCATCAACATACTGTCAACAGAAATTTCCCAGATGTTTTGATCAAGATGCTCACGTGGTTTGATGCACTTCGCAAAGTAAGGCCCGTTTTGTTACAATACAGATCTTGATAATCGATCAGATCGTCTTCACTAGGCGCCGCCTTTATGTTTGAAGCAAATGTAAGTGATATGAGAGGTGGATTCTGATTGGTCAATAGAAGGGACATCGAAGGACATAACTCGTAATAGATGCAGGTGGTTCTACAATCAAGCCCAGAAATTCCAGACTTGTTCAGCAAGGGTAGAAAATGGACTTTTACAGTCAGTTAACTCCCTTCCCTTGGGAAGATGATCCCCGACACAATCAGTTTTCACAACCTTGTCACATATCTGATCATAATGACAGTCCATTGGTATAAAATCTCTTTCACTAGTATCTTGTCACAGATCTGATTTTTATGACAGAATATTGGTATAAAATACGAGTATCTTGTCACAGATCTGATTTTTATGACAGAGTATTGGTATAAATCCAATTGTGTTATGACAACAACATTTTCAAACAAGTATTAACCTGGACACCCTTTTCCCTCCTACAACTGTAGGTCTCGGCACACCGGGGTATATAGTGCTATATCTGAACTCTCCAAGTTTTGAATGTTTGGACAATGTCCAGGTGAGGTACAGTACCTCTGTATATTCCAGCTGCAGCCGATGCAGGACTCACAGCTTCATAAACACTCACACACATACTTGTAAAGTGTACGTTATCTCTTGACTACTGGTGGCTATATGCCACTCAACATGTCACAGGAACGCTGCATGCTGGGACGTTACACGATGTCACAGGAACACTGCATGCTGGGACGTTACACGATAACCGCAATAAACTGTTTGAACCATAAGGAAGAGAATTTATGGATGTCAACTTCTTTATTATGAGGATCACAATGTTTCAGAGTATATACTTCATCAGGTGAAGGAGTAAGCATCTTCTCCGAAACATTGTGTTCCCCATAATAAAGAAGTTGGCATCCATAAATTCTCTTCCTTATGTGTATCACTTTTAAATGCCTTTCAGACTTTTTTTTAACCGTCTATTTACCTTATATCAACTTGAGATGAAGCGTCACATCCTTCAGTTCTATTTACGTTATATCAACTTGAGATGAAGCGTCACATCCTTCAGTTCTATTTACGTTCTATCAACTTGAGATGAAGCGTCACATCCTTCAGTTCTATTTACGTTATATCAACTTGAGATGAAGCGTCACATCCTTCAGTTCTATTTACGTTCTATCAACTTGAGATGACGCGTCACATCCTTCAGTTCTATTTACGTTATATCAACTTGAGATGAAGCGTCACAGCCTTCAGGTCTATTTACCTTATATCAACTTGAGATGAAGCGTCACATCCTTCAGGTCTATTTACGTTCTATCAACTTGAGATGAAGCGTCACATCCTTCAGTTCTATTTACGTTCTATCAACTTGAGATGAAGCGTCACATCCTTCAGTTCTATTTACGTTCTATCAACTTGAGATGAAGCGTCACATCCTTCAGTTCTATTTACGTTATATCAACTTGAGATGAAGCGTCACATCCTTCAGTTCTATTTACGTTATATCAACTTGAGATGAAGCGTCACATCCTTCAGTTCTATTTACGTTATATCAACTTGAGATGAAGCGTCACAGCCTTCAGTTCTATTTACGTTCTATCAACTTGAGATGAAGCGTCACATCCTTCAGTTCTATTTACGTTATATCAACTTGAGATGAAGCGTCACAGCCTTCAGTTCTATTTACGTTATATCAACTTGAGATGAAGCGTCACATCCTTCAGTTCTATTTACGTTATATCAACTTGAGATGAAGCGTCACATCCTTCAGTTCTATTTACGTTCTATCAACTTGAGATGAAGCGTCACATCCTTCAGTTCTATTTACGTTATATCAACTTGAGATGAAGCGTCACAACCTTCAGTTCTATTTACGTTATATCAACTTGAGATGAAGCGTCACATCCTTCAGTTCTATTTACGTTATATCAACTTGAGATGAAGCGTCACATCCTTCAGTTCTATTTACGTTCTATCAACTTGAGATGAAGCGTCACATCCTTCAGTTCTATTTACGTTCTATCAACTTGAGATGAAGCGTCACATCCTTCAGTTCTATTTACGTTCTATCAACTTGAGATGAAGCGTCACATCCTTCAGTTCTATTTACGTTCTATCAACTTGAGATGAAGCGTCACATCTTTCAGTTCTATTTACGTTCTATCAACTTGAGATGAAGCGTCACATCCTTCAGTTCTATTTACGTTCTATCAACTTGAGATGAAGCGTCACATCCTTCAGTTCTATTTACGTTCTATCAACTTGAGATGAAGCGTCACATCCTTCAGTTCTATTTACGTTCTATCAACTTGAGATGAAGCGTCACATCTTTCAGTTCTATTTACGTTCTATCAACTTGAGATGAAGCGTCACATCCTTCAGTTCTATTTACGTTCTATCAACTTGAGATGAAGCGTCACATCCTTCAGTTCTATTTACGTTATATCAACTTGAGATGAAGCGTCACATCCTTCAGTTCCATGGCAATATCGAATACTATTTGTACAACAACATATCCAAGCAATCAGACCCTACCCAGATACTCCCTACCCATCAAAAGTTGAGTTGATATTTCTAAATACAAATGGTGTATATGATAGTTATACTTGGTAATTGGTTGCAAAAATATAAGTACATTATGCAATATTCAACCATATAGGACAAATATTCAGATCTGTGCTCCTTGTGGCGGTAGATTCATCACAGTATTTCAAACCATTTTTCCACATAATTGCTACACGATTAAGTAAAATATTTTACAAATTTTGTTACAAAAATATCTCCAGTAGTTTAGATTAGCTACATACTTTCTGCAAGTATCATCACAGTAACAACCTATAAGTCATCAATTGATAATCACTTCGGGGAAAAAGGACAGTTTTTTAGGAATTAGGGTGATAAAATACAATACAAAAGCGAGCATATTGCTTATCAAAACTATATTGGCTATCATGCTCAGCATTAGTAATTGGCACAAGTCCTGTAGTCCTGGCCAAAATGCCCAGCAGTTAAGGTATCATAAGGACTAGTACAAATTTGCCCTTTTTAAGGGGTTTGCTATATGTTATCATTATAAGGACTAGTGGACTAAAACTGTTAGTTTCTACCGCTGATGCTGCTGGTGATCATTATATTTTTTTTTGGCAATTAATTCTTAAATTACTATTTTGCAGTTTACAAATTTATGGAATACAATTTCTGTTAATTGAATATAGCAATTTTTTACACCGTTATCAAGCTGGAGTGATGATGTAAGATTCTACAACGTAACGTCGCTATATGCAATAAACTAGAAGTTGTTATCCATGAAGTTGTACATTTTCTTACTAAATCACCAACTTTTAGAATGCCAATGAAACAGTTACTATTTTTCAAAGCCAATTATTCCACTTATTTTTAATTGCACTCTGTATGGGGTTGTCACATCTGTGAGAACACACTGCAATAATGCCTTGTTGGGAACAATGTCACTAGTTTTTTCTCTCTTTGTTATTTAACACCACAATCAGCAATATTCCAACTGTATGACAGTGGTCTGTAAATATTAGTCTGGACCAGACAATCGAGTGTTTGACAACACAAGCATCGATCTATGAAACTGGGACACGAAGAATTTTATACGCCAAAGAGATAGACTTGTCTATAATGACGATCCCTGGAGATACCCATGGCGCCAGTGATCTGCCGTGTTGCTGCTATCATAGACAGGGGAACTCTAGCACTCGGGAGTACATACTAAAGGACTTTAACTCCAACCACAAAAATCCAAAATTATGGTCATCAAATATTATGAAGTGCCCTGACGACATGGAGGGGTTCGTGAAGCCGTGCCCAGCAATCTGACCTTTCCCATGAAATCTGAAAACAAAATTTTCATATTCAGGATGCATAGATATTAATTCCATATCATGATTGAAAACAAGATTGTCCCAACTTGGGATAACTAGTAGTATGTTTGCATTATTTGCAAAATATGTAAAAAATGCAAAAATACAACCAGGTCCATGTACACCGTTTTCTTGAAATTTTCATTAAAGGTGTATTCTTAAATGTCTAATGCAAGGTGAGCTCCAAAGATCCACAGCCAGTCATGTAGCACCTGTCCTTACCTTGCTCTACACACAGCCAGTCATGTAGCACCTGTCCTTACCTTGCTCTACACACAGTTGGGGGGTGTCTGAATCTCTCGTAGCAGTCGTCGGGGACGTGGAAGGGTTGTGGGGGCAGTTGCTGCAGGTTGACATCAGGAGGCAGTTCGGGGATGTCAATCTCCTCCATCAGCTCTACAGTTCTCTGCTGATCCATGGTGAGGATCATTGGGTGATCCAGATCTATTTGCAAACTCATCTTGTTGGCCGGCACATTTGGGTCGCCCTGATGAGAAAAGCAAAGAATCGTTGAAGATGACAAACATTTAGAGAACAACCAATGACCTGCTAGGAATTATCGGTCTCATCAGGGAAATAATTTTGTATGTTCCGAGCCTTGATGAGGAAGAGACATAGACTTCAATGTTTTGCAACTACTGTAAATTTGAGCCATGAATTTACTGCAAGTCGCTAACAATGACCTTAACTGGATCTGGAAAGTTTTGCGACACCCTGTTTAGATTACCAAAGATCAAAGCTACTTTTGCAGGTGTCATATTAGGAAGTAGGAAGCAGCATGATAGAATGGTAACTCATTGTCAGTCAGTGATTATCAAACTATTGATGCATGTGTTGTAGTTGACAAGGGAGGTTGGAGTAGCGTGTTTATCCAACAGAATAGACTGGCTAGTGAATAGTGATATATTTTTATGGTTACATGCTAGTTTTTCTGTCCTTTGTTGACCTTTTTTTGTCGAAATGTACTTATTATTTACATCCTTTGATAGTCACTATGAAATACTGCTGATGTGACTTTAAATTATAACCCACTCACTCTTGGGTAATTTGCTGAGGCTCTCGTAAAATATATGATGGCGTCTCTGCACCCGATGTGACTTAGAGTTACCTCCCTTGGTTGTAAACAACCATAGCAGAATTGATCATTTGAGAAGTTTCATAAGGTGACAGTTTTTTGTGATGGCTGTCTAAAATGTTTGCCAATGTTGTTTATAATATTCAAGGATCCCCAAAAAGGTATTTCTAAACATTATTTAAGTAGCACATTTATTTGTGAAAGAGAGAAATTTCCTTTGGAGTCAAAATCATGTAGATTTGATAATACCAGGGGATAAAATCAGAGTTCAGGATTTTAATGTCAAGGCAGAATAATTGATGACTGATCCCGACGCTCACCGTTATCTTCCTTCCTTCCGCCTTCTTCTCTGTATCACTGTAGGACAGCTGTATAATCTCGTTGCCATGACCACCGTAGTTGCCCTTGAACAGTCCCGGCTGTATCGGAGCCCCTGGCTTCACTGGCTGCTCCGTGATCCGCATCATGGGGTAGGAGCATCTGTGGAAGGGAAGCAATAAACGTTTAACCAGGTCTTGGTGAGAGTGATTACTGCTTAATGCCGCATCATGGGGTAGGAGCATCTGTGGAAGGGAAGCAATAAACGTTTATCCAGGTCTTGAGTGAGTGATTACTGCTTAATGCTGCATCATGGGGTAGGAGCATCTGTGGAAGGGAAGCAATAAACGTTTAACCAGGTCTTGAGTGAGTGATTACTGCTTAATGCTGCATCATGGGGTAGGAGCATCTGTGGAAGGGAAGCAATAAACGTTTAACCAGGTCTTGGTGAGAGTGATTACTGCTTAATGCCGCATCATGGGGTAGGAGCATCTGTGGAAGGGAAGCAATAAACGTTTATCCAGGTCTTGAGTGAGTAAGTGATTACTGCTTAATGCCGCATCATGGGGTAGGAGCATCTGTGGAAGGGAAGCAATAAACGTTTATCCAGGTCTTGGTGAGTGAGTGATTACTGCTTAATGCTGCATCATGGGGTAGGAGCATCTGTGGAAGGGAAGCAATAAACGTTTATCCAGGTCATGAGTGAGTGATTACTGCTTAATGCTGCATCATGGGGTAGGAGCATCTGTGGAAGGGAAGCAATAAATGTTTCACCAGGTCATGAGTGAGTGAGTGAGTGATTACTGCTTAATGCTGCATCATGGGGTAGGAGCATCTGTGGAAGGGAAGCAATAAACGTTTATCCAGGTCATGAGTGAGTGAGTGATTACTGCTTAATGCCGCATCATGGGGTAGGAGCATCTGTGGAAGGGAAGCAATAAATGTTTCACCAGGTCATGAGTGAGTGAGTGAGTGATTACTGCTTAATGCTGCATCATGGGGTAGGAGCATCTGTGGAAGGGAAGCAATAAACGTTTATCCAGGTCTTGGTGAGAGTGAGTGAGTGATTACTGCTTAATGCCGCATCATGGGGTAGGAGCATCTGTGGAAGGGAAGCAATAAACGTTTATCCAGGTCTTGGTGAGAGTGAGTGAGTGATTACTGCTTAATGCCGCATCAGCAGTCTTGTAGCCAACATGTGAATATGAGCGCTGACGGCCGCTTGGAACAATGGCTAAGTTCGTGATAATGCGCTCGCTTTAATCACATAGTCACAAGTTCCAATCCCAATCCCAAGGGGTTTTCCAGGGAGAATAAAATGTTAAACTTCTTAACTTAAATTGCACTTTCTTATTATTTTTAACAAAAGCATAAAATTCTTATGATTTCTACAAAATATATCACCAATAGTAACAGATGCCGAAGTTCAGCACCCTCAGTTAGGCAGTTTCAGAGGTGCTTACACACCCAAATTGCAGTTGGAGTGAAATATTTCAGCAAATCAAGGCCACAGTTTAAAAAAATGAAAACAGTGTCTTGAGATAAGACTCCCTCTGATCATAACGCAGCGCAATACTGACACTCGGTGTTGACTCACCCCAGCTGTGTGGTGACGAGGAACTTCATGAGCAGCAACTCCTGGCCATGGACGAAGAACTCACTTGGAGGACGGCCTGTCTCCTCCGTCAACCACTCCTCGAACTCCTGCACACACATGAAGCAGCGGCCATTTAACATTCAGTGTGGGAGAAGCCAAAGGGAACCATCTTCCCGAGGCAAGGGAGTTAACTGTCCATAAAAGTCCAGATTCCACCCTTGCCGAACGAGGCTGAAATTATGGCGCTATATTTTGGCTAGACTAATGAGTCTATGCGTAGTCCAATAAAAATGAAATCAACATCTAGTTCATAAACAACATGGCGACTGCCGTGCAGATTTCGGTCGATTGCAGGATTTGCAGAGCAAGTGAACCGTCAACTGGGCATCAACAGATATTTTCCAAATCTTTTTATGTTTGTTATTGAGGTACTCAATTGATTTGATGAACTTTGCGAAACAAGACCTGTTTTACTACAATCAAAGATCTTGATTATCGATCAGACCGTCTTGACAGGGCGCCACCATTTTGTTTGAAGTAGTTGCAAGTGCTATGAGAGGGGGAATCTGAGTGGTCAATATGGGGGACACAGAAGGGACATAACTCATAATAGCCAGTGGTGGCGCTACCATCGAGCCCAGAAATTCCAGCCTAGTTCAGCAAGGGTGGAAATTGGACTTTTAAAGTCAGATAACTCCCTTGCCTCCAAAAGATGAGGGGAGCCAGACAATTATATTTTGACCCACAACACAACAAATATATATAGTATAGCATAAATAGTATGGGCATGCTAGATGTTCTGAAATTATAGACTTTTTATGTTCTTGAGTAAAATTCTGAAGGACAAAATAATTATATCTAGCATTTTTGACAGATTTTAAAATTATTTTTTTAAATCCCTGGTTGTATGCAATACAAAATGGTTGCCCCTATGTGCAAAATACTTTCTGGCATTGCCTTGTGCACTGATCTGGACTGCTTCTGGCTGTGATCAGGAGTGACACATCCTTTTTGTCCATCCAGAATCCTGGGCACCCAGAATCATCCTAGTGCTACACGAATATTCTAGCTCTAAATGAGACCCGTAAAGATTCCAGGTTAGATAATAATAAATAACCAGTTCCAAATATAGAATTCTATTTTCTTGTGTCTTTTATTTGTGTATTTTGACAGGAATACAGAGTGAATACACTATGCCTTTTAGACAGTGGTCACATGTAACAAATGTTACATTTGGGATAACACTTTCTTAGAAAAGTGGGGCGGTCAGGTAGCCTAGTGGTTAAAGCGTTCCTAGACCCAGGTTTCGATTCCCGACATGGGTACAATGTGTGAAGCCCATTTCTGGTGTCCCACGCTGTGATATTGCTGGAATATTGCTAAAAGCGGCGTAAAACCATACTCACTCACACATTCTTAGAAAAGTACAGATTCAAGTACTTTTTTAGATTGAGTCCCATCCAGGATTCGAACCCCACATTCAGAATGTGACACCTAATTACCATCTTGGTGGCTAAGTGGGTTGGATGACAACCCAGGACACCATCCATCACATAAGCTCATTAGACTTTCAGTCAGATGAACTAAATATCAGAGTTTGTTAAAGAATGGAACTCAGTACCTTCTGTTTCCCCTCAGGGTGTTGGTGGTTGTTGTTTTCAGAACATTGAAACACCAGCAGGCTCCCATCTTCTCGCTACAACAGAGTAACACACATGTACTGTATCTACGACAATTTGGTTGGGGGGGGGGGGGAGAGTAAGGTACTAGCTGGCTATCATGTTAAAAAGTGGGGACGATGGGCAGCCATTTTGCATTTTTTGGTTTACAGATTGATTGCTAGTTTTACAACTTGGCAAGGTCGATAATAATACAATGATGAATCACAGTGGACCACAGAGAATCACAGTGAACCACAGAGAACTGCACTGAATCACAATGAACAACAATGTACCACAATGAATCACAGTGAACCACAAGGACCCACAATGAACCACAGTAAATCACAGAGTATCACAATGAACCAGAGTGAATCATTACTTCCCTTGACTAGGTAGTCTCACTAGTCTTTACACAGATTTCGGTAACAACCTATCAACAGTCTTTCCTGACAAGAAACTACAGTGAAATCCTGTTAGTCTGAACACCCTGATTTATGGACAACGACTGCTTAGTACAAGTTCACTTCCACCAAGGGACATTACTCTGACAATTCCCCACAGTGCCTTGAGTAACAGGGCTTCCGAGTAGATGTTTTCCCTCTTACCCAAAGCAGTTGGCCCTTGTGGGGGCCATTAAACCCCTTCAGACAGAACACCTCCAGTGTGGACCGGTCCAGGGCCATGCTCATGGAGAACAGGGGCCGTATCCTCAGTGGTTGGTCGACATGAGGGTCCACAGGGGGGAGACATTCTCTGCCTTTGATACATCCCCTGTCAAACTGGGAGGAGAAAGTCAACTGTAGGGTAACTTCCTGGGGAACGTCACTATCTTAAAAAGTTCACTGCAGGATATGGCATGGCTTACTGGAACATTTTTTATGTGTATGTTATGGATTCCAACATGAATATACCGTATTCAACGTAATAAGCGCCCAGGGCGCTCTCAAAATTAGAAATAGGGGGCGCTTATTAGAATATTATTTTGAGTTGAAAGATCGTAAATTTCGTGATTTATGCTAACAGCCTGAAATGTTTACATGCGACGGATATATTTTTCAAGAATTTAATTGCCCATAATTAAGGGTGATATAACACACGAGTGCGTATTATACACGAATAAAAAAGTCTTGTGTACATTGATCAATCGGAAGGGGTGCTGATTGGGATTGTTCACTAGCCAATATATTAGCAAATATCGCCGTGGGCGCTTATTAGAGCGGGGCGCTTATTACGTCGAATACGGTAATATATCTCTAATTGTCCTCCTAACATTAGACTAACATTTAGTTCCAGAAATAAACTTATCTTAATATTCAAAAATATATATCTATAAAATAGATAATATAATCCAAATGGAGCCCAGAACAATGCTTAATTTCAGGCCTAGAGCTGAGGCAATCTAGACTTGACAAATCTTTCTAGACACGAGTTGGATTAATTTTATAATTTATTCTCTAGGATCTGGGAGGCAGACTATCAAAACATAATCGTCTCACAGTCGGACATAATACATTGATTATTAGATCTTTATCCCCAACCATCTCACTACCAAACTGCCACCTCACATCATTTTGAGGTCGTCGATACAGACATGGAAGTATAATTTAAATTAAATTTCTTGATTTTCAGATTTTCTGGGAAAAATAAACAAATATATTTGTTGTCATGACTGAATGAGGCTAAATATACAAATACAATGTTATTAAACAACATCCAAACTCACCAACATGTTATAAGTCACGCAACCCTTTATTAATGTCAACTTTAGAATAAAATCAGTCAACCTAACTAAACCTTAATCAACCCTACCTTAATGTTAAAGTGTCAACTCTACCTACCTTTAATCAACCCTACCTTAATGTCAAAGTGTCAACTCTACCTACCTTTAATCAACCCTACCTTAATGTCAAAGTGTCAACTCTACCTACCTTTAATCAACCCTACCTTAATGTCAAAGTGTCAACTCTACCTACCTTTAATCAACCCTACCTTACTGTCAAAGTGTCAACTCTACCTACCTTTAATCAACCCTACCTTAATGTCAAAGTGTCAACTCAACCTACCTTTAATCAACCCTACCTTAATGTCAAAGTGTCAACTCTACTTACCTTTACTCAAAGCTACCTTAATGTCAAAGTGTCAACTCTACTTACCTTTACTCAACCCTACCTTAATGTCAAAATGTCAACTCTTACCTACCTTTACTCAACCCTACCTTAATGTCAAAGTGTCAACTCTACCTACCTTTACTCAACCTTACCTTAATGTCAAAATGTCAACTCTTACCTACCTTTACTCAACCCTACCTTAATGTCAAAGTGTCAACTCTACCTACCTTTAATCAACCCTACCTTAATGTCAAAGTGTCAACTCTACCTACCTTTAATCAACCCTACCTTAATGTCAAAGTGTCAACTCTACCTACCGTTACTCAACCCTACCTTAATGTCAAAGTGTCAACTCTACCTACCTTTATTCAACCCTACCTTAATGTCAAAGTGTCAACTCTACCTACCTATATTCAACCCTACCTTAATGTCAAAGTGTCAACTCTACCTACCTTTAATCAACCCTACCTTAATGTCAAAGTGTCAACTCTACCTACCTTTAATCAACCCTACCTTAATATCAATCAGTCCTCCATAATGACCTACTTCTGGCTGCCACTTTCCAATGCAGTTACCAAACTTATGCAGCACTGAAAGATAAAGACAGTAACCAGGGTTAAAATACATGCCAAAACATTTTAGTTGACAAGGATTTGCTTTATTTCAGGGGCAGATTCAACAACAAATTTGTATGGTGGCAGCAGGGCTTGCTCCTTTCAAAGGTCACTGGCCCTTCTCCGAACTAACTGGCCCAGAACTAAAGGTTGGAGGTCACAGGGGGGGCTCAGAAAATTTTAGAACTCCTCACCCCGAAAACATCATGTCCTGCCCTCTGAGATTAAATCTTGGCTTCCATTTGCCTCATTTCGATGTTATGAGCAAATAAAGTTGTGTTGTTGTACCAGTGTTCGAAATACCTGCCTGCCTGACCGTCCGAGGCGGGTTGATTTCAACTCGGGCTGCCAGATTTTCAAATCCCCCTGCCCGACGGTCGGGTTATATTTCATATGTGAAAATATTCAAAATATTTCCCGATGATAAGCATTAATTCACATGTAAAGATGAATGATAAAATGTATCCAAAAAGAAACCCTGTTAGCTTATCCTGAGAAACATATGATTATAGTGGGCAGGCAGGTTTTGGTCAGGGCTGGCAATTATTTCAGCTAGCCAGTCCTGTGGTCTGGCTGAAATGTTTGGGAGTTTCATACCCTGGTTGTACACAACATTACAGAATGGCCGCCAGTTGTGTCATTCTACCGAGATGATCTTTGAGTGAACCATTCACACAACCTCAACCTCAACCTCATCTCCACTAAAAACACTCCTGGGCTAAGGCAAATTGTTTGTCCAGGCAAGTTTCATTAACGTGACTAAAGACATTCAAATACAACTTACTTTGACATCTCAAAGTTTATGGAGTCAGTCTAACAGTTAATGATTACAGAACTTACACAGTAACAACATCCTTGTTGAACACATGACACTTATTACAGCATCAAGGCCTTGAAATATCTACCTCATATATTGTCCCACTTTAATTTTCAAAAAATGTTCATTACTCATATCGGGTGGTTTGGTAGCCTAGTGGTTAAAGCGTTTGCTTGTCAAGCCGAAGACCCGGGTTCAATTGCCAACATGGGTACAATGTGTGAAGCCCATTTGTGGTGTCCCCCACTGTGACATTGCTGGAATATTGCTAAAGGCGGCGCAAGACCCTACTCACTCACTCATAACTCTTATCCAACTTACCCTTTGTATAAAACTGTTTGTATGTGAGGTCCCATCCTTCCACTTCATCAAAACTGTAATCTGAAGAAGAAGCCAAGGGTTTGTCTTTGTATTTGTCATGCGTACACTTCTGTTTAACACAGACAGTTTCACTAAGAACAGGAATTTTATCATCCGACATTTCAAACAATTACTCACTTGTATGTAGTGTAACACCCACTTCTGTACTGGTATATGTATGGAAGTTATCAGAAAATTCCAATATACAGTTCAGTATAGACACTATATAATGAGTTATGTAACTTTAATCTGCCAGGATCCTCACGTCATTGGCTGGAAACCCAAATGTGACCCCATTATGAGCCTTAGTTTTGAGCCTTGGTTTGTCAGCACCATCAGTGCTGTGGGTTTATGAGTGATAAACAGGGCCTGCATTGCCATAGGCTTCCCTTTCATGACAAAAGCATCTGAACTCAGAGCAAATTTACAATATGTCTGCCACTGCAAATAATGTTTAAAACTGTCTAAAAGATAGTGTTTTTCATGGGGAGTTATAACCTTGACCCTAACCCTAATAACACACCATATATAGGCATGTATGTTGATGTGCAGAGCTTGGCATAGCAACAGAATTACAAATGGCGGGCTAACATGTAAGATCGACTGCCGCACCAGATTACTATGCCTCAATTACTTTTTCAAAATCCAATGAAGACATATAAAATGGTTCATAACAGATTTGAGAATACTACTACTTAAAATGTTAAAACCTTACAATTAGTGAGTTTAATAAGTTGAGAACATATTGTTAACTTCTATCTCCCATTCCCTTGCTCACTGTGTATACCACCTACCAGTCAGTGTTTGATATAAAATAAAACAAATTGCCAGGCAGCCATCAGGACCCACAGACTTTAGAAGCTTAAGACTTTGATGAAACTCTTCAGGCCCTCATCAAAAAGACTGCAACTTGTGAAAAGTAAATCAACATGTATATTTACTGGAGAACATAAGGACCCATACAAATTTGAAACTTGAGCCCATTATACCATTATCTAGCCATTAGCCATTTGGGGGTCTGACAGTCAGGACAAGACCCTGTTTCAAGCTGGATCTTGCCTTGACTGTTGCTCTGACTCAAAATTGCAATTGTCAACAGTGTGAGCATCAATCAGTCCATATCCATACATGCAGTAATGATATACGTGGATATGTCAGAACACAAACAATTTAAAGCGTTGGAGAATGTGTAATCTCATGGTAGCACAGCTGCTGGTTCATTGATAGTCTGTCATACAGACCGTGAAAGAAATATATTCAATACAGACCTTGCAATCTTGCAAGTCTATAATAGTTGGCAAGTCTAGATTACTGCACTTTCAGTTTCTGAAAATGAAGAGACTCTCCAGCATTAGAAATTTGCACTAGTCCTATAGTCCTTGCCAAACTGCCCAATAGGTAAGGTATCATAAGTACTAGTAGAAATTTGTCATTATTAAAGGTTTTGCTATATGTTATCATTATAAGGACTAGATCTAGTGGACAAAAACAGTTAGTTTCTATCGCTGCTCTCGGGTTTCCTTTTCATTATATTGTACTAACATAATTTAAAAACGTTATTTCTGTAAAATACTGTCGATGTAGAGACTAGATGTTAGTCTAGTTCAGTGATAGAGTGTGGGTTATGTAACCTAGCTGCTAACTTGGAAATGAGAGACAACTCACCTTGCCCGCATCGATGTTGCCATAACGACTCTAAACTAACTAAATCTCTACACTGTTTACTGACAAGAGCAACCGTAGCGAGATCTGACGATGATAGAAATTTCAGTACATGAGCAATTAATTCAGGTGGCAGTTGTAAGATATTGAGTGTCATACTCCAGACTGTTTGTTTACATTGTCAGTAACTTCCGGACAGTAGTTACAAAAAGTTGGAATTGACTCCGTACAGCGACGATGCAGGTGCTTGGAGTGTAAGCTCCACACCACCGCCGCCAATATTAACGTCCGTTCTTCATCAACTTTGTTCATGCGAAGGGAGTTTGCTGGAAGAGCTTATCAGCGTAGCGCTGTTTCGAGCTTGGATAACAAACTTTATCGCGCGAGTTCCGGGAGATTCGAAGGCTCACACGGGAGTGTTTACAGTCAATACTTGGTCAACGGTGGGCCATTATACTTTTCTTGATTTTGTAAAAGGTCGGGCCATCAATTACCCT